>NC_143255.1:36002500-36313437 GCF_984573655.1 Nuphar pumila
AGAGGAAGCACATAAAAACAACGTGGGAGAAGCATATAGGAAGCTTGTAGGGAAGCATGGACAAAGCATGTGGGAAACATAGGAGAAGCGTGGAAGAATCGAGATTCCCATGAAGTTTTAAAAGCGAGGAGTATCACACTTCTGAAGCGAGTTTCTGTCAAGCATGCTTCCCACCTACCTAAGAAGCTTCTGGTAACTCTATTCCGAGACTAAGGAAATACACATGTATCTTTTAATTTTGAAAATGCCCAGTCAATGTGCACAACTCAACTTCCAATCTATTTTTCTTTTCTTGTTTACATAAATATGGACATAAATCAACAACAAAACTTTTTAGAATTGAATAATGAGAAATTTTCAAAGTTAATATTCTGTATAATAATAATTATTATATTATTATTATTAAGTGCATTAGTGGTAAGTCGATTTAGAAGGTATGTGACCATATGAAAAGCTTCAATCAGCAAAAGTTTTGGGACTCCATTGGCATGCTAATTTTCCTGCCTCCATTGTTTTCTGAGGACAAGGAAATTGTTCGTGTCTCCAATTCTCTATTGGGCAATTGTCATATGCATATAATAATATTTTCCTCCATCATCATTTGGGAGAAATATAATTCTTTTCATGTTGTGCTGCTAAATGTACCATTTGAAATTCTTAAAGATCTAAAATGCTTGAGACTTATTCTTCAAAAAGAATATTAAAAAATTGTATAATCATCAACAAGCACCACATAATATTGAAATTAAGAATTGTAGATGTAGAAGCTATGAATGTAACTGCCACATGGCAAAAGGGTCGCCGTACCCATTGTGAAAGTATCTCCAACAAGATACTAATATCAAGACCTTAATATTCTTGATATTGAACCCACCACGAAAGCACAATAAGAACACTTTAGAACACTTGTGCACAAAAAGCACAACCCACAAATAACTCACAAATGCACAAAGGCATAAAATAATGGAATCAATTTATTGAGAACTTGGGCTTTGACTCAAAGCCATGGAGAAATACAAAGGGGAGAACCCCTATTTATAACATCACTAAAGGGGGCCTTGGAGGGGCTCCACCCATAGTCGTTGGAGCCCCTCCAACGGTCACAAATGTGACCGTTGGAGAGGGCCTAACGACTATGTTGGTGGGCCCCCCAAGGTACCTTTTAGGTACAAATCCAAAAAGAAATAAAAAGAACAAAAAGAAAAATAAAAATAAAAGAAAAATAATTACAGTCACATCCGAAAAGTGAATGTGCGCAAAAATAGGGAAAAGACTAAACTACCCTTATGACAAAATAAATAGAAATATATATTTTATATATATATTTGAGTAGATACATATACATATATATTAATATATGTATATGTATTACCATATATATATAAAATATATATATTACATAATATGATTAATGTACATAATTTAACACCCCCCTCAAACTTAGGGCAGGATGACCGAGAGTTTGCTAAGAAGGAAGTTGAAGCGCGGAGCACACAAGGCTTTAGTGAAGAAGTCTGCCAACTGATACTCTGACGTGACATATGGAAGGTCAATGATTCCTTGGAGATACGCCTCCCGAACATAATGACAGTCCATCTCGATATGTTTAGTCCGCTCATGAAAAGTGTGATTTTTAGCAATATAAATCGCACTTTTGTTGTCACAGCAAAGCTTGGTAGGCCCTTCAATTTTGATTCCCATATCTTCCAGCAACTGATGAATCCAAACAATTTCCATGGTAGTAGTTGCCATGGCACGATATTCAGCTTCAGTTGATGATAGAGATACCTTTTGCTGCTTCTTGCATCTCCATGAGATCAATGAGTCTCCTAAGAAAACACAAAAACCAGTGGTGGAGTGACGGTTATTTGGGTCACCTCCCCAATCAGAGTCAGTATAAGCAATTAATTTTAACTCAGAACAGGAAGACAAAAAAACTTCCTTATTAATAGTGTGCTTTAGGTATCTCACGACACGCAAGATAGCACCCATGTGAACAGAAGTTGGTGCATGCTGAAATTGGCTTGCCGTATGCACCACATGTGAGATATCTGGTCTGGTGATACTTAGATACATCAACGAGCCTACTAGTTGCCTGTAGGGAGTAGGATCGGAGAGAGGAACACCATCATCAATCTTCATTTTTGCTCCTACTATAGCAGGAGTTTCACAAACTTTATCATCTGTAATACCTGACCTGTCAATAATCTCAGATGCAAGCTTAGTTCGAGACAAAAAGTACCCTCTATGAGAGTATGCAACCTCAATACCCAGAAAATAAGTTAAGAAACCCAAATCAGACATTTCAAACTTATCCTTTAATATGGACTTTATGCTTTTAATCCTTTTAGAATCACTCCCAGTAATAAGCATGTCATCCACATATAGTAACAGAATAACAATCCCTGCATTAGACTTTCTGACAAACAAAGCAGTATCAGTAAAGCATGATGAAAAACCATTATCTAACATCACAGAGTTAAACCTATCATACCAAGCTTTGAGAGCTTGTTTTAAACCATACAGTGCTTTCCGAAGACGAAGCACTTTCCCTTTAGGATACTCCATTCCAGGAGGAACATCCATATATACTTCTTCGTTTAGATCTCCGTTTAAAAATGCATTCTTAACATCCATCTGATAGATGTTCCATTTGTTTATTGAAGCAACAGTTATAAGACATCGGACGGTGACCATCCGAGCAACGGGGGCAAAAGTTTCCTCATAATCAATCCCATATTTTTGACCATACCCTTTTGCAACTAAACGGGCCTTATATCTCTCAAGAGACCCATCACACTTAGTTTTGACTTTAAACACCCATCTACACCCTATTGCTTTCTTATCTTTAGGAAGGTCTTGAAACTCCCAGGTTCTTGCTTTCTTTAGGGCTTCAAGTTCATTGTTCATAGCAACTATCCATTCTGGGTATTTACGTGCTTCCTCAAAATCCCTAGGTTCTATGTACGAGTGAATGGCGCTTAGACAGACTCTATATTTTGGTGAAAAAGACTCATATGAGATGAACCTAGAAGGGGGTTTTCTTGATCTTTCGGTCCTACGAAGATTTCCTTCACTTGAAGGGGTAGACTCACTATCATATCTTTCGAGAGCACTTCTAAAAGTACTCTTATCTCTATGAGAGTAGGTTATAGGATCTCTATGTGGTTCTTCATTAATGGGTTGATCAGTATGAGATTCAACATTTAGATTTGTTTCATCATCGCTAGTATCATCATCTTCAGTTAATAAATCAAACAGAAAAGAATAATCTATATTCTCATCATTAGTTTCAAGTTTTTCGAAACCACTAACATTTTCCAAGAAGCTTACATTTCTGGAAACATAAAGTTTATCACTCTTAACATCATAACAGCGAAAACCTTTATGAGTTTCAGAGTAACCAAGAAAGGCACAAGGAATGGCCTTAGGGGAGAGTTTGTCATTTTTATCAGTAAGGACAAAACATTTACATCCAAAAACCCTTAACCTGCTATAATCAGGTTCTTTTTCGTATAATTTTTCAAACGGGGAAATCTTGTTCAAGTTTTTAGATGGAAGTCTATTTATGAGATAGACGGAGGTAAGAGCGGCCTCCGCCTAGAGTTTTTTCGGTATATATATTGAGAGATGAGCAAGGTTCGTGTGGTTTCAATAATATGCCTATGTTTCCGTTCAGCCAACCTATTTTGTTGGGGGGTTTTGGGACAAGATTTTTGATGAAGAATTCCATAGTTTTCAAGATAGCTTTTAAATTCATTGGAAAGGTATTCGCCACCCGAATCGGTTCTAAAAATTTTCAAATTTCCATTGAATTGATTTAAAACCATCATATGAAATGTTTTGAAAGTTGAAAAAACTTCATATTTATGTTTAAGAAAATATATCCAACTAAACCTAGTGAAATCATCCACAAAGATAACATAGTACGAAAAACCTCCTTTGGATATCACCGGAGCTGGACCCCATACATCGGAGTGTACGATTTCAAAAGGTTTTGTTGTAAACATGGATCTTTGAGGAAAAGGAAGACTTCTCATTTTTCCAAGAATACATTCATTACAAACAAAATTTTCATTACAAAGATTCTTAACAAAAGGCAAATAAGAGATTTTAACAATGTTGGGATGACCCAATCTCTTATGCCATACATGAATGTCTTTGTTTTGAGCAACATTACAAAATTGATTCTTGGGAATTTTAAGAAAATCAACATAGTAGAGGTCTCCTCTCCTAGAGCCTTCCCCAATCAATTTCCCGGACTGGCGATCCTGTATCCAACATTTATTAGAAGAGAACTTTATATCGCAACCATAGTCCGAGAGTTGAGAAACGGAAAGTAAATTTAAGTTTAGTTTTGGAATAAAACGAATTTTTGGGATAAAAAAATCTTGTTTTTCAAAATTACCCATTCCTTTAATTTCAAGAGGGTTCCATCCGCGGTTGAGACAAAAGATGGAAGGCGATTTTCAGAATAATTAGAGAGAAAACAATGACTTGGAGTCATATGAAACGAAGCACCAGAATCAAGTAGCCAAGATGTCTTACCAAGAGAGGAAGAAGATGACATAGCGGCTCCAGAAGTGCCTCCTTTGAGAAGAGGTTGAAGAGCATCCATAATTTGATGAAGCGAAAGAGGTTCATTCGATGTTGAAGGCCGTTCCTCCGATTGGGATGCTAAAGCCGCGGCGAGGAATTTCTTCCATTTAGGACAATTTGGTTTGATATGTCCTGGTTCTTTACAAAAATGGCAAGTTAATTTGCTATAATCTCTCTTGCCATATCGATCATTTTGCCCTTGATTTTTGAAATGGGGCGGTTTGTAGGTCTTCAAATTATTACCGGGTCTTGACACGGCATTGACCACTTCATAGTCATTTTGAGAAGGTGTAGCAAGAATGCTTGGGTTATTTTTACAAATCCCCATACGTGTTTCCTCACCACTTAGCTTGGTGATGACATCTTCAATAGATGGGGAGGTAAAAGCCGATAGAAGGGAGGACCGAATTTGCTCAAATTCGGGTCTAAGACCATTTAAGAAGTTGAAGAAACGATCTTCCTCAAGTTGTTTGTGCCTTAACTCAATAGCTTCTCCACTCCATTTTGGTTCGAGCATGGCAAGCTCGTCCCAAATAGATGATAATTCGGCAAAATATTCCCGAATAGATAAATCATTTTGTTGAAGAGTCAAGGCTTTCTTTTGGAGGTAGTATTTGTGAGACAAGTCCCTTGACGTATACATTTTTTCAAGGTATAACCAAACTTCGGAGGCCCTTTTAAATTTGATGATGTTGGCATTGATCTTGGTTTCAACGGACGAAAAAATCCAAGACAAAATTTTGAAGTTCTTCATTTCCCACTCATCATGCCTTTTGGAATATTCTTCTAAGGCCTTTTGTATATCTTCTCCTTCAAGAATTTTGATTTCCCCTTTCTCTATAATAGAAAGCTTGGGTTCGGGTTCCGATATGGATCCTTGAACATAACCCTAAAGACCTTTCTCTTTGATGTGGGCTTCCATGTTGCCGGCCCAAACATGGTAGTTTGAACCACTAAGTTTAAAACCAAGGGAAAAGTGGGAGTCTTTTTCACCCATTATGGAGAAGAGAAGATGAAAAATAAAGCGTACCTTAACGGATTTTCAACCTTTTCTTGACAAAAGTTGCTTCTAAAATATTGCCCGGAGCAAATGCTTTACTCAAAAACTTTACTAGCTTGAGGGCACAATTTTCGAGGTGCTTCACAAGAGGCGAGATACACGATCTTCTTTCTTCCAACGAGGCTTTGATACCATGTGAAAGTATCTCCAACAAGATACTAATATCAAGACCTTAATATTCTTGATATTGAACCCATCATGAAAGCACAATAAGAACACTTTAGAACACTTGTGCACAAAAAGCACAACCCACAAATAACTCACAAATGCACAAAGGCATAAAATAATGGAATCAATTTATTGAGAACTTGGGCTTTGACTCAAAGCCATGGAGAAATACAAAGGGGAGAACCCCTATTTATAACATCACTAAAGGGGGGCCTTGGAGGGGCTCCACCCATAGTCGTTGGAGCCCCTCCAACGGTCACAAATGTGACCGTTGGAGAGGGCCCAACGACTATGTTGGTGGGCCCCCCAAGGTACCTTTTAGGTACAAATCCAAAAAGAAATAAAAAGAACAAAAAGAAAAATAAAAATAAAAGAAAAATAATTACAGTCACATCCGAAAAGTGAATGTGCGCAAAAATAGGGAAAAGACTAAACTACCCTTATGACAAAATAAATAGAAATATATATTTTATATATATATTTGAGTAGATACATATACATATATATTAATATATGTATATGTATTACCATATATATATATATATTACATAATATGATTAATGTACATAATTTAACACCCATGTCGACACAAGCACGGGTACCGGGCATAGTGTGGGTACGTCACGAGTGGGGTCCCGCACTATGCCGCGGTTTCAGGTCCAGCACAGACCCGAAACTCTAACCCTGATACTTCTCAAGAAACCCTCACTCTCTCTCTGCTCTCCCTGAAACCGCCCTTACCACCTTCGACAGCAAGAGGAGAGAAGGAGAAAAAAGGCTTCACGTTGAATCAACAGGAAGAAATCCTTCTGCTCCTTCGGCACCACCCTGATCGGGAAACCCTAGATCGACGAGAGAGAGAGAGAGAGAGAGAGAGAGAGAGAGAGAGAGAGAGAGGTACCTACCTCCTCCGTCTTCTTATTCTTCTTCCTCCTTGTTCTCCTTCTTTCCACAAGAGAAAGAGCAGTTAGAGAGAGAGGCGTTGGGAGGTGTTCTCCCGTGTTCACGAGTCTTTCCTAGCCTCTACAATAACTGGAAAATGTAGAATGAAAATTTGGCTTTCATTTCAGGGGAAATAACAATAATTTCACAGAATTCTGAACACAGACCAGTTAGTCTTTATTTTTAGCTTCTTTGTATTTTTGCTGGTCATGTGAACACTTGTTTCAGATTTGTCAAAAATGGCATCTTTGATACTGATGGATTCAGTCTGTTTACTTTGTATTCTATATGAAAATTTGTGTAATAGGAACTATTAAGATTCATATAAAGGCTAGAAGATATGCTCTAGCTTGGTCATGTAAAGTCATTGTCAGCCTTTGGCAGAACTCTAACAGCCTGAAAAGAATGTGAGCTGAAAGCCATTGTCAGCCTTTGGCAGGATTCTATTAACTTAAAAAGAAAGTGTTTCTTGAAGCATTCTGCTCTTTGTTTTATTTTGTTTGGCTTTTAGGATGCCATTAATTTATTCCTAGGCCCTTGTTCTATATTTATATCTTTTTATGATTATCGGTTTCTGCACCTGCCATTTCCTTAGTTTCAAGCCATTTTTCATCACCAAAACATGGATGCTTCCATAAGAATTGGGGCATTCATGTCCATACTTATCAAGGGAATAGTGATGGTGTTTCCTTCCTTTTCAGGCCTCTCCAGTTCTTTCACCTTTGGTGTTGAAGCAGGAGCAAGATGGTGCTGGGCCTGCCGGTGCAAAATCTCTAAGGGCATTGGCATTTCTTGGAGCAGGAATTTCTGGACTTCTAAGTTTTGCAAACTTGGCATCTGCTGATGAAGCAGAACATGGTTTAGATTGTCCAAGTTATCCTTGGCCACACAAGGGGATACTTAGTTCCTATGACCATGCATCGTAAGCAGATGCTTATTTCTTTGCATGTTCTGCAATGCTTTTAAGAATAAGATGAAAACAACCTGTCTTAAAAAAAATATGGTTTACATTTGTGAAAAGACCATGCATTATTGTTTTTCTGTGAACATGTTGACATGCAGACTAGGAATGCTAGGAAATGCTTTTGGATTCTTGTCTTTTCAAACTTGATGTTTTATGCAATGTCTTTTTTGCTATCTCCCAACCTCTTTTCTTTTCCTTTTAAGCTATGTCACATGGGTGCGGGTGCGGGTACGGGTGCGACACGGGTGCGGCGCAATTTCAAAAATTTTGGACATGGGGACTCGGCTATATATATATTAAAAATAAAATAAAATATATATATATATATATATATATAAGACTCGGTCAAAGTTGTGCCCATTAGGGGACAGGTGATGAGTTGTGAAGGCATTCTGTACACTTTCTTCATACAGGAATAATTCACTTTTGGGCACTTTCTTCATACACTGTAATAATTCACTTTCTTCATCCAGGAAAAAACCACAAAAACTGGAGTTGTGCCCATTCTGTACTTAAAACTTGAAAGTGTACAGGTTTTTTAGTTGTGATGGGTTTTTTTCCTTACAGCTGTAGCCCAGAAAATTTTAAAAAAAAAATTCAAAAAAAAAAAATCCAAAAAATGGACCAAAATGACCCTGGGTGCGTTGACCGCACCCAGGCTCAGGTTGACCGAGTCCGAGCCGCACCCGTGTCCGCACCCGTGTCGGTGCGTGTCGACGCGGGTGCGGCGACCTTGGAGCCGAGTCCGTGTGACATAGCTTTTAAGTGATTCATTTACTACTTATTGATATTTCTGTCATTAATCTTTGTAAGTGTGTGTGAAACATGGCAAATGTAGGATTCGACGAGGTCACCAAGTTTACCAGCAAGTTTGTGCATCCTGTCATTCAATGTCTCTGATTTCATATCGTGACCTTGTCGGTGTGGCATACACTGAAGAAGAAACAAAGGCAATGGCAGCTGAGATTGAAGTGGTTGATGGTCCTAATGATGAAGGTGAAATGTTTACCCGACCTGGCAAGTTAAGCGACCGTTTTCCTCAGCCATATGCTAATGAACAAGCTGCAAGATTTGCTAATGGTGGGGCCTATCCTCCAGACCTAAGCCTTATCACGAAGGTGTGTTTCTCATTATCAAACATAGAGTAGCCTGTTGAGTTTTTGTTTAACTTCAAAAACAACTCTCCTCTGCGGTATTATACAGGCACGACACAATGGTCAGAGCTATGTTTATGCCCTTCTCACGGGCTACCGTGATCCACCAGCGGGCATATCGGTAATTGTTCTTGGCATACTTTTTCTTTTGTTCATATGTTTTGCTGCTGTCAGTGATGACACCTATCTTTGAATTTCAGATTCGAGAGGGGCTACACTATAATCCTTATTTTCCTGGTGGCGCAATAGCCATGCCCAAAATGCTTATCGATGGTGCAATTGAATATGAAGATGGTACACCTGCTACAGAAGCGCAGGTACTATTCCCAGTATTTACCGCATTGTATGAAGTTTTTGTTATCCTTTGGTAATGTGAAATCTTGGCCAAGTTTATTGTTTAAGATATCTTGGTGTTTATTGCCATCTCTCACACAATCCCTATTTATTCTGTAGAGAACTTTGGCCTTTTGAGATTTTGTGGGCATTCTACTCGTGGTTAATATATTCTCCTTGAGTGCTTTATGATTTAGCAAAGATCTATATAACAGGCAGTGCTTTGAACATATATATATATATATATATATATATATATATATATATATATATATATATATATATAGAGAGAGAGAGAGAGAGAGAGAGAGAGAGAGAGAGAGAGAGAGGAATTGTTTACCAAATCTTTTGGTGGACAACCATGGTGGGAAACTTGTAAAATTGGATTCTTGTCATACCGAGTTCAGTGTTTAAACCTTTATAAACTTCCAAAGAGGAGAGAATTGTTTACCCAATCTTTTGGTGCACAACCCATGGTGGAAACTTGTAAAATTGGATTCTTGTCATACCAAGTTCAGTGTTTAAACCCGTATAAACTTCCAAGGTTAATAGCTGACATCTTGGATATCTGTGACTAGTATTAAAATTTCTACCTTTGTCATTTAAAATACAAATGCTTGGACTGATTCTTGAAATGATTCTTAGATGGGGAAAGATGTGGTCACATTCTTATCATGGGCGGCAGAACCTGAGATGGAGGAGAGGAAACTGGTACATTAGTTCTGGCTCTAGTTGATCTTTACATTCTGAACTATTTTTTTTCCATTGATTTAATTGTGCAGCTAAATTTCTCACTGCCATATTTCTTCTTTGCAGATGGGTTTCAAGTGGATTTTTGTTCTGTCACTCGCTCTTCTTCAGGCTGGTTATTACCGCCGATTGAGATGGTCTGTGCTCAAGTCACGCAAGCTTATTGTCGATGCTATCAACTGATTTCATTCTTGGAAGGATTCTCCAGAGATTTTCAATCAGCAATAACATGCACACTTGATGTGGTAAAGTGTGCTTTGCTGTATTTAATGTTGCATCGTTCATTGACAAGCAACTTTTGGATACAAAAAATTTGGTCACATCTTGCAGTTTGTTGCGAAGTCCTTTGAATTCTCTGTTACATTATGCCTTCTAATGTTCAATTTTGTCTGGAAAAGAATAAAAATTTATAAACACAAATCTGGCCACGGTTGTTGCCGCTTTACAGTGTGTTGCCACTGGTTTCTTGGTGCTTGACATGAGCTGGCTCATTGCTTATCCATTCATGGTGTAATTGGTTTCTTAGTGCTGGAACTGTGTCTCTCACTACTATTACCACAATCCTTGAGTCTTCACTGCTCTGACGGTCCCATCTTGCCAACAACCCTTGTAGACATTTCCAAAACGACCTTTCACCAATATCTTACTGTTGTAGTTGTCAGTTGCTATATGGAATTCCCTGAAGCTAAATCTCTTTAGGTTCTCCGGATACAACATTTCCTCATCATGATGATGATCTGCGTTTAAAACTTAACCAAAATATAAGGGCA
The DNA here is from genome assembly GCF_984573655.1 of Nuphar pumila. NCBI lineage: Eukaryota > Viridiplantae > Streptophyta > Magnoliopsida > Nymphaeales > Nymphaeaceae > Nuphar > Nuphar pumila. The sequence goes on from NC_143255.1 coordinate 36,013,241, forward strand.
CAATATAAGTACTTCAAAGCATTCTTTTGTGGTTATATGAATCTAGAAGGGACCAACCATAGTCATCTTGGAACATTTGCTTGCTTTGCTTCTTTTTCCAGCACTAAAACCAGGATGAAACTGCAGGCAAAAGCAACCACAAATGCAACAGCTGTTTGACTGGACTAGTCCTTGTAATCAAATCTCTTGATTTTGTTTTGATGGTATCTAGACATCATATTTATCCTTATCTGGGTTGCTAACTCAACAATAGAGTGCTCAGCTTTTTAAGTGTGGCTATGATCTTTTACACATTTAGATGAAGCATATTTTTTTATGACGTTGCTTGCAACTGCTGTTTGATTGGTGAGGTTTCCTATTGCTGCAGATAGCATATCAGATACACTCTGTCTTGGTGCCTCGCTGGGACATCAAAATAGAAAAATAAATCAGTAGAGATAAAAGGGGAAGGAAGCATCAGTTTTTCTATTGTAATAGATGGAGAACACATTAAGTTCATGAGAGAGAGAGAGAGAGACCTTCTAGGTCGAGGGGTTCCGAAGAAAATTTGATGAAGGGGAAGGAAACATCAGTTTTTCTATCGTAATAGATGGACACATTTTCAGAGAGAGAGGGAGAAATTGAGGGGTTCCTAAGAAAAAGGGCGTTCCTCTCTCTCTCTCTCTCTCTCTCTCTCTATATATATATATATATATATATATATATATATATATATATATATATATATATATATATAGAGAGAGAGAGAGAGAGAGAGAGAGAGAGAGAGAGAGTGGTAGCTGCGCAATCCATAGGTGTGCAGCAGCTAGTGGAGTTTTGCTGAGCATCCATCTTGCGTGTGATGGACCCTCAGCATTTTTTTCGCAAAAACTGCTAGGGGCGTTAGCAACACTTTGAAGCATCGCTAAAAGTCCCATTGGAACTAGGCGCTAATGCTAAAAAGCAAAAAAAATGTGTTTTTTAGCATCTTTTGCGTTGTTTTCACGTGCTGGCCCGTGATGGAGAGCGAGTGTGATTCCACTGTAGCTGCGTACCTAAGGTTTGCACAGCTACCACTTTTTCTATATATATATATATATAATGCTGATTTGGTTCTATTCATCCCCTATGCCATCCCATAGATCAAGTTTTTTTAAGAGTAAAGATAAAACCATTTAATTCATTAAGTGAATGAGAAGGGGATTACAAGGGGGGCGGATTTGGACTGATGAGGAATCAACCCACAGATTTACAAAATCTGGGTGATTGCCAAACAGGTGACGAAGCCAAAGCATACACCCATCTGACCGTTTGTTTCTGCCCATGAGAAGAACGTCCGCCAAAATGTTCCTGGCTACGGCTTCCACCGTCAGAGTTTGAATTAAAAAACCTCTCATTTCTCTCCCGCCATACTGCCCACCATGTGGAGAACAACCATCACCTCCACACGACAAACCACCCACCATGCCAGGGGACCATCTTCGAAAAAGGAAGTAGATCCCTTAAAAAAAAGAGGCCTTCCTAACGTTGACCTCACCCAAACCAATCAACCGGGAGCTCCACTTGTCCGGCATGAGTGGTTAGTGCACATGATCTTGTGTTGGGCCGTTGCAAGTTCCAATCCTAATGGTATATGGTTGTATAACTGGTAGGGGTCTGCCTAACCCCATCTTTCTCCGTTGAAAAAAAAATGTTGGACCTCACCCAACTACCATGTAGACCTCAAAAATGCTATGGAAGAAGATGCAGGGCAAGAATAAATAGTAGGCAGATATACTAACAACGTAGATGTCCCATCCATACAAAAATTTTCATATCTTTTGCATTTCAACATTTTTGTATAAATTTTTTTTGAACAATGATTTTAAAAATAATTCGCATTCAGTTTTTAAAATGCGGGAAGATGGAGAGATAGGGCTCGCTCGTCGGTATGAGGTTCAACAGTTCCTTACGCCTTTACCGGGGGTAATTGAACAAAAAATTGAATTTATGTCTTTGCTTTGCCTAAAAAATATTCTAAGTCCTAAATGCACATAGAATCATGCTTGTGCTTATGAATTTTCAAAAGATGTAGATTTGAAAACATGATGCATTCTTTGAAAATCATTTTGAAATTGCATTCCAAGTGAATTCCGAAATTGACTTAGAAAATCTTTGTAAAAATGCTTTGAAATTGATTTAGAAATTTTCAAAATTACTTTGAAAAATTACCTTGAAATGGATTCAAAAATCTCTGAAATTGCTTCAAAAATGTTTGATAATGAATTGAAAATAACTTGGAAAAATGATTGAAAATAATTAAAAATAAATTTGAAAATTGTATGAAAATTGAATGAAATAATTATTGAAAATATTTTGAAATTGAATTAGAATTAACTTTGAAAATAACTTGAAATTTCATTGAAATAACTTAGAAAATGTTTTGAATTTGAAAATAATTTCGAAAACACTTTGAATTTGCAAATGATTTTGAAAAAAATAACTTTGAAATTGAAATTGATTTTTGAAAATAACTTTAAGTTTACTTTGAAAATTAGTTTTGAAAATGGATTGAAATAGATTTCGAAAATTACTTGGAAAACACTTTGAAATTGATAATATTTTAAAAATAGAAAATAATGAAATGATGCAATTCTACCCTAAGTGATGAATGCATTGTATTAAAAATTCCTTTTATTAAAAATTTTATTTTACAAGAAAGGATTTTTGTGCCTTTATAGAATTAAAACAAAGTTAAATTTTCATATATCCGTGACTATCACTCCAAATATATTTTAAGTTAACTTTTATTTGAATTCTAATAAAGGAAGAAAAAAATTTGATTTTTAAAAATTGATGATTTTTTAAAATGACTTAAGAGTGTAGGCCAATTTTTTTTTTAATAAAGAATAATAATTCTAAGTATTATTTGTATTCTGACTATGACCACAAATACAAATTTTACTTAATTTTATTGTCATCTATTAAAGTAGTGCATGTGTCATTTGTGTTTCACTATGGTGTAATTGAAATAAAAATAAAAATAAAAATAAAAATAAAAATAAAAATAAAAATAAAAATAAAATAAGTTAATCATAAAAATCAAAATTAAACTATATGCTCATTCATTCCTAAACTAAGTAAAATTCTCATTAATAAATTAATTACAACCCTTTGAATTAATACAACAATTGATAAAATAGCAAAATAAAAAATTTCTGCAAAATTAGCAAACCTATTAGAAATAAATGTAGGCTTTTATGGATTTTCCTTCAATTATTGAAAAATTGAAGAAAAATAGTCAAAATTAACCTTTTATACTCAAAAAATAAAGAAAAATCAAACAAAGTAAATGCAAAAGATGCATGACTTTACAAAAGCATTTGAAAATGTGTTTTGGAGTTCAAATTTTTGAAATTGAGTTTGAAAATGCCAAAATTTATTTTAAAATTTGAATTTAAAGTTAATATAACTTTGAAATTCGAGATTTATGAAAATAATATTGACATTTTTTCGAAATAAAGATCAAATGAACTCCAAAATTTGCTAAAATGAAGATAAGGCATTCTAACAATTTTTAAACTATAAAATGATATGAATTATATTTGAAATTTGAGTTTTAAAATGGTAAAATGTCTTATTTATCTTTATTTTAACATAAATATATTTTTTATAAAACCAGTTTTGAAGAATGCAATGAATGAAAGGTCAAATGACTATAGAAATTTATGAAATTTGATATGGAGATAATAGACACATTATAGAAACATCTCCTTTTTACAAAATATAAAAATCATTTCTAGGTCTTGAGATATTAATGAAACATTAGAGAATTAAAATTTAGAGACCGAAACTTGGGTTTAACAAACATGTTTCTATAATTTGGGTGTTTTGGAGGCTAAACCGACTCAATTTCTCTCAAATTTGTGGGATAAGTTGCTTAACAAAATAAAAAAACTAACCCAATTTACAGAAATAGAAAATAAATTTTTGTTTGAGAATGATGACTTCGAAAACTCACTGTTTCATCTTAGTGAATGAACTTTTTCTAGAACATGAAGTTCTATAACCAGTCTTGGTTTTTAACAAAATTAAAATAGAAAATGATCATGAAACTTTATAAAAATTGACAGAGATAAGCTAGACACATAATGGAAGAAAACCTTTTTTTACAGATCTTGAAAATGATCTCTCGTTAGAGAGAGTCGATCTAAACAAAATGAGATAAGATCTAAGCAATGCTCAATAATGCAAAATAATATGGTTCTGATTTTCAAATATGAAATGTTAATAGAAATTGCTAAAAATTTGTAGAGGTAAACTAGACATGCAGAGGAAGAAAATTCAATTTATAGATTTTAAAAATGATTGCCCATTAGGAAGATATAATTCAAGCAAGATGGCTCAAGATCTGAGAAAAGCCTAGCAATACAAAACAACAGAATTCTAATTTTCGATCAGAATGAAATATGAAATGACAATGAAAATTCATGAAAATTGACATGCATAAACTAGACATTTCAAAAAAGATTTTTTTTTTTACAGATCTAGAAAATGATCTCTCATTTGGGAGATATGACTGCAACAAGTCAATCATGGGTCCGAGCAACACCTGAGATTGCAGTCAGACAAAGTTTTAGTTTTAAATGCAAATGAAATAAAAATCGACCATAGAAATTGCTAAAAATTTACAAGGATGAATTAGACATGCAAATGAAAAGAACCCTTTTTACATATCTAAAAAATGCTCTCCCATTAAGGAGATATGACTTTGAAAAAATGGACTAAAACCTGAGCAATTAAAATGACATAGAGTGACAGGGTTGTGGTTTTTTTTATCAAAATCAGGTATGAAATGACCATAGAAATTGCTAAAAATTGACATAAATAAACTAGATTTAATCCTAGAGATACTACTTTTTACGGATCAGAAAGTTCATCTTCGGTTAGGGAGAAATCACTCTGGCAAGTCGGTCCTAATTCTGGACATCATTATAACAATGCAGAAAATAGGTTTCAATACCCATTTTTAAAGTGAGTCAAACGACCTCAGAATGATCTGATTTTTGGTGGAGATCCTGAAAACATGTGAATAAAGTTGCAGTAAAAAATTTAGATCAAAATGACCTCTAATTACATGTGAATTAATAGATCTAAAAACGTGTCAGAATTAAAAATGCAATCTGAAGACAATTGAATATGATAAAAATAAAGTACATATGCATGGATGATCAAACATGAGATCTAATGCTCCAGATCATTAATGAATGCATGGATGATGAAAAATTAAGATAAAATGCATTCATAAATAAAATCAAAGTGTTGAACCATGAATTGAGATTAATATGGCCAATTGAATATGAGATTGATCTATAGAAGATCAAATCTCACAATTCTAATGGCTAAAATGAAATTGCATGAATCAAATAACAAATTGAATGGATCAAAAAGAATAAAATCAAAATTGACAGAGAAATAAAGTAGATCTACATTGCTACTTATGAAATTAGAAAGAAATTGAAAGAAGAATAAGAGAGGAGGGGGGTGACACTTAGAGAAATAAAAAAAAGAAAAGAAAGAAAAGAGGAAAAATAAAAATAAACTAAGAGAGGGAGCTTACCTTGGCTGAAGAGGAAGAGGAGGAAGGACTGAAATTCCTTGGGTTTGGCGCCAACTGTGGGAGAGCTGGAGAGAGAGAGAGCTCCAAGAGATGAAATTGTCTCCCCCCCCCCTTTTGGCTCATATTTATAGCCAAAAGTAGGGGCATTTTGGGAATGCCTAAAGTTAGAAATTAGTTAGAATAGGGATGATGTGGAGGGGCCTCTAGAAGGATCCTCCACATGTCACCCTTAGAGGCCACAAAGGAGGGTCGACCCCCCATGTGGGTCTTTTGTTAATTTTGTAAATGGGCATGATGGGAATTTTGAAAACATGGTGGCATGTAGCATTATATTGCAAGTGGTGCCCATGTATGTTTTAAAAAACAAAGGAAATTTTAAAAGTGTGTTTAAAAACCAAGGTTTTGAACAAAGAAAAATGATATTTTGAAATAAAATGGATTTTAAAATTGGAAATGTCAAGTGGCACCCCCTTTAGAAAATAATTTTTTTTCCTTTTTCATTTTAAAACTAAAATGAAAGATTTGAAAATAAAAAGAGAAATAGAATGGTGAAAAATAAAGAGGATTTGAAAATTAAAGATAATGGATCTTAATTGGATCTAAGGTTCATTTTGATTTTTCTTAAAAACCCAAATCGAGTTATAAATTGGATCCAGACCAATTTTCAAAAGATTTTGTACAATGATGAATTTGGATTTGAAATTCAAGAATTGACTTTTGAAATTGAGATAAAAATTTGATTTTGAATTTGGATCTGGGATCCATTTTGATATTTGAAATCCAATTTAAGATTTTAAAGTGGATCCAGTTTTGAAATATCAATTTTTGAAATAAGAAGAATACTGGACTTGTTTTTTAAATGACATGATTAGTTTTGAAATTAAATCTTAGAAAGGATCTGGATTCGAGATTTTGAATAAAAAATGAATCTGGATCTCGATTGAAGGTAAAAATGAAGGAAACTGATCCGAAATGACAATCGAACCTTGAATGTGGATTTATAAAATGAATTGAAATGAAAAATCTAGGCTCATGATCAGAATTGAATTTGAATCTTGGATCGAGCCTAGAAATGAAATTGGCTAAGGATTCAAGGGATAAAATCGGGTCTCAGATATCAGACAAAGAGATGGATCTGAGTTTGAGTTCAGAAATTTATCCAATTATCCTTTTGAATAGATCAGAAGGTAGATCCAGGTGCGGATCCTGGATTAAAGAATGGATCTAAAAATGATTGATTGGATCCTGGATATCTAATGAGATATTTCAGGTTTCGAAGATAAATTAGACTTTAAACATGAATAATAGAATGAATTGGATGAAAGATCCAGGTCCGAGATAGAAAGTGAGCATCAGATCCAATATTGGATCTAATATCCATATTGAAATATGGATTGGATCTCGGATATAGATAAAATATTAGATAAAAGAGTTGATCCGAGTTCAAATTGGGACTTGTCCCAGTTTGAAAATTGATAGACATGATGTTTTAAAGAAATTATTATTTTTTTTTTTTGCCTTACAGAGAAACACGATACTAGACTGGTTTGAATTAATTTGAACTAGATAGGATTGAAACAAACTGAATTAGAAGTCAATTATACTAAGGTGAACTAAATCTAAAGCTAAAACAGTAGCTCAACTGACTGGGGTTAGCTCAATTTTGACTGAAATGAGCTGAAATGTAGGTCCGAGAGTGTGAAAAGTGACTTAGAACTGAAATTGGACCATTCAAACTCCTGATGAACTCTAATAAGACTTATGATGATAGAATCTACTGGATTTGACTGACTTGAGAATAATCTGGCTAAAATTCGAGCTAAAATGAACTCATTTCGCCTAAAATAAACTAAATCTAACTAAAATGAACTTACACTGCTCATCGTGAGCTCAGGGGAGCTAAAAATGATTAACATTCTAACTCTTCTGAACTTAGAATGAGCTTGGTTAAGTCTAACTGACGAAAGGCCAAGGGTGACTCAAGAGTAAAATAATAATTTTATTGACAAAATAAGGTAAACTGACTTCTAAATTGAGATAAACCTAAGGGTGAGACTCTACATTGCCCTAGGGGGTGGCATCTGTGAAAGAGGGTATCCGAAACGGACCTGAAAAAATTTGAGGTGTTTTACAGGTTGTCATGAGTAAGAGCTTTATCCAGAATGACGAGCCACACAAACAATCTTGCCCTCGAAGATGGACCCAGGCCCCATAAACATTTGTCCAAGTAGGGATAAATACCTGGATCACATAAGGAGAGGTAACAGGAAGCTCTCTCCAGAGGAAGAGTGTAACCAGCTACATGCACCTGATTCATTATTTGAGGGAGCAATAGCAGATTTGAAATGTGGCCATACCTTGCACCAGTGGATCCAAACCCCACATGAGGATCACCTATGTTTTAAAGGGACCCATTCACCTGGGTCCCCCCAGGAGTCTATACTTTTTCCTAAATTTGATGGTCACATCATCCAAACCTTTAGCGATCTCCCACCACCATTTTGAAATCAAAGCAACGTTCCGGCAGGAGTGAGTGAATCCCAAGACCGCCCCTCCTGGGTCCTGGCGTGAAGTGTAACCGTCGACCAACCCATAAGAGTCATGCCACCACCCTCGTTTGAATTGCCCTAGAGAAAATATCTGAGCTTTCTAGTTATCTCCTTGTCAACTTTTGTTGGCATTTTGTAAACAGACAAAAAATAGGTTGGAATTGAAATGAGAATAGATCGAATAAGGACCAACCTTCCTGCAATAGGCGGGAGTCTATCCTTTTGACGATAGGAGACCATAACAAGACGGCAGTCTAGCAGGAGACCGCGCCAACCTTGCAACAAAAAATGTGAGTTGCCGATGCCACTGAAAGACTATCACCTCCGATTTAGCCTCATTCACCCGGGGGCTCAAGACCTATGCAAAAACTTTGAGAATACACAACCTGAATATTTGCTCCTTGGTGACATAGAGAACAATCAAGTCAAAACCATAGAACAACGTAGGTTTGATGAGAGCCTTTGTTGATGCCTCTCCTACCATCGCTACGAGTCCCTCGGTGACGAGATAAAAAAAAGCAGAGGGGATAGGGGAGAATCTTGCTGCAATCCCATCTGCAAATCAAACAACTGCCCCAAATCAACGTTCAGCATAGCCTGAATCCACCTACACTACCGAGGTTCAAAATCCATATTCTGCATTAAGAAAGACCAGGCCACCAACTCAAAAGCAGTAGAGATGCATAGTTTTAGCATTAAGGCTAGCTTACTCGCTCTTTTAATGTTGTGAATAGCTTCATCCGCGAGAACAACACAGTCCTGCACTAGTCTACCAAGAGTAAAAGCCCGTGGGGATACACTCACCAATTTAGGCATAACCTTATTAAGCCTATTGGCCAAAACTTTCGACATCTTGTAGGTCGCCCCCAAAACCGAGATGGGCCTAAGAGAAGCGATATCTTCAGTAGGCAGCCTTTTCGGAATGAGAATGATCTCTGATTTGCCCAACACCATAAGGATGGTGTAGTTATAGTAGAACTCAGAAAAGAAGAGTTGCAAGTCGGTACAATCAACCTCTCAGAAACATAGGTAGAAGTCAACAAGGAATCCATTCAGACCCAGATATTTCAATTTAGAGAGTTGACAAATGACCTCTCACATCTTGCCAGGGCTTCCAAATCAGACACCTCCTCTTCAGGGCATGTTTGATAGCTTGTTCATGAAATTACTGAACAGAAGAATGAACACTGTTCTGTTCATTCTGTAATGACTCTTTCAAGTTCAACGTTTGTTCCTACCGTTTTTCCTGTCTGTGTTCTAAAATCCAACGTTTGTTACAAACAACATGAACAAGCCATCAGACCAAAAAAATGTTTAAAGAAAATCAAAAAAATAAAAAAATAATAAAAAAGGGGAAGAAGAAGAATACCTTAATCAAGATTTTAATCAAAGAAGAAGATCAAAGAAAATAAAAAATAAAAAGTTAAAAAAAGGAAGAAGAAGAATACCCTAACAAAGATTTCAATCAAGAAAAAAAAAGAACAAAGAAAAAAGAAGAAGAAAATAGACCCTAAAAAGATGTAGCGACGATCGGAGAAAAGAGGGAGAGGAAGGAAGAAGGGGATAGGAGTCATACCTCCGGAGCTTCCGCGAGCCATGACGAAAATGAAGAAGAACGAAGAGAAAAAGGAAACCCACGAACTCCAAACTTCGTCGGTGGCCTCCTTGGTCGCCGATGGCCTCGCCCGGCCTGCACAGGTGAGAGAGGGAGAGAGAGAGAGAGTCAGGGAGGGGGGGCTCCCTCCCCGCACAGCAACCCCCCCACCCACCGATTTTTTTTCCCATGTAACACCTCCCCGCTCCCTGCATTCAGTTCTTTTCGTAACAGAGAAGGGGGTGTTACAAAAATTATGTTTTTTTTTTATGCGGCAGAAGCATTTCGCTCGTCAGCCTCATCCAACGTTTGTTGGAATCCCTGTTCCCAGCGGGATTTCTGTCCAAATCCTGCTGGGAGCAGTGCATCGAACAAGACCTCAAGGAGCTGCTTGTATGAAGCTAGGGAGATAGAGCTCCCCCCCTCCACAGCAGGTCTAGAGAACAATGCCTGAAAATAACTCGTAATTGCTTTTACAATATTTGCACCCTCAACAATGTTGCCGTCAATCTTGATCAAGTCAATACCATTCTTCGGCTTCCGATGAGATGCCGATTGATGGAAGAACCTTGTATTTGAATCCCCAGCCTTTAACCACGCGACGCGGGAGTGTTGGTGCCATTTCAGTTCTTCACGTACCCTTCTCCAAGAGCTGTTAATAAGGTGGCAAACACCCGACTACATGAGCCATCATTGCTCGAACCGGAAATGGTGACCTCCCTTAAAACCATCTCCCCAAGAGAGCACGATGGGTCCATGGTCAGACACGGTTCAGGGCCAAACAAGACCAGACATGTCTGGGACTCAGTCCAACACCGTAGGGAAGAGAAGGACCCTGTCGAGCTTCTGGAGACAAGGGTCCGCTCGTTTCTCGACCACGAAAACTGATCCTCACCGAGAGGGAAGTTGGCAAGACAGTTACGATCTATGAAATCCTGGAAAAACCTCGCCTCCCTTTAGCATATGGGTCTGTTGGATTCTGACTGATACATGACGGCATTAAAATCTACGGCTAGAATACAAGGAGAACCGATACACCCATCATCCCTTACAATTCTGCCCAACACTCGACTTTTCTTGGCGTCCCAAGTTATGTTATTTTGATCAAATCTAACCCGATATGATCTACATAGTCCATTTAGTGGATATCAGCATTTGAATTGTCAGAACCCAATCTGTGTACAGGATTCTACGGTGATTCAAAAATCAACAGCTGTGAAATTGCTAAAACTTCTTGATTTAAAAATCATGGTCAAATTTTGCAATTTGTTTCATATCAAAATGAACATGCTGAATTCATTTATGGGGTCTGATTTGATGAAAACAACTTGCATCAATGAGATCCTAGATGGGATATGACGATCATGACTTAGGTCACGAGTGGAATGACAGCCAAAAAGATTTTCCTATTTCAGTAACAACAAAATTCAGTCAAACGTTGGGGTGATTTGGTTCCAGTCTAGTCAGTACTCATTGTTAGTTGGCTTAGGCCAACTGTGGCCACTTGCATTCCCTCAAACTTTTTTTTTTTAAAGGTAAGGTGGTGATCGTGCATTTATTTTAGCATTTTATCATATTAATTCATGCATAATCCGATAAATAATCGCATTAAATTCTCATATTTATCGTTAGTTTCAAGAAAACACGCGAAAAAGGTAAAAATCAGAAAAAACATAAATTACGAGTTAAAATTGATAATTTAGGTCATTTAGGAATTAGTTAGAGATATCCTCTTTAGGATTTAGATTTTAAGTAGTTAGATTAGAAAAAAATAATCGGCATTAGAGTTTTTAGGAGTTAGCATAGGTTTGTAGAGTTTTTAGAAAACATTTTTTTAAGCTCTTTTTAAGAATTTTAGAAAATAAATGAGGCATTTTTTAAAACCCCCTCTCTTTAAATAACCCACGTATGAGTTGAGAGGGGTTGTCTTCTCCCTTGCTCTGCCCCCTTTCCTTCCCTCTATTTGCCATCCAGAGCTTCTTCTTCTTTCATCTTTCTTTCCTCTCTTTTCTCCTCCTCTCTTCTCTCTTTTCCTTCTATCCGATGGAGAAATTCAGTCCGGCGACAGCGCACGGTGTGGAGGCCCCCCTCTCTTCCCAACCAAGTCTCTCACAGTGAGTATTTCCTTCTTCTCTACTTCGTCCCCTTCCTCTTCTCCTCTTCTCTTTTGATTTTTGTTTTAGATTAGTGACCTGAAAATAAAAAATGAAAAAAGAATTAGGTCCACTTCTGTTCATTCTCGGTTTTAACATATGCTGTGTGTTTTTCTAGATTTGATCTGCATCTTTGCATCGTAGCATTTATGAGTTGCATTTTTTTTTAATTTGATTCATTTCTGTTATGTCGCACCATCCAGTCGTTAAAAATCTGCTTCAACATTAATCTCATTTCATGTTTTGATCTGCATATCACGTTGCAGCTTCATCTTCTTGTTCATCATTTTTTTTATTTCATTGCATGATCTGCATCATCTGCATAAGATCTTTATTGCATCCCCTGCGCAAGTGTTTCACCGATGCACTTGTGCATTTGTTTCCCTGCATTCTAGGATTTGATTTAGTTTCACGATTCTGATATGCATTGCCTGTGCATTTTTGTGAAATTCCCCTTTCATCTGCATCCTATTATCATCGTCACATCCACTTCAGACTTTTGCATTGTTTCATCCATTTACCGGATCCTCTCTATTTTGAATACATCAGATTTTGCATTCAACATTCATCACATTTCTTATGTTTTCCCTGCATTGATCATTGCATCAACGTTGCAGAACATTACGTCATCAACATCGTGTGTTTGACCTCATCACATATGCACTGAAACATTGCATCAGATCTGATTTTAGTCCTGCAGATTCTCTGTTGCTACATCAATTGACGTTGATGCATCTTAATCACATTGTCATCCCTCTGTTATCGCACTTGAACCTGCTGCATTTCAGTGTATTGTGTACCTGAAATAATCTGCAATTCACATCAGCACAAATTCCTGTTTTACATTTGTTGTTTTTGCATTTTCAATTAGTAGTTGTTTTGCATTTGCTGGAGCTATATTCTAAACATCTATCAAATTCCTATAAGCAATTTCCCTGTCTTTTAGTGTAGAGCAGTCACTAATTCAGCTGCATTGCATTTCATTTCTTACATCACAGATTATGTTGGCATTTCATTCCATGTCTTTTAGTGTAGAACAGTCAGTTGCTCTTGTGCATTTCATAGCAATATTTGTGTAGCCAACTGATCTGAAATATCATTTTAAATTCATTGCATCTCATTCATTGATATTTTGCATATTGGATAGTTACATTCTAGTTCCTTTTACATTTTCATTTTATTTCTTCTTGGTTGCATATTTTGCTTATAGTTTTTGCATTGAGTGCATGTACATTCATATTTTAGCATCATATTCCATATTTTTGCATTTGTGGCGACCATCATTAAGCACATTCTCATATTAGTATAGTGTAGTACATTGTGTCTTTCGTTGCCTTGTGTATTTTTTTATTGTACAGGAAAGCGTGGAGCATGAGCAAGTGTTACGTTGTTGCAAGCTTTCAAATACACTACACGAGAAGCAAGCATAGAAGATTATTTTTACATTTTTTTAGATTAGAATTTGAATTTCAATTAAATATCGGGTTGTAATAAAACCATTTTAAACCCTCTACGTAGAGTATTCATTGATTGTAAAAGTTAATTAGTTTTACTTTTCTCGTATTTTCCTTTTTTTTTTGCAATAAAGAGTAGTTAATTGTTTGTTTGAATACAAAGTATTCCCCATTCCCTGAGTTCGACCCGATCTCTACCACTAGTGAGAACCGGTTTTTATATTTGGTGTCTTATTTTCACGTACTTTTACATAAAAATCTTTTCGAAAAATATTTCATAAAACAAGAAAGACATCACTGGGGTTAGGCAGACCCCACCAGTTATTATTCAATCGTATCACTGGGGTTTTGAACCTGCAACATCCCACCACAGGGAGATGTGCACTGACAGCTCCTACCAACCACGCGGAGCCCCATTGGTATTCCCTCTAACTCAATAACATGCTATGTAGGCTTAGTGATGAAAACAGGAAAGTCTTTTTTGAAGCACGCTATTTGCTACCAAAGCATAACCTTAAAATATAACTATCTAGAAATATTTGAAAGTGAATTATATTATCTAGGAAAAACAAGAAAATAGAAATGTTAGAAGAACATAACAATAAATAACTAAACTCAAACGTGCTAACTCCATGTAAGATTGTGGTCATAAGACAATGGTTGGGAGGTCACTCCTACCAATACAAGGAACTGTGTTTTTAAAGGCACTTTTTAACGAAGACAAAAAAAGGTGGCTTTTAAAAACAAGACAATAACGGCTCTACAAGTTTCGCTATTATAGACTCAGTCTATAACAACGACCTTGAATATCACAGTTATAGATGCAAGTCTTTAACGACAATTATAAAGTTGCCTTGCTAAGTCTATAACGGCAATATTTAATGGAAAGTCTTTAACGGCCATTGAATGTTTGTGATAAATCAATAACAGAGACTTCAAAATGTCTTACTAGGTTTACTGTTACTAGGTTTACTATATAACGTTATATACTTACTCTATAACAGTGACATGCAAAGTCGCCGTTGTAGATTTTATAATTTCCCTCAGTTTATCTATGACTGCGACTTTGCATAGTCGTCGTTATATACATACTCTAACAATGACATGCAAAGTCGTTGTTATAAATTTTATAATTTCCCCTTTTTCCCACTCTCTTCCTCTCTCCTCTCTCGGCTGCCCCCTTTTCCCCTCTCTCGGTCATCTCCAGTGACTCTCTTCGCAATCTAGCAAGCAAGAAAACCCATTGATCCCGCAACAAGTCCTTCAGTGATCCTACATAGCTCCCCACTTTTGCTGCCTTGTTGTCGTCTCCATCAGTGTCACCAAACTCGGGTAATCAAATGAGCGAGTCCCTCGGCGAGCCAATGCAACTCCCTACCTTTACTGCCATGTTGTCTCCATCAGTGCCACTAGAGCCATGGTCCCAGCACCACCACACACCTCCTCTCTCTCTCTCTCTCAGCTTTTATTATGTTTGCAAAAAAACTCTTTTCTCAGGCAAGCAAACCATAACTCCACTTTTTTTTTGTGGTTAATGCTTAAGGAATGGCAGGAATGGAATTCATGTTCCTTAAGAAGCCCTAAATCCGAACCTAACGACTGATTTCTTAGTGAAGGGGACCAGAGCAACCAAGGTAAACCCAAATCCAAGGAGGGTGCAGTTGGAGAGACCTAGAAGGGCATGCAAGTGGGGGAAACTCCAAAGAGTCTCTTGTATTTAAAAGCCTCCCTTGGGTTTGGGAAGAATCTCTTGATTTTGAAAAAGCTCTTTTAATTTCTCATTTTTTATTTAGTTTTCGTTATAATTTCTTGTAAAGGGTGTTCGCTTAATGAGCCCCCATTGAGCCTATATATAAAGGCTCCCTTGTGCTTGAAAAGCAGCCAAGCATTTTGAGTTGAAAAAGATTTTTTTTTAATCGTCTCTCTTTTAAGCTCCTAAGCTTTAGTTTACTCTCTCTCTCTCTCTCTCTCTCTCTCTCTCTCTCTCTCTCTCTCTTGGCCTCTAGGCTCTCATCACCTTGACCCCCTAGGACCTTAGGCTTCTCTTTCTTATAGCCAAGTTTCTCTCTTGGCTCAATTTTTGGGTGTGCTCGATCCTTGTGCTCAAACTCACTTAGTAGACCAAGGTGCTACCACGACCTACACAAGCGGTTCGTGCTTGTGACAATGTTCAAAGCTATCCTTAACCCCAGTTGTGAATACTATACCTTTTCAGTACTCTAAGACATCTTCCCTAGGCCTCAGTAAGTCGAATCCACCCAAACCGGATATAGTTAACCCAATCCATTCTGCATGCTGAGATTTGCAAAATTTAACCTGACTTTCTTAGGTCATATCTCTCTAACCAAAATGAGTTTGATTCTTAAATTTGAAAACTAACTCAATCCATATGTTCCAAGCCTATCATTCAAAAATCAACCCTAAACTTCTAATCAATTAGGAGAATCGCTCTATTTACTGAAACCTGTCAAAACAGAAAACTAGACTCAGGCAAATTTTATGCGGTATGATCATGGACTCATAAATCCTCAACCGAGTGGAGTTTGACCCTACTGTTTATTGAAGTATCTTTCTACACGTTAAATTGTAATCCATAAGACAATGTATTTTCTAATATATATTTTATATGTATAAAAGAAGATACATATACATATATATTTCATATATATGTACATGTATCCATCTACTTATATATCTAATATATATAATATATATTTTTTTCTTGTATTAGCTGTAGGGGTATTTTAGTTATTTTATGCATATTCATGTCGTTGAATATGATTGTAATTCTTCCTTTTAATTTTTCTTATTTTTGTAACTTTTTCTTTTTTATTTTATCTTTTTTTTATTTACTATTTCTGTACACAGTCAGTAGCTGGCTGTGTACAGTGTATTGTTATACATAATTAAGAATAAGAGACGTTGGGCTGACTCCCAATGACTCTAATTAGAGCTGTTGGGAATCAACCCAACAACTCTTATGAGTTTTTAAGCTTATAAATAAGGGTTGTAAGCCCATTGTAAAGTAATGTATTATAGTAAGGAGTTTTGTCTCCTTAAGCTTATAGACACTGTGCATTTATTGCACTTCTTTTGTGGTGTAAAGCTTATAAACACTATGCATTTATTTTGTGTTTTGAGTATTTGAAGTATCAAGTTATTTGAAAACTTGATTGTTTGCAAGGATTCTTCACATGGTATCAGAGCCGTTGAAAAATTTTGAAGAAGAAAGGTGATTGTTAAAGAAGATTGTGTGCCTCGAAAGGTGTGCACCTACCTTTCTCTTGATCCTCAACTTGGAGACTCCTTGCAGTATATATTGAAAGAATCATACCACATCAAGTAAGCTCTAAAAGACTCCCTTGTGGTAAGATCTTCTTCACTCTATATTTCTTTCTTCTCAAAATGGTGAAAAAAGACTCTCACTTCTCTCTTGGGTTCAAACTCAATGGCTCAAATTATCATGTTTAGATCGGTAATATGGAAGCCCATATCAAGGGTAAAGGGCTTTGGGGATATGTCCAAGGCACAATACCGGAATCAAAACCAATGATTACCTTTGTAGAAAGAGGAGAAATAAAGATTCTTGAAGGTGAAGAGAGAATCAAAGCGCTTGAAGACTATCGTAAGAAGCATAAGAAATGGGAGATGAGAAATTTTAAAATCCTATCATGGATCTTTTCATCCGTTGAAACAAGAATTAATGCCAACATTATCAAATTCAAAAAGGCCTCTCAAGCATGGTAATATCTTGAAAAATTATACACTTCAAGAGACTTGTCCCATAAGTACTATCTTCAAAAAAGGGCCTTGACCCTCCAATAAGGTGAAATGACTATTAAAGAGTATTTCGCAGAGTTGTCCTCTATTTGGAATGAACTTGCTATGCTTGAGCCCAAATGGAGTGGTGAAGCCATTGAGCTTAGGCATAAACAATTAGAAGATGATCGCTTTTTCAACTTTTTAAATAGGCTTAGACCTGAATTTGAACAAATACGATGCTCTCTTTTATCCGCCTTTACTTCCCCTTCTCTTGAGGATGTAATTACTAAATTAAGTGGGGAAGAGACTCATATGAGTATAAGCAAAAATAACCCAAGTGTTCTTGCAACACCTTCTAACCAAGAAGAAGGTGAAGGTGTTAATGTTGTTTCAAGACCGGGAAACAATTTGAGAACCTACAAACTTCTCCCACTTCAAAAATCAAAATTAAAAAGCAAGGAAAAATAGTAGGCAAGGCGAAAAAAGAGATCATATCTCCTCCCGATAAGACTTCTTGGCTTTTAGATTCGGGTGCCTCCTTTCATATGTCTCCAAGTATTTGTTCCTATTCCGAATATTCAAAAAAAAATTCTCCATCCTTTGTTTCAACCATGGATGAAACTTCTCTTGAAATCAAAGTAATTGAAAATTTTGAAAAACAAAGTTTTTTTATCCCAAAAATTAAATTTATACCAAAATTAAACTTAAATTTGCTTTTGGTATCTTAACTCTCGGACCATGGATGTGATATAAAATTCTTATCTGATAAATGTTGGATACATGATCGCCAGTTCGGGAGGTTGATTAGGGAAGACTCTAAGAAGGGAGATCTTTACTATGTTGACTTCCTTCAAATTCCAAAAAACCCTTTTTGTAATGTTGTTCAACATAAAGATATTAATGTATGACATAAAAGGCTTGGACATCCCAATATTGTTAAAATTTCTTACCTTTTGTTAAACATCTTTGTAAAAGTGATTTCACATGTAATGATTATACTCTTGGAAAGATGAGAAGTTTATCTTTTAATCAAAGATCTATGTTTACAACAAGACTATTTGAAATTGTTCATTCAGACGTATGGGGACCGACACCTGTTTTATCAAAAGGGGGGTTTCGTATTATGCGATTTTTGTTGATTATTACACTAGATATTGTTGGATATTTTTTCTTAAGCACAAACATGAAGTTTTTATGACATTCAAAACATATTATATGATGATCAAAACTAATTTAAAGGTGACTTGAAAATTCTTAGAACTGACTCTGAAAGGAGAATACCTATCAAATGAATTCAAAAGATATCTTGAGAGTTATGATATTCTTCATCAAAAATCTTGTCCGAAAACACTTCAACAAAATGGATTAGCCGAAATAAAACATAGACATATCATTGAAACTACTCGAACCCTTCTCATTTCACATAACATACTAAAAAAATTATGGGCCGAGGCAGCTCTCACATCTGTCTATCTCATAAATCGGCTTTCACCCAAAAAATTAAACAAAAAAATTTGGCTTTTGAAATGTTGTACATAAAAGAACCTCATTATAATAGGTTAAGAATTTTTGGATGCAAATGTTTTGTTCTAACAGACAAGAATGACAAGCTTTCACCAAAAGCTATTACATTGCTTTTCTTGGTTACTCCGAAATTCAAAAGGGGTTTCAATGTTATGATATTAAAAATGACATTATATGTGTCCAGAAATATGAGTTTTCTGAAAAGTATTAGTGGTTTTGAAAAATGTGAACCTCATGAAGAAAATATGGATTATTCTTTTTTATTTGAGTTATTATCTAGAAATGATGATGCTAGTGATGATGAGTTCTCACATAATGACTCTAGTGATAATGAAGTTGAGGAAAATAACTCTTTACTACACTCATCTAACTATCAACATATTAATGAAGAAACAACTAGAGATCCTATCACATATTTCCATAGAGATAAAAATAATTTTAGAAGTGCAATAGAAAAATATAACGAATCTGATGGAACTACCTCTTCAAATGAGAAAAATCCACGAAGAACTGAGAGAAATAGAAAAGTCCCTTCTAGGTTCATTTCTTATGATTAATTCACACATAAACATAGAGCTTGCCTTAGTGTCATTCACTCATATGTAGAACCCAAAAACTTTGAAGAAGCCAAAAAAAGTATTGAATGGATAGAAGCTATGGAGAATGAACTTAGAGCTCTCAGAAAAGAGAAAACCTGAAAATTTCAAGATCTTCCTAAGGATAAGAAAACCATAGGGTGCAGATGGGTGTTTAAGATCAAAACCAAGAGCGATGAATCTCTAGAAAGATATAAAGCTTGTCTAGTAGCCAAAGGATATAGTAAAAAATACGGGATTGACTACGAAGAAACATGTGCCCCTGTTGCACGAATGGTCACTGTCAGATAACTTATTACCATAGCTTCTATTAAAAAATAGAACATTTACCAAATGAATGTTAAAAATGTCTTTTTAAATGACGATCTTAATGAAGAAGTGTATATGGATGTTTCTCCAGGAATGGAGACTCCTAAAGGAAAAGTACTTCGTCTCCAAAAAATACTTTATGGACTAAAACAAGCCCCCAAGGTTTGGTATGACAGATTTAACTTTGTAATGTTGAAAAATGGCTTCTCATGTTTTACTGACATCACTTTATTTGTTAGAAAATCCAACGCAGGAATAGTAATATTGCTTTTATATGTCGATGATATACTAATAACTAGAAGCGATTCTAAAGGAATTAAGAGCATAAAATCTATTTTAAAATATAAATTTGAAATGTCTGACTTAGGATTTCTGACCTACTTTCTGGGAATGAAAGTTACATATTCACATAGAGGTTATTTTTTTATCTCAAACTAAACTTGCTTCTGAGATTCTTGATAGGTCAGGTATTACAGATGATAAAATTTATGAAACTTTTGCTATAGTAGGAACCAAAATGAAAATTGATGATGAAATTCTTCTTAAAAACCTCACTCCCTACAGATAACTTGTAGGCTCCTTGATGTATCTGAGTATTACTAGACCAGATATTTCACATGCAGTTCATACTGCCAATCAATTTCCACATGCACCAACATCCGTTCATATGAGTGTAATTCTACGGATCATCAGATACATAAAGGGATCGTTGAATAAGGGGGTATTTTTATCATCTTCTTTTGAATTAAATCTAATAGCTTATATTGACTCTGATTGGGGAGGTGATCTAAATAACTGTCACTCCACCACTATTTTTTGTGTGTTTTTAGGAGACTCACTAATCTCATGGAGATGTAAGAAACAACAAAAGGTATTGTTATCCTCTATCGAAGCTGAATACCGAGCCATGACAACTACTACCATGGAGATTGTATGGATTCACCAACTACTAGAAGATATGAGGATTAATGTAGAAGGGCCCACCAAGCTATGTTGTGATAACAAGAGTGCAATTTATATTGCCAAAAACCACATATTTCATGAGCGAACCAAACACATCGAGATGGACTGTCACTATGTCCGAAAAGCATATCTGAAAGGAGTTATAGATCTTCCATATGTAACTTCAGAATATCAGCTGACAGATTTCTTCACCAAATCGTTGTGCTCTCCGCGATTCAACTTCCTTCTTGACAAACTTTCGGTCATTATACCCTAAGTTTGAGGGGGGTGTTAAATTGTAATCCATAAGACAATGTATTTTCTAATATATATTTTATATGTATAAAAGAAGATACATATACATATATATTTCATATATATGTACATGTATCCATCTATATATATAATATTTCTTTATTGTATTAGTTGTAAGGGTATTTTAGTCATTTATGTATATTCATGTCGTTGAATATGATTGTAATTCTTCCTTTTATTTTTTCTTATTTTTGTAACTTTTTTTTATTTTATCTTTTTTTTTATGTACTACTTTTGTACACAGTCATTAAATGACTGTGTACAGTGTACAACAGTTAGCCACTGACTGTTGTACACAGTTAAGAATAAGAGACGTTGGGCTGACTCCCAACGACTCTAATTAGAGTTGTTGGGAATCAACCCAACAACTCTTATGAGTTGCTAAGCTTATAAATAAGGGTTGTAAGCCCATTGTAAAGTAATGTATTACAGTAAGGAGTTTTGTCTCTTTAAGCTTATAAACAATGTGCATTTATTGCACTTCTAAAGCTTATAAACATTGTGCATTTATTTTGTATCTTGAGTATTTGAAGTATCAAGTTATTTGAAAACTTGATTGTTTGCAAGGATTCTTCAGACACGTCTCCTAGCTACCCTTCAAATTTGAGTCATTTATGTTTAGCCAATTAGGAGAAATTGCATTTTTCCTAAAGTTTATTAAAAATTTCAGAACTTGTTTTGAATTAACCGACCTAACCCAAGCCTAGTTTCAAACCCAGTTTCACCCCGGGCCCACTTGGAACGTAACAAATGGGGCTCAATCATGCTTATTGTGATTTGATCACAACTATGGCAAGTTTACTTAGACCTGTTCTGATGATTAAATTTGGATGGGCCTCATTGGATTGCTCAAGGTTGCATGAACTGGATCAGATTCAATAAAATCGAACTGGATTTGAATAGACCTAGTTGAGGCAGTTTGATACACTTAAACTAGTTTGGTCAAGTTGAATCAGATAAAATCTAGTATTTAAATATTAGATCCTCTTGGCTTAGACTAGATGGACCAAAGTTCAGGAGAATCCCTGTTAACCATATATTGCTTAGTTTAAATCAATGATAATTAATCTTGATTATATTGGTTGGCTCAAGTCAATCATAATTAATCTTGATTGAATGGGATAGATCTCATGTATTTATCCATGTGAATGGAAAACTGAAAATTTGGCTTAAACTCATATATTTTAGGATCTAGTTTGGAGATGGGTCCAGATAAGCATAATCAAATTATGAAATGTTTTACTTTTTTATGTGCTTTGGATAGTTTTGGTTCAAATTTTTATGTTGGTCAAGAGAATATCATGTTGTAGATCAACATGCTAAGAGGCATACTTTTTTTGTCTAGCATGCTTTTTCCTTTCATTATAAGTTTTTATTCCATATATGTTGTTGGAAACAATGGTAAAAGCAAACGTATCGATGACTTATCTTTGCAGTTGTCTTCAGTTGGTATGAAGGAAGGTGTTTATAGGCGTCCATTGTCCCTTCACAGGCACCCTAGCAACTCTTCCTCCATCTTCCTCACCTCCGACAAACAAGGGAGAGCCATCAATTTGTCTTTGATGCTGGTTTTGGAGGGCCTAACTCGATGACTAAGCCTTCTCATGTCGAGCTAGCTCTAGGTCTTAGCAGAACTCACATTTCCTCGTCATTCTTTGCGATCTTATTTGAACATTCACCACTATCATTCCATGGATTCGGTCTCCCTGACCGCCTGGCCTATAAAGAAAGATGTGCCCTTCTTTTACAACCTCTATATATACCCCAATATTTAATACTCTAATGCACACCTTTCTTTAGACAAGAGCTAAATAATTACGAGTCTGTAGTTTGTACATTTGCATGATAGCAAGATAAAAATAATAGAGAGCAGAAGTTGACGACATTAATGTCACGGGTGCTTTGCATGCCATATAAACAACATCCAATCATCATGGTTGGATCATAGATAAGTCCCACCATTTCTTCCTATCACACAGTTGTGCACATATAGTTTTTTGGAACATCTCTCATTAAATCTAGAAGCAGCACAACCCTCTTTCTATTGTTGAAGCCACACAACATCCACTTCTTAGACTTGTCATCTTCAGGAACGAGCCAGTTGCATCGATGAAGACTACAGTTGGCAGGCCTATCCAAGTAGGGATGCACACGAGCCGGGTTTAAGCCGAGCTTGGGCTGGCTTGTCTCAGCTTGAGAAGAACTGGCCGTTCAAGCCCAGCTCGAGCTCGAGACTAGCTTCAACAGCCTACGGCTGGGGTCGGCTCGAGTTGAACATATATAAAAAAAAAAATTAAAAGTGTTCTTTTAATTTGTGTTAAAAGCACTTTTTGAAAGAAGCATAGGTGGGATTTAAAGCCAGGCAACTTTCAAAAGAGTCCAAAGACTCACCCACCGTGGTAACACCTCTTTTTGTGTTCATGTAAGGAAAAATGATATACATATATAAAATGATCTTAATCGGGTCTATCGAGCCTAGCTTGGCTCATTTATTTTTCGAACGAACTCGAGCCGAGCTTAAATGGGTCGATCTCGAGCTAGCTAGGCTCACCCTATATCCAAGTGGTCTACACTTGACTCCATAGCAGCCATCTGACACAAACCTAACTATCGGTGATATCAATGGGTCTTTTGCATAACGACAAGGTTCTTGCAGCCTTTTTGAGGGCTGGACAATAAACTGGGGCAGGTTGCAAGAGGCAGAGCCAGGGTAGCAGCAAAGTCTGTCTAACCGGTTACCCTAAAATTGGATACGTTGGATTGACACACTTTCCACATATGTGAGATAAGTTGGGGACGTCTATTGTGCCCAATAATGCAATTTGTCAGCTATTGTTTTTTGAGAAGTGGTTAAACACAAGGTTGTAAGTATAGTATCATTACCCATATGGGTCGGTCCCAAAGTAACACCATATCCTATCGTAAAATTTTAATACTTTTTTTAAATCCAAAAAAGAAAAAAAATAGCAAAAAATCTAAAAAAATCATAACACATGAAACAATGATGAATTTTAAAAATACAACCATAAAATCACATTTATATCTCTATGAGCTACCATAAGACATCATTAAACATCAACTAGTATAGAATCATATATAATATTGCATACATATCTCACAAGAACCATGCCACAAGACTCATACTTTTATATTATATAAGCAAAATAACCAAAGTTTATAAAATGTGATTAAAAAAATGATATGTACGATACGGTATGATACAAGGGGTGTATCGCATGATACATCAGATTCAGGTACCATACATACCCGTATTGAGATATGAGTGTGTATTGTATCGTTTTCTCCCAAAGTAACGATACTTACAACACTGGTTAAACATCCTAAACTTGGGAAGTTTCTATTATTGATGTTAGTCTTTTCCTTATATATATAAAATATATACATATACTGCTCTATTTTATTTTTGTAAGATAATGGGGAGACAGAGATTACCAAAGCACCATCTCTCTCCCTTTTGAAAGAAAATTCTCTTTTTGTAAGACTAATGTTTTGACTATCGTCACATTTGTCATAGATCTATAACATGTTTCAAGCTATGTTACATAGGTGCTGATGCTGATGCAATACTTTAAAAAAACTTGGGTGTGGGGGTGCGGGTGCGGGGAGGATATATATATATATATATATATATATATATATATATATATATATATATATATATATATATATATATATATATATATATATATATATATATATATATACTGTAACAATTTTAAGTGATCATGCAATAAATCAAATTAGCTATGAGTATTGAAGTATAAGTCAAAGTCAAGCCAAGCAGATTGCATACCAATCAAACAAGTCAAGCAAAAAAGAAGCAGACAAGTCAAACAGAAAATAAGCAAATTATACTAACCAAGGTTTTGCCGAACCCAGCCTTGGGTTCTGTAGATCAGAACCCAGCAAGCATTTGTTCGATTCTTTTGAACTCATGGTTGTTGGGTTCGACTTTGTTGAACCTAGGCTTGGTTTCAACAAAGCCGAATTGAACAACCCTGTGTTCAGTTTTTCTCAACCTAGGTCTGGGTTCAACTGAGTTAAACCCAACAAGCCTGGGTTTAGGTTGTGTTGAACGCAACAACCATGGGTTCAGCAGAGCCGAACCTAGTAACCTTGGGTTTGATTATGCTAAACCCAACAACCTTGGGTTCTGCTGAACCCAGGAGCATAAATTAGTAGGCCTGGGTTCAACAAAGCCAAACCCAAGCCTGGGTTTAGGTTCTGCTAAACCCAACAACCATGAGTGTCGAACCCAAGGTTGGGCCGACCCATGCCAAAATGAGGGGAGGAGGAGAAGGAGAGAGAGAGAGAGGAGGAGGAGGAGAAGGAGAGAGAGAGAGAGGAGGAGGAGGAGAAGGAAGAAGAAAAAAGAGAGGAAGAGGCGGTGGAGGGAGGAGGAGGAGGATTACCTATCGCTGTGGGTGCCAGTAGGAGGAGGACGAGAGGCGCGAAGGAAGGGTCGAGAATGGGGTGGGGGGTGTGGGTGGGGGGTTGATTTTTTTTTGGACCGAAATGGACTTCATTTCTGGACACTTATAACCCAGGAAAATTTGACCGTATCTGTATTGCATTGCATCGACACGGGTGTGGTGACCCTTTAGAAGAGTCCATGTGACATAGGTTAAGGCACTATAATCAACATGCTTTTCTTTTTCGGTAAAGAAGCCTATTAATTGTATGTGGTTCAGTAAATGCACTAGCAATTATGTAGCATCTTTGAATACCATTGACAACTTTTCAACCTCTCTCTCATTAATTTCTGATTCTGTAATGTATCAGTCTATCATATGCTTTTTGGAGACTCCTGTAGATACTTTAAAAAAAATCGATAAAATTATTTAACGGAGGCCACCTGATGGATTGACTCAGAAGGGTCAAGCAATTCAGATGTAGATGATGAAGACTCTAATGATGAGGAAATTTCATATATGTCTATAACACTTCCTAGATTTCAAATCAGGTGAGAAATTATGTGGTTCTCTCTTTTTCTTTTACTCTGGATAGTGTGTTTATCTAGTTGTTTACTATGAGATGATGAAGCAATTTGAGTCTTGATGTAGTTCTGATACCAAGTACCTTTGATTCATGTAGTTATTATTATAGCATCTTTTGAATTTCCTGGATGCCGTGATCAATTTGTCAAGTTTGGAATATGTTTTATGTCATACACACAAGTCCATCTTGTTTCCTCACAACTATCATTCAATGTGAGAAATGTGTCTTACTAGATTGAAAATTTTAGGTTGGCAGCATTATGGTACTCATCTCTTGGAAGATCTTTCTGTTATCTTTGAACTTAGGGTTTATATTTTGATCTGAGTTGTTATGTGATGAAATTGGTTCTTAGGATGGTTAATCAAGCATTGGGATATAGAATCTTTGAAGCTATTACACCACAAGCATGCATACTTTTCTGGGGTTATAGCTTCTTTTGCATCCTTGTTAACGACTTGTGTTGGTATCTGTTGCTTCTTTTGTTGACGATATCTTGATATGCCAATTTAGTTAACATGGCAAAGATATGGTGTGACTAGTTACCTTCTTAGGACGATAGCTATCCATTGAAGAGTGTCTTCTGTTTTGCAATATGAAGGTTCGCGTTAGTATCTTGATGTACTAGGTTTTATTCAGCGTTTTCTTATGGTTCATTGGTATCCTCTTTTCCATAATTGTATTTGGAGTTTCAGAGCATTAATAATGGATTTTCTTGTGGATGTTCCCTAATCAAGAGATGATCTAATGAATTCATGAAAGCGTTCTGTCGATTTTGTTGTATAAACCAACATTTATTTGCTCGTAACAAAACCAGAATAGTTCCTTGTATTGTTTAATGATATTGTTTCAGTATTTCAATAAATCCGTGAAGGCAGATAACTGATAACCTTTTCTATAGGCAATTTTGAAGCAAGTAAAAAACATTGAGAATTAGAATCATCTGATTTGATTCTTTCTCAGTAGGTGATCTTTTTGTTGATGGCTGCTCCTATTGAATTCATGGTCTTTGAAGAATGAAAACCATGTAACATCTATGCCACTAGTTCAAGTACTGTAATCAGAGGTGTAGCTAGGATTCATGTGAGGGGGGGGGGGCAAACAGGGAGTAGCAAAATAAAGTGTATTTGTGCGATAGTCGGGGGTTCGGGGGCAGCGCCCCCAAAAATTTTTTTTTTTAGATAAAATAAAAAATGGCTACAATTATTAATAAAAATCTATTTCATGTGGACAAATCAAACTATTTGCTGCAGTCAGGGCTGGGCTAGGACTGGGATGGGCTACAAAAATGGATAAAAATCTATTTCATATGGAATCAGGGCTGGGCTAGGACTGAGCTTTTAAAAAAAAAAAATTAACTGTTTCGGGGGGCAGGACTGGGCTACAGCCCAGTCTTGCCCCCCCTAGCTACGCCTTTGACTGTAATACGTTATTGGTCCAATCCTTTGTAGGAACTACCCACAACAACAAATTCACAAAATGAGACAAAAAATCTATTTATCATAAACAGAATATGAGACAAAAGATCTTCTTTCTTAAGAGATTCAGAACTATTATACTAATATGTCCAAGGTTCAATGTTGAAATCATTTAAGAGATTCTTTGTGATGTTGTCCATCTGAAAAAAGAATCTAAAATATCTCAACTTTTTTAGAATAGGTCCAATTCGATCAGTAATGATAGCACTTCTTTTTATACTATTTTGAAAACCCAATGACTCAATCATATGGATGTGCAAAATACAGAATTTCCTATTCTAGCAGGGAAAGGAGGGAGATGGACACTCAATTTCAAATGGGTTAACAGTTGTGTGGAATGATTCTGTCTGTACATTTGCATACATATGTGAACTTATTGGATGAGCATCATTCCCCTGACATGTGTAGGTTGCCTTTGTGTGTCAATTTTGCTATACACGGTTTAAAACATTGTTTAGTTCACTGGTTTTTTCTTCTTTTTAAAAGCTACAGTTAAGGATCTTGTAATATATTTCTGTCTACGAAGCTTTAATCATCATACATTTCCAGAATGTTGAAAGAGTGGTTAAAATCCAAACTCCTAGTTACACAGGCAGGGCCAATATGGATAAATATTTGTTTCAGCTAACATCTGCCTGAAAGGGATAGTGGGTGTAACAACAACAACAACAACAACTACGCCTTCATCCCAAAATAATTGGGGTCGGAGATATGAACCAAAAAAGAAAATCATTATGGGTCTTCCACATGAATCCTTCTCCTCCAATCATTTCTATCCAATGCCATGTCCTTGGTGAGGTTCAAAGCATTCATATCCTTTCCTATCACCTCCATCCATGTCTTCCTAGGCCTACCCCGACCTCTTTTAACTAATATATTTTCTCATTTCTCCATCCTTCTAACTGGAGCATCATTAGGCCTTCGCCGAATATGTCCAAACCACCGTAAACGATTCTCTCTCATCTTATTTTCAATGGGTGCAACGCCTACCTTCTTACGTATCTCCTTGTTCCGAATCTTATCTTTTATTGTATTTCCACACATCCATCTCAGCATTCGCATCTTAGCTACACTCATTTTTTGAATATGATGTCTCTTGGCAGCCCAACATTCCGTACCATATAGTAAAGCGGGCCTAATAGTCGTCCTATAAAACTTTCCCTTCAACCGCAATGGCATTCTACGATCGCACAACACTCCAGTTGCACTCTTCCATTTCATCCACCCAACCTTTATCCTATGATTTACATCTCCATCAATTTCTCCATACTTTTGAATGATAGATCCCAAATATTTGAAAGAATCATCCACCGGTATTTCTTGCTCACCAAGCTTCACTACACTCCCATCTCTATTTCGTTGCTTACTAAATCGACATTCCATGTATTCTGTCTTACTCTTACTCAACTTAAAACCTCTTGCTTCCAATGTATGTCTGCATAATTCTAACTTAGCATTAACCCCAGCTCTAGACTCATCAATCAAAACAATATCATCAGCAAACAACATACACCACGGCACATTTTTTTGAATTGATCTCGTAAGCTCATCCATCACTATAGCAAATAGGAAAGGGCTTAAAGCAGATTCTTGATGTAACCCAACCGTTATAGGAAAATTGGTTGTCACCCCTCCACAAGTGCGGACATTGGTTACTACTCCTTCATACATATCTTTAATTATTTTAATGTACTTGAGAGAAACACCTTTCTTCATCATTGTCCACCAGAGAACGTCCCTAGGTACTCTATCGTATGCCTTCTCTAAATCAATAAAAACCATATGCAAATCTTTATTCCTCTCTCTATTTCTCTCGATAAGTTGTCTAAGAAGATGTATAGCTTCCATAGTTGATCTTCTAGGCATAAAACCAAATTGATTCTCCGATATCATGACAACCTTCCTCAACCTAGACTCAATCATCCTCTCCCAAAGTTTCATAGTATGACTCATGAGTTTTATACCACGATAGTTTGTGCAATCTTGTATATCACCCTTATTTTTATATAGAGGCACCAAAGTACTCTTCCTCCACTAATTAGGCACCATAGTGGGTGTAGCAACTGGAAAAAAGTTTGAGATAGCATGCTGTTTTAGTTGAGAGGTTAAAGGGTGCCTTTTTTTTTCAGTGAGGGTGGGTGGAGGGCAGGGGCAGGAAGTGTAATATGGCTTTTGGGGAAGTTGTAGTAACTGAGCTTTTCTTGAATTACCTTTGACATGTGAACCTCTTCCTGGTGAACTACTTATAATTTCAAGAAATACATTATTCTAAAACAAAACAAAGCAAGAAATACATAGATTTTCTGCGTGTATGGTGCCCCTAAGAAACTTGTCTTAGAACATTACAATATCTGCTTGATTAAATTTTGTTTTGCTTGTTATTACCAGCTGTTTTGCACACTATTTTTTGCTTGGCATGCCGCTATTATGCTTATTTCACCTGTATATCACTGCTAATGGTGGCATGGCTCCTGCCTTTAAAATAGTTAGATTGGAAATTTGGGCAATGCATTCGGCTTGCCCTGTGTATTATGCCTTCACTATGTGACTGAACAGTTCCTAATATCCAGTGTAATCGAATAATGCGCAAATAGACGTCATATCATGCATGCTTTGAAACTTATGTTCATCATTGAATTAAATGGACAAGAATATGTGTTATAAATTTTTTGTGATAATGCTTCATTAGTGTGAGCATGCATATGTGAGCATGCATCATGACACTGGAGAAGTGCATACTCATTGTGTTTTCCCTAAAGGTACATACGTATGTGATATACTAAGAAAATGCTTCATGGAGATAATTGTTTGGACTGATATTGGATTTGCAACTTCACATACTCAACTAGCATTGAGCATAGTTGTTCCCATTTATGCTCCTTCCAACTCAACTTTTCTTCTTCAATCACAAGGATCTTGACGTCTTGTTTATCTTTCAACAAGTGAATCAAATAAAGAGCACTTAGAAAACAGTAGGGCAACTCAGAAAATTTTGGACATAAGAGGCAATCTTCTCAGACTGCTAATGAATTAATGAACAATATTGGCAAGGAGACATTGCTCTGAGCCTCTGATATACTTCTGTATTCCATTATAGAACTCAATGAACTTGCACAGTCTTGTTTATCTGCTTATTATGATTTTTTATTCTTCGATAGTTTATGAGTATTTTTTAATCTTTTCTTTTGAAGATTGATGCACTTTTATGATTACTAGGTTTTGGCTGCAGTGAGTGATCTTATTGTCTTTAACCTAGTTGAGGGATTTGTGCTGCAAACTTCTTAACCTGAAATGTTTACTTGTGACCTGGTCCATCCTGAATCCAATATGATCCTAGTGACAACTTTCATTTTGAGTATCTTGAGTTGACTTATCTTCATGATTCTTCTTAATAGGTACTTGGCTGAAAGAGGAGCCCTGCTCCTATTAAATTGTGATGCTAGTTACTTTCAATTGAAAGACATTTATAGCCTGTTCGCAGAGGGAGTTCATGGGTGTTCATGGAAGGTCTTTGAAGTTTATAGGCATATGAAAGCTCTTAGATATGTTGTGGGTCGCCATGGTCTTCTTTGGACCACAAAGAGCAGTAAGGCCTCTTGCACTTGTTCAGCTTCTTCTCCAAATGCTGAACATCATTCAAGATCAGACAAAGAGGAACCAGAAAGTAACAACACTCCTCCCATTGAACTTCTTGCCAATATGAGTATAGCCATCAGTGATGCATTAAAGGTGAATTTTGATGCTTACTTGCCAAACAAGCAGTTCAAGAAGTCAGCTCCCGGAAATCCCAGTTTCATGCTATGTGCTGCAGGGTATATTTATGTTCTTGATAGTAATGATCTGGAAGATGATAATTTATGTATGTCACTGCAATGAAACTCATTTTTGTCAACCATCTTGTAAGCCCAAGGCACTGTTGGCTAAGTCCCAGAAGCCTGTGCATAGTTGTTTGGTTGTTGGTGACTTGGGAATCAATTTGAGGCTGCTATGAGTATCTAATTTAATATCTAATATTTGTTATAATCCTGTTTATCTGAAGTACTTTTGACCTTGACATCAGCAATTTCCTTACAATTTTCCTTTATTTTTGGCAGGGAGATCCCTCCAGCGCTGCCCCAGGTAGAGGAACTCAGAAAGCAATGCAGGGCCATTCCCCTTAAGTTTGCTCATGTTGATCATGGCCGTATAAGTATCTTCTGTTATGAGAAAGTTGAATTGATGACTCTACCGGTGACGCTTCTTACTTATTGCCTTACTTTTTAATTTGATATACCTCAAGGTGGTTAGCATGTAGCAGAATTTGCCTAACAGAAGCAAATAGCAAGTGGAAATTTTTTTGTGCTCCTAGTAAAAAGAATATCATAAATTTTGAATAGCTGGAAGGGCCCTTGTATTCAAATTGTGAAAGGAATTCAAATCCATGGTGTGTGAAAATGTACTTCCTGAGTTTCTAAAATCCCATTATTTTCTTTAGATGCACTCACTTGTCCAAATATATGAATAATTTCAAATATTGCAAAGTTGCAATGTGCTCCATGCGATACCCACTTAGCCATCTTCTTTTGGGGATAAGTCGGTGCATCTGAACAACCCTTTTGTGCTTTACATAAGCAGGTTTGTCCATAAAAAAAAAAACTCTCTTCTTGTCTTGATGGGCTGTTATATTTTGAAAGGGATGAATGTGATATTTGCAACTCACTGGGGAACAGGACTAACACATTGTATAAGTTGTCTGATAAGTTTACAGTGTAAGACAATCTTGGTGTACATATCCAAGATTGCTGTAGCAAAATGAATTCATGTATTCGATCATGTGCCTACTTGCATGAGCCCTACCACCCAATCATGAGTTCGAATGTGCATTGTAGAGATTGACATGAAATAAAAACTTCGTCCTGCAACCTTTTTTTCGCATAGAAAAGGGGCCATGTTCCAGGTGAAATATATTACTTACTATCTCATCTCAAAGCCTGACTCATAATCTGAATCAAAATGCATGAACTCCCATCCCAGTTACCAGTTTCCAATCACCCACCATGAAAGTAGCTTGGCCACATTTTTACTGAATGCATAAACTACTATCCCAGATACCAGTTCTCAAACAAACCATATTTTGTTAATTCAAACTTAGGTTTCACATGCATTGCCTTTTGAGAATCTGAACGGACATTTCACACACCAACGCTGCGGTTTATGAAAACATCAGCTGGGACACGGATTCTTCCACTTTCCACCTTTATGCCCAGTAGTGAGCCAATTGCATCAATTTTACCATCGTCCTAAGCCAAAACAAAAGCAAATTCGACAGATATCATGCTGATAATGAAATTTTGATCAGATTTCCAAGTTTCCACAGCAGAATTTGACAATGAAAAGTTCAACAGATCAAGAGACCAGGTTCACAAAGAGTCCAGAATTGGATGCAATCATTCATCCAATGCAAAGTTTTGTTATTTATTAAACGCTTCATTTGAAAGAAAACTGGTGCTAAACGAGACCAGAAGGGGAGTCCATGTTATCACAAGACTTGTTTTCCTTCACAGGTGTTTGGTCTTCACTCAAGCTGCAAATTCAAAAGTACAAACATCAGAGAGTAAGAACGAACTTAATTCTCATATGCTAAATAATCAGGGATTGTACGCAAGCAAGATGAACAATGAGAGAGCATTCATCATTCAACATTACCAAAATACATCCAACAGAAAGATGAACAATGAGGAACTTAATTCAAGGTAGTTATCCTCCCTCTTGCCTACTAAAAAAAAAAAACAGGGTGTCACCTTTGGAAGATCATAATTTTCCTGGCAGGTTGCTGAAGACTCTGCTTCCACGGATGGCTTAGTGATCACCTTACCATCGGCATTTTCCTATTTCAAAGACAAGCAAGCGAACAATGTTCTTAAGAAAGATGATGGTAATATTTGTGACACTGCCAAGTAGAATGAAAAAAAAATCCAGCATAAGTTTCATGTGATTTCAGAACAATAAACAAGTTAAGATTTTGTTGCATAGAAAACCAAGGAACCAAAAGGTTTGGTTTAATGGTTGAGCCCAATCTCCATCTAATGGACCTTTTGAATTTGACCGGATGAAAAGTATGAATCTTTTCTATATGGACCCAGATCCAGACCCGGCTGTCCAGTTTATATTGGAGGATACCAAATTCTGGTAGGAGAGTTAGGCTCTGTGGAATTATGCATGCTTATTTTTAGATGGGGATCCACTAGAGCTAATCCATTTACATAAACTGCCCTTGGAGGACTTGGGTCTGGTAGTCGGGGCACTTAAACGCTCCCTGGATCCCCTCTCCCCATTCCTCCCTCGAGTGACTTGGTGGTGAGTTTGCACCAACTCACCAAGAGACCCAGAAGTGTTAGCTAGTGGTTTGTTAAAGAGCCAATGCAGTTCACTAGAAAACATATCTGAGCAGGGTCCCTAACATCCAAGCTCTTACGAAGCCCACCAGTGAAGGCACTCACACACCCGTGGCAATCGAACCTGGAACAAAGGAGTTAGCACTTTCTCCCTAAGCCCAGGCCCATATTATTAATATTGCCTTTTCCACAGAAAGTTGTGTTGCCATTACAGTGATTGTTGATTGAACATGTGGTACTTATGCTTTCCTTTGAATGTTTGGTCCTTTGGGATCGTGTGGATTTGGTTATGCAACACAAGGTGCACTCCCAATTCTTATGTCCATCCCAAGTTTTTTTTTTTCTTGGATAATCCAAGAGAAACCCCACCCCATCACCGACTGCATATATGATGGCCTCCGGTTGGTAAAACCTTTGAGGTCCCCCTTACTCACCGGGGAGCATGCAAGCTTCAACCTTGCGGCCAGAGATGCCACTCATGGATTTTGAACTTATGATGTCTCGTCAACTTGGTGACCCAAGGTTATCAGAAACGCTATTAGAGTGTAGAAAACAAATTTCCCAGAAAATCGTTCCCAAAACATTTGAAAAATACCAAAAAAAGGGATACATTTTCTGTTGAACCAGATCCAAATAAATCCACCGATAAAAGTGACCCAAATGGCCAGCTCACGACAGATCGAAGATAAGGACGTCATCCGTATGAATTCAAATGGAAACAACCTCAACAGATTAGTTCTTAAAAATAATAGTGAGCAGTGCTTCATTTTCAATGACCTTTGCTTTCAGCAAGTGATCTGCAGTTTCCCCTGGTCCATTTTCCCCTTTTTACCGGTGAACGAGCCGAATTCCGATGGACTTCATGGCCGGCGATTCTACTAATACATCACCAAATGAAGCAGGAAATTGTGAGCAAAACAACAATACCTATTTCCTTCATCACTCGGACAATCCAGGTCAAATCCTAGTCTCAAGCCCTTTGACTGGTGATAATTACCGGTCATGGAGTCGAGCAGAGTGACAGTTGCCTTGTCAACCAAGAATAAGATTGGCTTTGTCGATGGGTCTATGATCAAATCTCTCAAACTCATTGTATGGACTAGGTGCAATAATATGGTGCTTTCCTGGTTATTAAACTCCCTGATAAAAGAGTTATTCGAGAGTGTTATATTCGGTGAGACAACACTAGATGTGTAAAATGATTTGAAAGAACATTTTTCACATGCCAATGGGCCACGATCTTTTGATGTTGCACCAAGAAAATTTATCAATAGTTGCATATCATACTAAGATGAAAGTTCTATGGGATGAGCTTGCAACTCACATTGTATTACCTACTTGCACGAGTGGTGCATCAAAGGCGCTCATGGAACTATATCATCAAGAAAATTTGAGGGAGTATTTAATGGGGCTAAATAAATCCTATGTTGTGATACGCAATCAATTCTTGATAATGGATCCCTTTCCCATTTTATTGCTCCAAGAAGAGCGCAAGAGGGAACTTCAAGTTTCATTGAATCTTGAGGTCGATGTGGCTGCTGCGGTTGATAGCCAAGTGAATCGGACCACAAAAGAAACCATCATGGTGGCGATGGCTGATGGTCGACCAACTTGTTTCATGAGAGATGGTCAGGGAAGAGGTTGATCTTTTCGAGAAAGAACAAAATGTGAGCATTGTGGAAAACTTTGCCACCTGAAGGAAAAATACAATGAGTTGCATAGTTATCCTCCTAGAGTCCATGCTTCACAAAGACGAGAAAGCTTGATAAGCAACACCAGTACCTCAACTAACCACAGAGTAATATTCATATATTATCTTTCTTGTGTCATCAGGTAAAACATCTATGATGGCAAATATGGCAGGTAAATCTCTCTTAAACTATATAACCCTTTTCTCTCAAATTTGGATTCTTAATAAGGGCGCAACATATCACATGTGTTGTGATCCATCCATGTTCTCTGTTTAATTCTCATAAAATTCCAAAACCCGTCAAGCTTCTAGATGGATTGTGTAACCCGTTCACTAACATCAAAAAGGTTTATGCGACCTCAAAAATCAAGTTTAATAATGTTCTTTATGTTTCATCATTCAAATTTAATTTGATATTCATTCATAAACTCATTCAATCCTTGAATTGTGTTGTAACTTTCTATCCCTCTTATTGTAATATTCAGGACTTTCACTCGATGGAGACGATTGGAGTGGGTAGAGTGCATGGAGCACTATATTACCTTGATTTGGATGACAATA
The DNA here is from genome assembly GCF_984573655.1 of Nuphar pumila. Lineage (NCBI taxonomy): Eukaryota > Viridiplantae > Streptophyta > Magnoliopsida > Nymphaeales > Nymphaeaceae > Nuphar > Nuphar pumila. The sequence goes on from NC_143255.1 coordinate 36,049,136, forward strand.
AGGTAGCAATGGTCTCCATTAATAGATCTAATAATAGATTTGATTTATGGCATTGATGTTTAGGTCATATTTCTTTTGAACATCTAAAAATCTTGTCTCGAATGCATGATTCTATTTTTTTAATCAATGTTTATGTGAGATTTGTTTTTTAGCTAAGTACACCAAACTATCATTTTCTTCTAGTGATACCTGATCCAATCATCCTTTTGAATTGGTCCATTTTGATATTTGGGGTGGGTATTCTATACCATCTCATTCACGAGTTCACTATTTTCTCATGGTGGTTGATGAGTAGAGCAACATGAGTTTTTTTAATGAGATTCAAATCCCAGACTAAGCAAATGCTGCAATATTTTATTATGATGGTAAAAAATCAATTCAATATGCAAGTGAAAAGAATTAGATCAGATAATGGATTAGAATTCTTTTCACATGATGTTCAAATATTTTTAAAAGAGAATAGTATTTTCCATCAACATAGTTGCATTGTCACACATCAACAAAATAGAGTTGTGAAATGCAAGCACGAATTCTGGGGAGAATGCATTCTCACAGTTGCATACCTCATAAATCAAATTCCAACATCCCATTTGCACATGGTCAAACCAAAATATTATCATTTAAAGGTTTTCGGTTGCTTATGTTTTGCACACAATATATATCACAAACACAAATTTGATCCTGGTGCTCGTAAATGTATATTTGTTGGTTACCCATTAGGCCAAAAAGGATACAAAGTTTATGATCTTGAAAAGAAAAAAATCTTCATTAGTAGAGATGTCATTTTTCAAGAAAAAAAATCCTTGCAAATCTAAAATCAAATCTCACAAAGAGAGTCTTGTTTTACCTATGCCCATCATAAGTGATTATCATCCTTTTCAAAACTATCATAATCATGATCGAGATGAGGAGACTGATTGTGATCATGACCATGGTGTTGAAGTTCCACATACCATCATTGATTCTCATTATCCAAATTGAGAAAAATACGGTTTGTCCATAACCCAAAAATCATGAACCATCACCCAAAAATGTCCAAATTCAAGCTCAATCTAGACGATCTAGCAAGCCTAGATCTCGTCCAATACACTTGAATGATTATCAATTTGACATGCTAGTACTACATGCCCACACAACGACTCTATTAGTGACATTATTTTCATTATGTCATTTTCTTTCGTTCTCACAATTTTCTTCAGAACACAAAGCATTTCTCATTTTCATTTCCTCCCATCAAAAGCCAATAGACTATATGACAACCTTGATAGATGATAAGTGGTGAGCTGCTTCCATGCAAGTTGAAATCCAATCCCTCGAGCAAAATAGAACTTGGAGTCTTGAGGACCTACCTCTCGAGAAAAAATCCATCGAATTCAAATGGGTATTCGAGATCAAATTCAATCATACAGGACTATTGAATGATACAAGGCTAGTCTCATTGCAAAAGGGTATACTCAACAAGAGGGCCTTGACTACTATGATAATTTTGCCCCAGTTGCTAAACTAGTAACCATGTGATGCTTGTTATCTGTGGCAGTCAAATCAAACTGGTCACTTTATCAACTTGATGTCAACAATGCATTTTTTCATGATGACCTTGATAAAAAAATTTACATGAAGTTATCGTCTGATTTCTCATGCAAGGGAGAGACTCGTGTGTGTCATTTACATAAATTCATATACGGATTGAAACAAGCATCAAGGCAATGGTTTGCCAAATTTTCAAATGCCCTGAATAAAGGTAATTTCAAGCAGTCCTTAGTTGACTACTCACTATTCTCTCTCATATCAGGTGACAAATGGGCATTCTTTCTTGTTTATATTGATGATGTATCATCACAGGAAATGATGATGTCATGGTACAAAATGTGAAACTATTTATGAATCAGTGTTTCTATATTAAAGACCTTGAAAAGTTAAAATATTTTCTTGGAATAAAGGTGGCCCGGTCCAAGAAGTGAATCTTATTGAATCAGCGAAAGTATACACTTGAATTATTACAAGATGTTGGACTTCTATGATCCAAGCCTAGTGAAATGCCTATGGAGCCGAATCATAAGCTTGATCATAGTGGTGAGTGCGTCAAAGACATGATGATTTACCGAAGACTCGTGGGACGTCTCATATATCTCATCATAAACCAGACATTACATATGCAGTTCACATTCTCAGCCAATTCATACAAGAACCAAGACAATCACACTGAGAGGTTGCCATGAAGCTCGTGAGATAAGGGATTTTAGTTGAGTCTACAAATTGAACTTGTCTTGTTATGTAGACTCTGATTGGGAAAGCTGTCCGTTCACCAAAAGATCAACCACGGGATATTGTACCTTCCTTTTCACCCCTATTTCTTGGAAATCTAAGAAATAAAGTACAGTACTGTGTTCTTCTGCTAAAGTAGAATACCGTGCCCTAACATCTACGACTTGTGAAGTCACTTGGCTGAGATATCTATTAGAAGATCTTGGATTTTCACAAAAGAAACCAGCTCAATTATTTTTTGATAATCAATCAGCTCTGTCTTCCATGAACGAATGAAACATATAGAATTAGATTGCCATTTTGTGAGAGAAAAGTTACAGCAGAAAACATAAGAACCAGCTTTATTTTCAGTAAAAGTGAAATAGTGGACATTTTCACACAGACAGTGGGACATGATCAATTCATTTGGTTAATTGGCAAGATGGGTATAATCAATCCATAGAAACTCATCTTGAGGGGGAGTGTTGAACCAGATCCAAATAAATCCACCGATAAAGGTGATCCAAATGGCCAGCTCACAATAGGTTATGTTGAAGATAAGGATGTCATCTGTATGAATTCAAATGGAAACAACCTCAAGAGATTAGTTTCTAAAAGTAAGGGTTGAAATTTATTACCTTGTTGTATCTGTAACCTTTTAGGATAGTTAGAATTTGAATCCCTATAATTAAGGGATTAGATACTTCACATGTAACTTCGTATATATTGTGTTTTGTATCTTGTAAAATGAAAGAGAAATCTGATTGATATTACGTGAGATTCTGCTCAACATTTTCCATGTGTTTCCCAAGCATTTCTCTTTCATGGGATGTAGGTTTCTCATGTTTGGTTTCGTTATTTTATTATGTTATTAATACTTTTCTTTGTCTTAAATGCATGTGTTTTCCAGTTTGTTTCCCAATTTGTTTCCTGTTTTCTATTTCACATGCACCTGAAAAATCTCTTTTTCGGTTTTCCAAGATGTTTCCTGTTTCCATTTTCCTTTCTAGCAACCTTGGTTCATCCCATTGTATCCAACTCTTTCCAACTGTATAAGCAATTTATCTTCCCCTACAACATAATAGTTAAAGAGCGCAATAATCAGTCATTTGTGAGGGAAATGGACTTACAAATTGAAGATTTGGATCTGGTTCAAATGATGTTGGCGCATCGAGTACAAATGGGAAGTCCATCACTGGATATGGTTCATATGGATCGGATATGGCAGATGTTCCGCTTGCAGAATCCTATAAAAACAGTCTTAGTAAAGTAATGCAAGTCTTCTAGGTGCACAATATGATCAACAGCATCAACATACTTCATTAAGTAGCAGTTTTTCTTTCATTAAATAGCGATTTCATTTTAACAATTATACCAGAAATTTAGAAGGAACCAAAGGATGATATTCATGACAACAACGTGAATCCTACATCTCTTGGATTGATAAATTATTAGACGTTTTTTTTAATGAATATCCAGGAATCTTTTTATTTTTTCCTTTGAAAAAGGAATTGCAATTATGGATTATCTTTGAAAATATCTATCTCAATTGCATTATCCATGATTATTCTCTTATGTTTTTTTTTCAGCGTTTCTACTGGTAAAAAAATTTGGAAATCCATAAAAATGTTGGCACCATGAGGAGAAATAGCACCGCAGAAAGAAAACTACTATTTGAATGCTGCTGCATTTATTTTCATTCAAAAAAAAAAATCGCTGCATGAATTGCCTTCTGCATTGTGGGCAAAAGAAACCGGCCCACCTTTGATCCACATCATGATCAAGTTTAAAATATGGGCTGGCCAATCAATTTTTAGAATATTTTCCTCGCTGCTTCTCCAAACAAATTCTTCTTTCACATCTAAATTGAGCAAGTCTTTATCATAAGCATGTTTCTTCCAGGGTTATCAGAAACTCTACTTACATATGGGAAACTTGTTTCCTAGAAAACAGTTTTCGAAACATGAAGCCCAACAATTCAAAAACTTATGTGGGAAACTTGTGGGATACTCATGGGAAGCACGTTTCTCACCAAGTGAGAAACCTCTTTCCGATCACATGAGAAACCTATTTACTTTAAACAAAGTTCCTATTTGTTCACCATATTTTTTTCTTTCTATAAAAAAAAGTTGAGAAGCGTATATTTACATTTTTAATTGATTGTTTCTAAAAATATATTATTTTACATATTTTCAATGGCAAAAAAAAAAACAGATGAAATGTGGAAAATCTCATAATTTAATGTAACGAAATTACTTTACCTCATTTTATGAATCTATTCTAGGTCTATTGTATTTAAATACTATATTTATGATATCTTTTCTTTTATGATCATGATGGGGAATTAACGCCCCCTCATTTCCTAGTGGCTATATAACCAAGCAGTTATACAACCACCCATACTGGTGGGGTTCTAACTTGCAACCTAGTCCCATCACAGGTGACTTACACAAACTGCTCCTACCAAACAAACTAAGCCCTCGTTGGTTATGATATCTGTTATTTGATTAAAAGTAAGTTAATTGTACACTAATTTGCCTAAAGTATAAAAAGTATTTAATTTATTAATTCTTATGTGTGTGTAGGTGGTATATATCTGCGTTTCCCGTTTCACATGATATGTCTACACGTGGAGAGAGAGAGAGAGAAGTAATTCAACATTACCATTCATGAAGATCAACAAAATGTTGAACCCATGAACTGAACAAGAACAAAAGCCAAAACAAATAAAGAAAGCACAAGAGAAAAGAACATCAGACAGATAAAATGGGCTCATGCCGGAGCCGCTTGACCAGATTGCGACAAAGGATAGGTAGCATCAGCAGGAGGGAGTGGAAGATCACTAAGATGCATACGCAAGATCGCATAAACATTTACCAAGATTTTATGCACCAGGTTTTGAATGTTAACTGGAATATGACGAAAATGAGCATCGTTTCGCGCCATCTAAACAAACCACCAAGAAGAGAGAGAGAAAGAGAGAGGCGTTACAGTTTCCATGATGAGCTCTTTGGGAAAGAGATCAAGTAAGAAATCCAAGTCCAGTGAGTGGGAAATGGCCCTCAGCACGTCGGCTCTCTGCAGTGTTCTCCTGTTGTTTTCCTCCGTGTGCAGCCATGACCTCAGTGTCAGGTCCAGAATAAAAAGTTCAGAAGCCCTTGACAACACGTAAGGAGCCTCCGCACTTATCATCTTTACTCACAGCCACATGCAAGCACCAAACCCAAAATTGCAATGCATCAGTACACTGTAAGGTCTCAGTTACTTGGGTATAGATTTTTTATGACTAGTCCATAGAATAGAGACCAACCTTCACATCAGGATCAGCTTTCATTATCTTCTTAATTCGAGCTAGTGGAAGCGAATGCTGCTTAACATCTGAAAGACAATAAGATTCATGACTAGGAGGACTCTTGCAGGAACAATCATTTCTCTTCTGTAATTTCTTTTTTTTTTCGACAGAGAAAGCTGGGGTTAGGCAGACCCCTACCATTTATACAACCATATCATTTGGGCTTGGAACTTGCAACGTCCAAACACAAGGTGACGTGCACTAACTGCTCCTGCCAGACAAGCAGAGCCCCCCATTGTCCTCTTCTATAATTTCTATGTCAGACTATATCAAGTAACAGAAGTTCCTAACTATTTTCTGAAAAAAAAATATTTTGTGAGACCACTATTCATAATTATATGTAGGCTTAAATATTGGGACTCTGGATAAACCTATAAGCTAGGAGCTACTCTGACTTGAACAAAGAAAAAAACTGCTTTTTTTTCCTCTTTTTTAATATGAGGAATGTATATATAAAAAAGGGTGGATCCAGATTGGGTTATGGGAGTAGATACACATACAGTCTTGGTTATGCTGGAGTATGGTCTTGATGGAGTTGGCCCTACAATCTAGGACCGAGCAGGTGAGTCTAGGCCTGGTTTTATGAGATTCAGCTAGGTTGGTTACGGATTTACCTGCAGCCCTACTGATAAGAAATTGAGATTAGGGTTGGATATCCAATCAAATCCGAATCCATTAGTGGCATTCATAAAATTAGATGACATCTGATTAATAATGGGATTTGAGTTCAGTTTAGATCTCTTACATATGGATCGGACTAAGATCCAAATTTGTTGCAGCAGATTAGTTTTTTAAGCTGACTGGATACGGATTCAGTAGCAATTTTTTCATCCAGCTCCAAATATGGTGATGCGATATTGAATGAGGTCGGATCCTATATCTAAATCAAGTCCAACCCATTGACATCCCTGCACATTGATCCCAAAACTAAGACCTCTGGACAGTTTTTTTTTTTTCCCATGGACGGAGAAACCACACTCGGAGCTAAAAGGACAGTTTATCAAAGGCACTTTTTGGAGTGGCCATTCAAGTCAAAATAGCTGTCATAAAGATAGAACGACATGAGGACACGTGACGTGAGTCCAACTCTCAAGTTCAAAAATGTTTCAGGAAATAAGACGAGCACAAAGATTTTTTAAAATTTTTAATTCATAAAAAAACTATTTTTTGATAATAGTAAAAAATGCATTTTTACAGAAAAAATATTAAAAAGTATTAAAATATTATTAAGGATTTTAAACTATTATCCATACATGTAGGTGTCCGTATCAGTGTGTCCTCTCGTATCATCAGGTGCACACATTCAAAATGACGTGTCCCTGTGACATTGCAAAATAGCAATGCGTGCCCTATGTCTAATTGGTCTACCAATTTATTCCTACCTGACCATCCCTTTTTCTCTTTTTCTTCTTTTTTTCATGCTAAAAATCCTATAAAATCCACTTAAAACCAGGGTTGTTTTCGTTTTAATTAGAAGTAGATATCGGGTCATGCATTCTTTTTTTATTTATTTATTTTTGGATAGGCTACTGTCGACCGTACATTGGTTCGCCTCCTGTTAATAAAACCATTGAGGTCCCCCATACTTACTAGGATTGCACCCAGCTTCGTCCTTAGCAAGGAATGCCACCTGTGGGTTTCGAACTTGTGACACCCCAGTCAACTTGGTGTCATTCACAAGTCGCCCCTACCAGATGAGTGGAGCCCTTTTGGGCAATATCGGGTCATGTATTCAATGTGCTTTCCGGTACCCAACTGGGGATGGGCTGGCTGCATACATGGTGCAGCCCGAAACGCAACAAGGCCCAACCTGGCTTGACCCAAATCCCACAAGAACAATAAACTAGCACAACTTATATACAAAGAAAGATCAATAGGGCCAGGGTAGACTCGACCCAACTAAACCTGATAAGTCCTTAGCTCAGGCTGAATTTGATAAGGATCCGGTGAAGTTGTTGGTAAATCAAGGTTGGAGTCTGGCCTTTTGGCTCTAACGGGCATTGGGTTGGGTTCGCATGGGCTGGGTCAATACCAATCTCTGGCTTTATCCCAAAATCTATGTGACTATATCTTGAGAAATTAATGAATGTCTAAATCAGATCTCCGTAAAGAATGCATTTGATGGTGAGGAATAAGTTTTCATCTAAGGAGAACTTTTCGGTTTTCAGTAGGACCCCATGCGCCATCAAACACACGATTTAATCTCTCCCCTTTCCACTGTTTTTGAGGAGTTGATACCCTCAAGAAGTGGGGAGAAAATCATGTGGGCGCGACCACGCGACTTTTTTTCCAGAATAAGTTTCTCTTTGGGCCCCAAAGGGGTTTGGCTAGGGGTGGCAATCGGGTCAGGTTGGCGGGTCGTGTTGACGGGTTGGCGGGTCAGCATACCTCAACATGAACCCGACCCGTTTATTAAATGGGTCGGCTGTGGCAAACACGAACCCGACCCATTTATTAAACAGGTAACCCGACACAACCCGCCTAACCCATTTAATAAATAGGTCGGGTCGGGTTTAGGGTTTAGTGAAACCTAAATCAAAACAGAGAAGAGGGATCAGGATTCATGGAAGGGGCCACATCACTTTCCTCCCTTCTCTTCCTCACAACTAACAACCGTGGGCATCGGCGGTTGCCTACGCCGATAACCGGCGAACGCCAACCGGTTGGTGGGTCCTGTTAGTTTCCTAGTATACCCGAAACAAGCAAAAAAGGGGGAAAGGTCAGTGCCGAACGTAGAGAGAGAAAAGAGAGAAGGAAAGGGGGGAACCGACAGGGAGGGATGTCGGTGGATGGCGTCTGGCGCCTGGATGGCGTCTAACGACGAAGGTCAAGTACCTATGTCGACAAAAGGGGGTGGCCAACAAAGGTTGGTTCAGGGTTTTGTGAAAGAGAGAACGAGGGAGAGAATGAGAGAGAGGAGGATACTCGGGAGTGACCGATTGGAGGGTGGCGACTAACGTTCGGCGACGTGTAGAGGTGGAGAGAAGAGGGTGGTGGTGTACGACATGCGCATGTGCGGTGAATCGTGATGGCAACGAGGTGGAGAGGACCCAGACGAGAGGTCTCCGTCGACTGCGGCTGGGTAGGAAGGAAGGGAAGTCTTTACACTTTAGGGTTAAATAATTAAATATATATGGGTTGCGGGTGGTCGGGTTCGGGTAAACGGGTTGACCCAACCGCCTAACCCATTTATTAAACAGGTCAGCCAGGTTGGCATACCCCTAACACGAACCCGACCCATTTAATAAACAGGTTAGGCAGGTCGACCCGTTTAAGCCAAACCCGAACCTGCCTAAGAAGCGGGTTGGCGGGTCCGGTTGGTGGGTTGTGTCAGAAATTGCCACCCCTAGGTTTGGCGATCTAAGTTCAAATCTCATGGGTGTCCTCTCTTGCGCAAGCCCAACTCCCTGGAGACAAGTGGTAACTTTAGGGAGTTTTTCGCTGCTAGGACAGTGATCTCGAGTGCGACAGGCAAAGGTAGCTTGGCTAGGTATCTGATCTTGAGGGTGGTTTCTCCATGTAAAAGCCAAAAAAAGTCTCTGGCCGAGAAACTTATCCAACTTATCACACATGCCCAAAAAAGTGCGTAGGGAAAATTCCTATCTGTGACACCTTCATTCAATGTGCCATGTGGGACCCAACCATTTGGGACCCAACCATTGGATGCCACGTCAATGCCTGGCTCCCTCCTTTAAGAGGAGGGTCCCATGCTTCCAATTCAGTTCCACTCATCCCCTTTCATCCCTATCTTCGTACCTCCATCTTAATATCTCTTGATGCAAGTTGTCTTGATCAAATCTAACCTCATAGATAGTGAGTAATGAGTATGCATCCGTTAAATAGCTAAAATGCGACCTCTGTATATAGGATTTTATGATAAAAAATCAACGGCTATAAACATGTTAAAATTTGTTGACATAAAATGATACTCTTTTTTTCAAGAAACAATTCTATCCAATGGTTGATATCTATTAAATTGACCATGCTGAATCTTTCTATGCGGTCAGATTTGATAAAAACATTATGGGGGATGAGTACAGTCAGCTGCGAACTTGCTAAAGCATGGAAATTTTGAAAATTTGCATTTTTAACATGCAATTTTGCTACCCCCATATTAACATAAAACGATACAAGCATGAACTGGTTGGGGAAAACGTGAATGGGCGTAACCTTATTAACTTTGTCAGGTCAGTTACGAGTGTGAGTTTGTACGGTTTCAGGTCCATTGACAACCAAAGACAAAAGCATCCGAATATTAAAAAACAGAATAATTGTGATATCGTGGAATCTCTTTCGTCTCTCTCTCTCTCTCTCTCTCTCCCCCCCCCCGTTTGAGAAATATTTATATTTTCGAAACAAAGTTTCATTCAACGGCCGATACTGACATTGGTGTGCACCATTAGACATCTTGAAAATGGTGTCCCTTCAAGGCTAGACAGTATCGGCAATTCGATATGATATTAACCTGAAGCTGCTATTTTTTAATAAATATAAAAAATTGCTTAAATTGTTTTTTATATTATTTTAATTGTTTTAACACGTATCACGATTCAAAACGATTCAGTTGAGTGAATCGTTGGCCAAACAATTCAGGACGGTGCAGACATTTCAAGGTGCACAAGGACACTATTTTTCTCCTCACATTTACTCAAAAGAAAGAAAGACCAAGGACATTATTTTATTTATTTTTTTATTCAAATACTCAAATGTATAGCAAGGCCATCGCCCGTTGGATTCTTTTGCTTTTTGCCTCTCATTTTATTTTATTATTTATTATTATTTTTAGGTTTTAATATATTTTATTCTGCTTCTAGTTCTAGCATCCAATCACTTTGCAGCAGGTGTGATCACATTGCACACTTTTTTTTTAAAATATTCTAAAGAAAAACCCCATCACCCTTTTCGTTGGTAAATCCCTTGAAGCCCCCCCCCCCCCCCCCCCCCGGTGGGTTATTCGTTCATTTTTTTTATTTATAATGGCATAAAGACCTAGTCATATTGGCTCAGTCTACCGTACCTAAGGCCTAGAAGCCTGAATCTATGACCCCTGACCCCAGGGGGCATCAGCTTGCACAGAAAGGAATGGGAATAGAACCTTGACTGACAGTCTAGCGGTCAAGGCCCAAGCCCAACACGCCAACCCCCTTGAGTTCCTCATTTGGGCTATCAAGATAAAAAAAAATTGACAGGAAAAGAAGGGAGATATAAACCAGTGGTGCGCAGCATCTCAAACATCAGTTGTTCCCAGAACCTCCAGAACCTTTCCCTCTGAAAATCCATGACGCAACCACGTCGCCCAGTTTCCTGCAAAGAAGGAACAAAAACCAGTGGTGCATGCAATAGAAGGCCCAGTACAAACACACGCACACTTTGATGCAGAGACTCATCAAACTATTATTCTTTTCTGGAAGGAAGGAGAATCGGTCTAATATGAGCACAAAACAGGGACTTCTATCAGGCTATTCTCATAGTTTCTTCTGTTCCTTATCCATCTGAACAATGGATTGCAATGTACCTATTGCATGTCAACAGTCACCAGGCATGGTTTGAACAATCATTGTCAAATCTTCTTCCATGCACACACTCAGAGAGAGAGAGAGAGAGAGAGAGAGAGAGAGAGAGAGAGAGAGAGATGTGGTTACCTGATGTGAGTGTGGATGTTGGTAGTGGATGCCAGAAATGTGTGCAGCAGTGGGTACCAGGCTATGCACAGTTGGATCAAGAGGTGGAAGGAAGGCCTGATATAAATCATGGTTGCTATCCATTGTTGGCAGTTTTCTTCCTCTCGGTATCTCTCTCCCTCTCTTTTTTAGTCCTTTCCCTAAATTGGGTGAGTGAGAAGGGGGAGTTGAACAGTCTTTAAATAGGAGTGAGAGAAGAGGAGGAGATAAAAAGAGGTATCTTTGAGGGTTGGCGAGGAAAGGTAAAAAACAGTTTTTGGAGACAAGGCACTGAAGGGCGTTGACATGTATGCAGTGGACTTATTCTCAAGACTCTCAGCTCAAGATAGTAGGCTCATAATGAGTCTCTCCACGTTCCAGCAAGAGTGCATGGCTGTTAATGAGCAAATTTAGTTCTTTCTGGGAGGATTCTGATTCTTTCTTGTGTACTTGTGCTTGTGCATGTGTGTGTGTGTGCGTTATAGCTGTATTAGAATTGGAAAATGGTTGTTTAAATGTTTCAGTTGACTATTTTATCAATAACATGCACGCCCCTAACGGGGCATGCATGGCAGAAAGAACCAATTTGGTTGCTTAATTTTTTTCATATTATTCACACCATTTATTTTGTTGTTTGTGTTCTGTTGTTCTTTATTCTTTAATGAGTATTATGGTTATGAAGTTTATAGGACCCATACTTGAATATCGGCTTCTTCCCCAGCCATAAATGCATGCATGACATTGATGATGCAAAAGGGAGTTTCATGTTCAAAAATAAATGTGCATAACAAAAGCACACAAGAGAGAGAGAGGAACTATCGAAAGAATTTAGATTTTAGAATTCAAATGTCCAAAAGATGAATCTTTCGATGGTGGGCCACGTGAGGCAAGGCGGTCGTGGGGCCCCACCTGGGGTTTTCCTCGCTTTGGCAAGGGTTCCTCGTCATAAAAAAAGTCCAACAAATGAAGTTTTGAGTTGTACTAGAACCTCCTAATAATCCGAGATCATAAATGAATTTTACATATTTTTTAATTTATTTAATTTATATGGTTGCTTGTAACCTAATATTCTTCATAAGAAAATCCATATGCACAAGTGCATGAAAAGCCTGCACAGATAATGAGAGAAATAAAAGTATACTATCTATTTTGTCAAAAGAATTAGTTCTTTGTCAAAATGAAAACATATGATTTATTTTGGTGATTGCTAAAGCACTTAAATCAATATGGAGAAGATCCTTTTAAAAAGTTAGGAAAATGATTGATAAAAACTAATCATATTTTCATTTAAATTAAAAGAACTCGTTAAGAATTTGTAAGAAAAAAATTTATTTAAGAAGAAAAGGTTAGTTACATAGCTATATTATTCTATTGTCAAATATCCACTGAAATTGCAAACAATTTTATTCATGGTAAGAGAGTACTATCGCATTAAGAAAACATCATTTACACCAAGTTTCAACTCCATGTCCAGTATCAACGGGGAAAACTCATAATGCAATTTTCTTCCAACATTGATTTCATTTCAATAGAAGACGAATTTTCAGGTATTTTCTTCTAACGTAGAAGCATGTTATGTTGAAGGCAACCTTAATGCTTGAATTGGACCAAACTACCTCAACTTATAGTGGTACGCACTTATTTTACATAGGTCCAATATCCTAAAGCAAATTTCCACTTTGGATCATTTTTAGCAAGTTCTTTTAATACGCTAAATTTGAATCCATATCTAATAACTGTGAGCCATTAATTTTTACTATCATACTAGTCTCATGTCGTAGTAGAAATTATTCAACCTGCTAACATGGTAAATGAACCCTGATAAACACATCTGCATGGTTAGATCCAACAGTCGGATATCCAACGAAAATCATAAGTCAAACCTAACCCTTATATTGCTTGGTCGCGTTTGAATCGACCCAAATAACATTTCTCGGTGCTGTGGATTTGTATGTCGCCTTCCAAAGAATCGAGGCATGACATAATACAAGTCTGGTTCTAATCAGTATAGGTTCAGGACTATCTGAAACGCTTTTTTTTGTTTGTTATAATGGATCCGTTAGATTAGGCTCCAGCAATATGCAGATCTTCATCCATTCAGAATCCACAACTCCCAACAAAATGCCGACCGAAATCTTTTCCAAGTGCGTCACTGTCCAATATTCCTAGGTCCTTGTGACGTGATCTAAGATTGGTTTCAGCTTGATCTAATTTCACAAAGGGGTTGGTTGCACCATGATCCACTTCAATTTCGACCACTCCACAAAACCATGATGAATGAAAATGATTGAGAATTTCTTTTTTTGACTGGGGGAATTAAGGCCTCCTCCGTAACCATCCAGCACATTTACTGAATGGGAGCATTAGCATCCCAATCGAGCTGCTTGTCTTTCCATTGTTTATTTTCCACATCCCCTGAAAAACAATTCAGCAAAGAGGATAATGATATATCAGGATGCCGCTCCCAAAAAATCTGAACTCCCTAATAATCAAGTGAAAAGTTAGAAGCATCTCGAAGAGATTGATTCCTTCTGCAATCGCCTCCAGCTGGAAATCCAAGTACCATTATTAGAGGATACATCAGTTGATCTTAAGCGAAGCTGGTAGTTAAGTATCACCATCAGAAATTCAGAATGTGGGTCTTAGACATAAGGAAATCATGCTGTTCCTGCTTAACCCCAGCAAGCATGAAGTCGGCTTCATGGTCCCTCGTATATACTCCTCATAATACGGCTGGTCTCGACTATGAACCTTCGTGACTCACAATTAAGTCCTGTGGGACCTGAGAGAGAGAGAGAGAGAGAGAGCATGGCATCATATTATAGTTATCAAAGTATACATTGTTTATTGGATATCATATAATTTCCAAATTCCGTGGCAAAGAGACGCCCTGTGAGAAGAGCATACACGACCTAAGCTCGAGGCCATGAACATTATCTCTCCAAAGTTCAACACGCACCCCTCCATCTAAGCTCACTCATCATAATAGGGAAGAAAAGAACCCTGATTATAGCCACCCAAACCTTTTGGTCTGTGAAACAAGTATGGAATCTCTTCCGCACTATGTTCACTGCCAAGCTACAAATATTATTACCTACTAAAAACCTCGGAATATATACACCGACCTTTATTATTTCAAGACCTCTTCACCAGCTACCCACCCATCGAAAAGAAGAAAATACTTTTTTAGCTTAGGCCCTTCCGTTGGTTACATTAGAGAGGCGCCACTTATTCAGAAAAAGAATCAGGGAATTCGGGCTGAGCCCTTCTCCTCCTCGGTGAGGGCGTGACGGAAGTGGCAGCGGTGGCCGTAGGGGCAGGTGTCTCCGGCGACGACCATCCTGCAGAGATCCGTCTTGTAGCGAGGGTGGCGGATGACGGGGCGAAGCTCCTCGATGCCGTGTGCGAACTGGCAGTGGTCGCCGTATGGGCAGCCACCACTCTGCTGCCACTTGTTGCACAGTTCCGTCTTGAACATGCCCTGCTTGAACGCGTCCACCTCCACTTCCGGGTCTTCGTCCTTCCCGCTGCTCACGCGGACCCTCTGCTCGACACAACACGCACACGGCAACGTCATTAGATGGGACTTGGAAGTAAGTCTAACCCAGTCGAGGTGAGCCAAGTGAAAAAAGACCAGTTTTGCATGGTTTCGTCCGAGATAAATAAAACAGCTTACCCTTACTGAATTATCAAGCCTTCACTCTCATTCCTGCTTGAGATGACGATTTTCATGAAAACACTATGAATTCACGACCTGTCGTGATTTCCCCTATCCGGCTAAAAGCATGGCTTATGAACGTGGCCAAGGAGTTGAGCTTGGACTGCTCTAGCGTAGCCGATTTGAGCTATAACTCAATCCAAGCCTAAAACCACGACTTCTAGGTTAACTACAATGCTGCGATTTGGTGAGCATGTAGTCCTTCCGCTGAGGCCAGCCTGGACTTGTGCTCCCAACACCTAAACCTACGTTTTGGACTAAACTGTTCTGACATTGTGAGAGAATACGTCCAAGACATTAAGACCCATGAATTAAGGGGAGTTTGGGATAGGTATGGAGCACTCACTCCGCCTAAAGGAATCGTACAGTTAGGAGGTCGAACATTCGAAATGACATCAAATGGACTAAGTACATAAAGTCATATTCGCTAACTCTTGCAGTAAAAATGCAAAGGCAAGAAAAAAATCCCATGCCCTAATAGCATGAGAAATGCCTAATTAAGGTATGCCCTTGCTACAAAAGACGCAAGAGCCATCAAACAATTACTTGTAGATAATATATGAAGGGTAGTGTGGCACAGTGACGCGCAGTAAAACTAGAACCTAGAGGTCACTGCATTTCTTCATGCTTCCAATTGGTTCCAAAAGGAAGACCACATAGATGGGTTACATTTGATTATCGAAACAAAAAGGGTTACAGTTTACACGTGCCAACACCTAGATTCATGACTTATTTTTCAAACTCGATAATGAGAGAAGGTCAAGAAATAGGAACCAGCGAGAACCAGAAAAGTTAAGGGAAATGAAGGCTTCCGATCCCGGCATTAAGCATTCAGGATCAATGAATGTCGAATTACATTGCACAAAAAAAAACATGCGGTCTCCCATCTGACTGCATGCCGTGCGTTGCGACCCCCCCCCCCCCCCCCCCCTCCAAAAAAAGAACATGTCAAGAACCAGTTAATGTTTGCGGGGCTCGCAGTATGAACCGGATAGACGTTTCACAACCAGGCTGGGATCCTATTGTCTGAAACGTGGTTGCACCTGATCCGCCCTCACATAGGGGTTGGCTTGGTCAGGATCGGATGTTGACACAAAGTGGATAAGGTGGCACTATTGCAAATTTTCAAACCTCTTATGTTCTCGAGTGGAAACGAAAGAGTTGATGGCGACATGATACACGCCACCACACATGGGATGTGACTGTGTACCCTCCAACCATAACCTTTTTTTTACTCTCTTGTTTTACCGTAAGCACCAAATAACCAACCGAAATCATCATGATTCGGGACAGGAAATGATAACTGGAAAGGAAACCAAAACGTGAGAGAAAAGTAAAGCTTACCGTCCCGGGAATCGGACTAGAGACTCGGACTCGGCTCGGGCGATTTGCATTCCTCCCATTCGCGCCCGCCTGGCTCATCTTCAGGAACCCTGCCGATCGAATAGATATGCTTTTTGGAACCGTGGTCCGTTCCGCCAGGCTCGTCGTCGCCGACGAGGCCACCACCGGCCCTGCTGCATTATCGATGGCCGGGCTTTCCTCGAAGCTCAGCACGCTCGTCGGGCTGCTCTCCATCAAACCAGCCGGAATACCTCCCCCAGGAGCCTCATCTTCCACGCTGAGTCGCCGGAATTCGGCAAGCACGGGGATCGAATGGAGGGCAGAAGGGGAGAAGTAACCGTGTGTCAACAACGGGTCGTTGGCCTTGGCCGAGACGGAGAGCAACAGGCTCAGCCTGCGGGTGAGATCCGCGTTGGCCTCCCTCAGCAAGGCGTTTTCCTCCCGCAGGGTAGCGGCCTCCATGGCTGCGTCGCGGAGGTGGGCGTGATACGTCTCGGCCATCTCCTTGTAGTGGACGGTTAAGCGGGTCAGGGCGTTGATCTCCTCCTGACGAGTCGAGATAGGCATCGACGAGACTGTCATGGCGGCGGTGGGGTTGAGGATGATGACGGGATTGCTGGTCATAGACGTGGCGAGATGGCCGTCGCTTGCTGCGGGCTTGATGCTCTCGGTCGATACTGGTGTCTCGGATGGACGGAAGAGGGTCGTGAACGACGCCGTTCGGGTAAGTGAGACATTGCTCGAGTTGTTTCCCGCCTGCATTTGTTGGTGTTTCCTCCACCGTCCCTGCCAATTGCGGAATTTTCAAGAGTCACCTGCTGTGCAACAATCACTTGCCTAAGTACGCTGAAGGACGTCAAATGATCGTCGGACATTTTGGTCATTTTATTATGAATTACTCCACAGAGATAAATCATTCTTCACTAGAAGAAACTAGGACCTATATCCTTATGACGGACTAATGCTCCTTTTCCGTCATTTAACGCATATCTTGAACTTGTTTATGTTAATTCCCAGAAAAAAATTGTTCGTAATGATTTGCTTGTTCAAGTTACACCTCGCACGGGCATATAAGGTAACACGGAATAAGTGACCCATTTTCCCTAACTCTAAATGATCACCTAGGCCGAGGCTATAGGATTCGATTAATTTACAACTGTCCAAATTGCAATTGTCATGATTTCATTGTGATGAAAACCGAGTACTAAATTGTCAAAGATTGAGTACTAAATGGACGGTAAGGACTACTTTTTGTACTTTTACGGTGAAAAAAAATCCATACTAACTGGATGGTAAGGAATACTTTGTACTTCCATTGTGAAAACAAAAAATTCTCTACTGTTATAAAGCTCAGACTCGAAGGGTGTAGTTGCTTGAATAATCAAGAGTATCAAAATATGAAACAAATCGCACTCGATATAGAAAATCAGACAAAAAGAACATAAAAATTACTATTATTTTCTCTTAAAAATAATGTAATAAAGTTGAAAAATTGACCATCTTACCCATCAGAGCACGCATATAACTGACGGAGCAGCTATTCACCAGGCTCCCAGACGCAAAAAATAAATAAACAAATGAACCTTTCCGCATTAAGTAAAAAGAGAAAACGCAAAAGGCCAGAAATCAATAAGAACGAAATCGCAACAACACGATGCCTACGGTTAATCTGCTCGTCAGAAAAAGGGAGAAAGGAGATGATAGCTTTTAACAGACATTAAAACTAATAGAAACGAGTACAACACATCATTTCTCAAACGAAGAACAAAAACTTGTAGCAGAAGTTTCTGATCGAGATCTTTATTCTCTAACAATTACTTCACAGAAGGGCAATGAAACAATAAAAAATTTATGATCAAGTAAAAATAAACTGTAATTCTTTGGAAAATGACTGAAATCACTAGTGAACGAAGCTCCTACAGAAATTTTCTTGAGAGAATAAGATACAGGAAGATCAACATCTCCAGCACCATCCATCCGACTAAACTACCGCTGTATCTCAGATCAAGATGTTCTTCAACCAATTTGCTACAAAAACAGCTATGATTCAAGCGCAGTTCTCTATCAAAACCACTAACCGATCGGATTTTCCAGATTTTTATCATCTCGCCGAGAAATTTTTTAGATCTCGCAGTAAAACTACAGAAGATCATTATATACGTTAAAGGAACGAGAAGCTACAAATCAAAGATAAGAAAACGAAAAACCTCACGCAGAGATAGCGGTGAAAGTAAGAAAGACTAGAAATATCGTAAGCCTGCGATAATGAAAACTCAGGAAACGGCGAGGAACTTTTCTCATTACCTCTCGAAAAAGAGAGAATCCGCCCCCCTCCTTTATTTCTCTCTTGCTCCTCTTTTCCCTCTCCTCTTCTTCTTTCTTCCGCTGCAAAAGAGAGAGAGAGAGAGAGAGAGAGAGAGAGAGAGGTATGCTTGTAAGAAAAGGGAGTATGGCGCGAAATGCTCTTTATACCTGATGCGGGGCATGCCGTGTCGGTAGGGAACCGGATCTGAAAACCGTTTCGAATTCTAACAGAACTATGTTGGGTCCCACAAACGAGCACACGTCTGCGTGACACGTGGCAACAAGTTTCTCTCTCCAAAACGGTCCCCCTCGGCACGGTCCCCTTCGGCATGGACAAGCTAGTGGCGATCCTCAGAGATTCGAGACGCATTTTGCCACTGTCAAATGCAGAAATATCCTTCAAGTCCCATAGTTCATTTCCCAAGAGAGCAGGTAAAAAATCATAAATTTTCCATAGGGGTAATTCCGTCACAAAAAGAAAGCAACGATTTCACTAACTAAATGGGTGCTGCTGCCCTAAGGGGGAGTTGGCGTAGTGGGGGTGGAGGCCTTGGCTGCTAGACGGGCAATCAAAGTTCGATTTTCATGAGCGTCGCCTCTCCAAGCAGCATAGGCCCTGGGTTCAAGGCTGCCGGCATGACCACAATAAATATTGCAGGCTGACCCAGTGCGATCAGGTCTTCGTGTTGGGTGCTGTTTCTTCGAGTTATTAATAAAATAAAACTGGTGCAACTCCTTGCGCTGCTCCCTACTTTAATGACTATAATGCCACTCAAAAGCCTAGAATTTTCCAAAGTGCAACTACAGGAGGCAGTGTCATAAGAATAGCCATTAGGGGTATATAAATGGAAATGGACCATCAACATCATCGCAGAAGCCGTGGGAGTAACAAATTTGGGAATTGACGAAAAACCCCCCAAGCCTAAATTGTTTTACGTGGCCATGAGCCACCACCGGTCCACCGTTCATGAATGAGGGAATATGATTCCCTAAGATTTTTGGACTCAGTTCATTGGCTCCTTCCTCGAACTACAGTGGTTAGGGCAACTAGGCCGTAGACTCAGGGAGTTAAGCGCCAACTGGGCCACACACTTTGGCAAGTCAAACAGAGTCGTACAACCACTGAAACATATATAGTTTCTTTTTTTAAAGGCAAGCTGGGGTTAGGCAGACCTCTACCAGTTACACACCTATACCAGATTTGAACTTGAAACGTCCCAACACAAGGTGACGTGAACTAGCTGCTCCTACCAGACAAATGGAGCCCGGTTGGTACCACTGAAACATAGTTGCGGCAGAAACTATGAACCGAACCTTCACGGATTAAGCATGGTAAAAATGATAGGAATTGGATCCTCTATGGTATTTTTTTCGATGAAAAACATGATTTTATGAGCTAAGAAAATATCACACATTATCAGCCTTTGATTATTTAAATCTCATAAAATCATGCTTAAACACTGTAATCGGATGATCCAAGACCAAACCCACATGGTTTGGTGGTTTGGTTAGTAAGAATCAGCTCTTGGATCGATTATAATAAATGATCAAAAGCTGACAATGTTTGGTATTTTCTTAACTCATAAAATTACATTGTTTCATCAAAAAAATATCATAGACACACTTTATTTTCTTTTAAAAATAATACCAAAAAAGAAAAAAAAATCCACCAAACAAATGTATATATGAGAAAATATTGGCTACACTCTAAAGTAGGGCGCTCATTAACTACAACTCATAGGTGCGAGTTTTATTTCATCAATTTGACTACATATATGTGTTTAGCATTGTCCACTTACTAGGGAATGCACTTTTTATTGAGTAGTTTTGACATAAAACATATAATTTTCTCAATCATCAATTTTTTACAATTTGTGAACCATTGAATTTTGAAGGCTTTATAAAATGCACTTATATATTCTTCTTTCTTATGTTTAACATGAATGTCTGGTAAATTCTGCAATACAGATGCAAGTTTCATAGTCTTTTGGTGGAGAACATGCTTTACGAGCTTTTTGACGTATAGACAGGTTTAAGAAAAAAGGAAAAAACTCATTCAAAGCTTTACACTTTGATATATATATATATATATATATATATATATATATATATATATATATATATATATATAGAGAGAGAGAGAGAGAGAGAGAGAGAGAGAGAGAGAGAATTGAACATATTAAGCCCCTTCTCGTTCTACCCCATTCTGTCCTATAGGTTTTAAGTATTTTATGATAGATCTGAATCGTTAGATGTGTTTAGCATGATCAATTTAGTGAGAATTGACACTTGCATCATGTTTTTTTTATGAAAAAACATGATTTTATGAGCCAAAAAAAAACTGATACTTTCATAGCCATTGATTTTGGATCACCAGAAAAATCTGTTTGTCAGATTCCAGTGATCCAAAAGCCGGTTCCCACTAGTGTTAGATGCGAGAAAAAATACTTAAAACTACGATTTTTGAAAGGGCCTAACGAGACCTAACAAAAAGGGAGCCTAAGGAATGCATTACAGCAACCCCCAAACTCGCACCCAAACCAAGAAGAAGAAAAATCTATCAGACTAGACAGCCATGATCTGGCCTCAATGCTTGTATCTTGAGATTTTGGATCACCAGAAAAACCTTAAGCATGACTTAGAAGGAGCTTGAACTTTGTGTTCTATTCTTGTCATGACTTGAAAGTTTGGTTATAATTACAACGAAAATCTTTTGTTCTAAACAAAAAATTAGAATTGAAAAATCTCAATGAATTTAAAATAAAATAAATTTTGTTCAATATTAATATAAACAAAAACGAAAATGAAAATTTTACATTAATATATTGTTATATCAAATGTATTGGTTGAATTAGATTTATTACTATTTTATCAAAAATTTCATATCTAGTGAAATATACACACACAATCAAGATAGAGAGAGAGATACTGATATTCGTAAGGGGAATTTTCAAGTGGGATACACCTTTTTTTACTTTATATGCGAACAGGGGCTCATGTTTTCAAAATGATGTTCTTGGACCCATCTTAAAAAAAAATCAAAGAAAGACCTGAATTTAGTTCTAATGGCAAATGGGTCCAATCCTAGCCTATATATCCAAGCTATCCAAGTTCCAAGAGAACAAGATCTCAGCTAGCAGGATTCGATCCCATGAAGATAGCTCATCCAGCCGTCGCTATAAAAATCCAAAATGTATCAGATTTGATCCGACCTCCGACCAGAATATGATACATTTTTTCGGATATGAATTTTAAGATAGAATCTTAATGTGCTTTTGGATTGAATATTGGACATATTTTTTGCCACGTTTATTAATTTGGATTATGATTTAATTGGATCCATTTTTATGTATATATATACAATAAAACTCAGCTTCAGATTCAACCCGCCTTGTCAACCTTTTTCAAATACAGTTTTGCACTTTCTGCTTAGATTTTGGATTCAGATTTGGATCCATGATGATCCAGCCTGTATCCTATCCGGTTGGACCCGGATTCATTAGGTTCACATTTCGACATTGACCACTATCGACATCACTGGCAACAAAAATACCACTTTTTAGTTACCTAAAATCTTGAAGGTGGTCCTTGTCTTGACTCATAATTGTAAACTGTAAAAGGCAGGCTTTGGTTGGGGAGGGCGGATCAGGTGCAATCACATTGCACACTTTGAGTGTGCCGCTGCACCTTGTCACCCTCCATCTTTGGCTGACAACCTATCAGTTGTGAGGCCCAACAGCAGATGGAGGGGCAGCCAGGTGCAGCAGCACACTCAAAGTGTGCAATGTAATTGCACCTGATCTGCTTTCTTGGTTAGGTATGGGGGCTCAAAACCTCTGGGTGGGCCCAGTGGGCTCAGTCTCAAAGAACATAGGCCCAACTTTGCTTCGCTTGAAAGGATCAAGATATTTCAAGCCACAACAACACACACTTGCGTACATATACATAAATATATGTATATGCTCTTAGGATATGATGCTTATACTTGCTTGTTCACCAATCAAGGACTTTGAAGTGGCTCCAACTATCGGTTTCATTAATTTGTTCCGTAGCAATCAGTTTGGTTAGTGCATGGGCCCCCCCTGTTCACGTGACCTGAATGAACCTGACATCTCCACCATCGGATTGCAAAAATCCAATGGACTAGATCGATAATCGTGTCCTCATGGGGCCATCTTCTGTGGTCTTGATCACAATCATCCGATGATTGTTTTTTTCTCATAGGCTGCGTTTTGGATAAAACCTGGTTTGCAACCAGGTTTTGGGTGTAAAACCAAGCTTTATCCTGGTAGTTGTTTGGCTGCCATCAAACCAAGTTGAGTAATTTTCTCAAATTTCACTGGGTTAAAACCGGCTCGAGAAATATCTGCACAACTAGGGATGGCAGTGGACTGGGGCGGGGGACAAGGTCTCCACCCCCACCCCATCTCAAAATCCGGACCTCCATCCTCGCACGGGTTTGGATTTTAACCTCCATTCTAATTTCATGTCCTCCATCCCCGGTCCAAATGGGGCGAGGCGGGGTGAGGCCCCTTTTTCCCTCGTTCCATTGCCATCCTTAAAGAAGGATTGGGGATGGGGCAGGGATCAGGACGGGGACGGGACAGAGCGGGGTAGGGGAAAGCGTAAGTCCATCCCCGCACAGGTTTTGATTTTAACCTTCATCCTCGCCTCCATCCCTGGTCCAAACTGGGTGAGGCAGGGCGGGGCCCTGTTTCCCCACAGTCCACTGCCATCCCTATGCACAACTCATTTAGGCTGTGTTGCACGTGTGTCCACACACATGCACATGCATGCACACACATAAATCTCTCTCTCTCGAGCATTTTCAAAAGCTTTTACGAATTTTCATGAAATCTGACCATAAAAATGTGATGTTTATAAAATATTGAAGCTTCAAAAATCATGTTTTTCATCAAAGAAAAGATTAGACAGTCAAATCCTAGCAAATGAACCATGTCAAACATATCTGATGAGTTGTTTGCAAAATACTCTTGAAACAATCTCTCTCTCTCTCTCTCTCTCTCTCTCTCTCTCTCTCTCTCTCTCTCTATATATATATATATATATATATATATATATATATATATATATATATATATATATATATATATATATAAGGTGGCCAGACCCACTCAATAGGAACCATAAATTTTCATATTTTTTGTTTCTTTGCCGATCAGCTCTACAGATAATGATCAACATAAATTGTTTAGTAAAATATTGGTTTAGGTGATTGTGATGTGGATGTAAGTGCAGCAAAAAAATGTACCAAAATTTTTTAACTTGAAAAAATAATAATAATATCTTTTATGTACAACAAAATGTGATTTAAGGTAAAACTTATCAAACAAACTATGTTGAATGTATCTATGATATGTTGGACACCCAATGCAACGGCAGGCACATTCTCTCTCTCTAGATCTCTCATCTTTTTCTGTCTTTTTTCTTCTATGTTTTTGCTAGTTGATAATGTTGGATTGCCAACCGTAACCACACATATAAAGCTAAACAATATTATTACTGCAAGTCTAATTTTCATCAATGAAAGGCACACAACATGTTCTACTAAAAGTATTGTAATAGATTTTTTCTTAGGAGAACTCAATTGGTAGTCTTTTTTAATGAAAATAGGTACGTAGTTTGATTTCGATTTTTTTTCTCTTTTGACTAAGCAATGAAATCACCATTTCAATGGAAAAAAAAAACGAATAAACAAAATACTGAACTCACATTCGTGATCAAACATATAGCTTCACTAGATTTGTTTGAGTTAAATAGCTTCCTAAGAGAGAGAGAGAGAGAGAGAGAGGTGGACACGTGTAAGGATCAGGCGCAATCATATTGCACACCAGAAGTGTGTCGTTGCACCTGGCTTCCCTCCATCTCACTGTTGGGCTAATTCCACTCAGAGATTGTCATGTTGTTTGATCGAACTCATCAAGACATTGTCATGTGGTAGCTTTAGAATGATGTGAACGTGGGGTCATTGTATTTTAACGGTAATCACGCTCTGCTTGAAAGCAATAACCAAACGACCTATCAGTTGACGCAAGGTCCAAACTGATCACACTTTTTTTCTTTTGAGAAAGCTGGGGTTAAGCAGACCCCTTCCAGTTATACAACGATACCATTTGGGGTTTGAACTTGTAAAGTCCCAACCAAGGTTGTTAAATGCGATGAGGCAAAGCGAGGCGTTGAGCCTGCGCTTCGCCTCCGAGGCGTACGCCTCAGGTACTGAGGCATGCGCCTCTCGCATCATGAGACTCTCAAGTATCCGTGGTATATCTAAAATATGGTAAAAATATGTGGCATTTTTGTAGGGATGTTAATGGATTGAATTTAATGTGTATTTGACTGCATCAGAACGACCTTTGTTTAATGCTCATAATCAGATTTTTTTTTTATATTTACCTTAGGCGCATCACTGCACGCCTCAATACCTTGAACGTAGGTACTGACGCGTACGTCTCTCACAACAGTGGTCCCAACACAAGGTGACATGCACTAACTGCGCTTGCCAGATAAGCGGAGCCCCCGTAGGTTCAAACTGAACATACATTCCTGTGAGCAAAGGGGAGATCTCAAAGGATTTTACTACCCAGAGGACTGCCAATGGAGGGAAGTTTTGCTTGGTCTAGTGAAAAAAAATAAACAAGTGCCTGGTTTCATCTCCATTGAGTATTTTTTTAAGTATTGAATATTTTTTAAGTATTGAATATTTTTTAAAATTATAAACCATTGATTTTTTAATCTTACAAAAACCTAACTTGGTGTTGGAATCAAATGATCCAAAAGCTAATTACCATAAAACCAAGCATGTAGATCACATCTGTACGGTCAGATTTTAGAAAAAATAAAAACAATTTTTCCAATTCAGTACAAAAGTACTATTTTAATGCATAACATTTTTTTCAGAGTTTCAAAAAAACTAATGGGGCCCACCATGCACCGAAATTTCACAATTCCAAAAATCAAAATTTTTACATCAAAACAAGTCAAGCAAAGGCAGGTTTCCTAATGAATGAATTATTCTGAACATGTGTGTGAACAGTTGCATTGGTACTCGATGCACCCTTGCGTATCTTGTCCGGAACGTACTAGTACTCGTTACTAGTATAAACTCGCTTCAGAATTCCTAATGGATGAGTTATTCTGGACACGTGTGCATAGCTGCATTGATACTCGATGTACCCTTGAATATCTCATATCAAACATACTCAGAGAAGGCACTGGTATAAAACCCGTTCCAAGAACCATATAGGAGTACCAAACAACAAATAGATCGTCCATGGGCAAACTATGAAACTTGTTCCAAATACTTGAGAATCTCATACCATACACAATCGAAACTTCATTTGATATTTCTCTTTTAAAGTATAAAATTAGAATTTTTATTATATTTTTTCAGTGGTGAATTATTGAACATACTATAAATATAATAATAGAATAACTGACTTACTGCTTGTAGCAACCCGGTACAATCAAACTTGAACCCTTCCCATTGACGAGCATGATGGACCCTGTGTCCGGATCCAAAAGGCCTAACATGGAGCTTAAAAATATTAATCAAATTGGATCTGGGGTTGGATCATGGGATTTATGATTATATGGGCATTTGAGTTTATTTTTGGGGACTTAATCTGGGATCTGGATTTGGTAAGCAGGTTCCGGGGGCGGCTCAAGAGAAGTTGAGGCACTAGGCATATTTCATTGGAAACTCATATTTCTCCATAATTTTTTTTTCCATTTGAGGCCCTAGGCTGTGGCCTCAAATATCAAAGAGGCCAGCCCGCCCTGCCAGACTCTACAGGTAATAAGCATTAGTATATATACTCCTAGATAGGCAAAATTTTCTTTTCCTATGAGAGTTTTTCTTGCTTCCAAACTTGCCGTAAGTAAATTATGAGAAATAGGGGTTATGCATGCATGTGAGAAGAGGCGTGAGCTATGCCACAGATAGTGTGTCCCTAGTGACATGAGCGGGCACACTGGAACAGGTGGACACAGACACTGGCATGTATATATGGACCATATTTTAATATTATTTTATTTTTTAATATTTTAAGGTTTTATTTTTAAAAAATACATTTTTAAAATTAAAATGTCAAAAAAATATTTTGTATTGTTTAAAAATTAAAAAATTTGAACTTTCTAATCAAACCTGTTGTCATGCATCCTCGTGTCCACGTGTCTTTGTGACATAGGGCACGAACGAGAAGAACCATTTAGAGGGAACGGTTGGCATTGGAATCCTTTGTGTTCCAATATTGTGAATGGTGGTACTGGTTCCCCTTGGGGGTGGTACTGGTTCCCCTTGGGAGTGGTACTGTATCTTAATTACTAATTAGTGGGCCCTAAATGTAGCTAGTCATAAAGTACAGAAGCCTGTCTTAAGGCTTTATTTTGTGGACTGTGAGTACATGGTGTTGCAAGGGAGGAACCGAAATGCTACTCTCTTGTGCAACACAGGACGGACTGTTGGACTTGTGAGACTATTGACTTGGGAGTAATTCTTTTTGCTTTTGATTGAGAGACAGAGATAGTATTGTTTTCATTAGAATCCCTTCCGGAACTGGCCCATTTGAGCATGAAAGATGCCTAATTTAGTACAAGTTCTCTACTTAACTATGATAAACAGTTCAAGTGCAAAAACATCTACGACTATGATTTGTGGAAGGGACCCAATAAGGGTCTTATCAAAAAATGGGACCTATCAAATGTATTCCTCTCTCTCTCAACATATTTGTTTAAATTTAATTTCAGGTGCAGGTATGAAAGAATTAGTGGGTACTGAAGTTGGTAGGTATAATGTACAGTTGCATTTGGTCCAAAATTTTCTTACACTTTTGGATTAGCTAGGCATACTCCTACCAGTTACATCAAAGATAAAAAAACTATTCACACTACTGAAGGAAAGCGTCAGGTAGTTTACTTATCCTTCCAAACTCTATCATTTCCAAGACTCCAAGTTGTTCAAGATGCATTGGATGTTGAACATTGGAGTTTGGGTCCAACCCATAGTGTGACCCGGTTTGATACTAACGAAGAGGGTTAGTGGGCTGTTAGTGATCACTTAATGAGAGTTAATGGGGTGGAGGTTATGTGAATGTAAAGAGTTTGGCTGTATGATGAGTGCAGCTACAAACCATTAGCCTCTAGACTATTGTCTGTAATTGGTTCAGGGTCATGCTCACCATCGACTTGAAGGTCTGAGCTCATCATGGGCATCGATAGGCTAAGGAGAACGCCGAGCACCAGCACATCGCACCATCCATGGCGTCTACCGGTATGTGCATATTTTTGCATTTCAGTTTTAATTTTACGAATACACCAACATTGAAGTGTAATTACTACCTTCAGGCGTTCATGTACATTTAATCCTAGAAAACTTGGAATAGAGCAGCAACAACCCCCATAACTTTATTCCAACTCTGATGGTTTTATTCATGATCTTCACAACCTTTCATGATACTTTCCACTATGGGTACATTTGAAAGAGAGAAAGATGTAGAAAAAATAAAAACAAAGTGAAAAATGTGTACTGTTCTTTACCCTTCCAAACAAGAGAATTTCTCTCCAAAAGAGTTTTTCTAAAAAGTGGAGGAATGTTGAATATTTTGTGAGCGCTCTCTCTCTCTCTCTCTCTCTCCACCCACCGCCATCCATCTAACCACTACCATCCATCCATCTCACCACCACCACCATCTCCCACCATCCATCTTATGGAAAACTACCCTCCTCACAATGATTTTTTACCAGCACCACCACTACCACTACTACCCACAATCACCACCTCCCAAAAAACCACATCAGAGAAGCTTCACCGCCACCATCACCACCTCTACCATGATTTTCCACCACCACCATCCATCACCCACCTCCTGCAAAACTGCCCTCCGCACGATGATTTTTCATCATCCATCTCACCACCACCACTACCACCCATTATCACCCACCTCCCAAAAAACCGTGTCGCAGAAGATTTACCACCACCACTCACCCACCTCCCAGAGAAGCTCCACCACCGCCACCACCCTCTTCATTTCTCTCATTTTTTAAAGATTTTTTATTTATTTTTCTCATGCTACCCAAACAAATGAAAATTTTATATTTAGAAAAAATATCATATCAAAACTTTTCATAGGCAATTTTTTTTCTATGAGCTTTTATTGCTTCCAAACCTGTTGTAAGTTAGGAATATGAAAATTTCGTGGGTATAGCAGTTTGTCGGATCATCTTTCCAACCTTCAGTAATATACCCTCACTATTCTTGATTGCATATCCCACCTGCCATATGTGCTGGAACTTGCCATAGACTAATAACTTTATCCAAACCTCTGGAGGTTTCCATCGGTTTGCATGTATAGCCATCATAAGCTCAAGCACACCGGGTGAGAAGAATTCCTCAGGATTGGAAACAACTGTTCCCGTTAATGATTCTTATAGCAATTGCAGCTCCTAATCTCAAAAATGAATCTCACCATTTGTTGGAAGACCAGAAGCCAACACCTGATCATCTTCCTAAGAATATGAACCTTAGCTGCCACTTAATACCAAACCAAAGTCCCACTTGTTGCCATATTCGATGAACCACATGGCAGTGCACAAATGGATGATCAATACTCTCTTCGTCTGCAGCACCCAAACAACACCTATATTTGCCAAATGAAACCCAAGTCATTGCACCCTATATAGCCAACGTTAGTAGTCTTCCTCCAAGCGCAAATCTGAAAGTAATGGCAGCACGAGGGTTGTACCGTGAACAAGGAAAGGTTGACCATATTAGGAATATGGATCATATTCAACCTAATGTGACCTGGTTTGACATGAGTACATCATGGGACAACATGATTCATGGGAGTTACAAGGCAGTTACTGCAACTACCCATGCAAGGTAACCATTGATTGTGATAACCTCCCACTAGAGGCTTCTCTCATAAGTTTATAAAAGAGGTATGGTTGCTTGATGAGAACAATAAAGGGGTACCTTTTTCTCTCATTTGGGTTCAGGGTCCTTCTCATCGTCGACTTAATAGTCTGGGCTCATCGTAGGCATCAATAGGTTGAGGAGAACGTTGACCACCCATGTACACTCGTTTCATCCATGGCATCTACCAGTATGTATTCTTGCTTTTACATTCCGGTTCTGTTTTGAAGAACTCCAACAATGGGTTATGAGCCCAACATGCTTCTCCTCTCTTTTTATTTTATAAATACCAAAACAGAACAATAAAAAAGAAGAGAAATTAGAAGCTCTCTGCCTATGCCGAACCATACCATGCCTGATTTTTTCTGATGGAGATGGTTGTGAGATACCGTAAAATCATCACAATTGACTCTTATAAGGCTCAGACCACACCAGCCATCACACTTGTATGAATTGCCTCCCTACCTCCTCTTCTATCGGCTATCGCTGAGGTGCCACGTGTCCACCAGGCTGAATTACCTGCATATAGGGTTGTAGCGACAAAAGGAGGCATGGGTGGGTTTGCAGTAGGAGCGCAACAAGTGGGACAATAGCAGGATCAGGGCCGAGACCAACTACTTGCGAAGCTCCAAGCAGATGGACGTTGTCTTCCACAATCGGGATCAGGGTTACCAGGTCATCAATCTATGCCCCAATTGCAAAACCGCCTACTACTTCTGCCCCTTCAAGTTGGCCCTTCTCCAGGGCAGCTTCATCGAGATTGGGAGGGTCAAAGGCAAGGATCCTGAAAGGAAGCGGGATCCCTCCATGTCAGCTAGTACGAGGGAGAAAGATGGAGAAGATAAAGTGGACGATGAGTGTAATGCCCCAATTTTTGAAATAAAAAATTTTTACATTTTTTTTTAAACTCTTTTACATGATTTTCAAGAAACACAATAGAAACTCTTTTTAAATATGGTTCAAGCCTTGAGCAGGTTATAGATACAACACACATACACACACAAGTAAGACTAAAATAACTAAGTCAAACCATAGTATGCATTAAAACAAATCAAATACTAGTCTCAACCATGATCAGAGTTTATAGGACTTAATTAAATAACCAAATAACAAAAATATATTAGTCCTCTCAAAAGTCTTAAAAAATTGTGACGCTCTTGGTGCCACCCCGAGCTTACTGTCATCACCTTCCAGTCTACTCATTACCTTAAATATTATAAGTACATGCTTGAGTCTGCAACCTCAGTAGGTAATAACCAAAACACGTGAAAATAAATATTTCAATCACAAAAATAAACATTGGTACTTTTTCAGTTAACATCTAAATCATGCAACATCACAACATTCATATTTTTAAAATAAATATATTACAATGCATTATACCATTAAAATAACACTTTATGCACAAACTAAAATATTATAATAATTCTATTTTGATTTCTTATGGTCCACTTTTCCTCTGGCTCGAAGGTACACTCCCGAGTTCCTAAGTTCGATTCAACCAATCTAATGAGGAGTTTATTATGTCATGTATTTTATTAACCTCATTGAACTGAAGAATCTGTAACCTCACACCGAGGTTCCACTGGAGCGGTCTGTGACCGATAGAAACTCCCAGTGATCCAGCACAAAATTGATTCATACTCTGCAAAGATTTTGGGCATACCACCTAGGATACCTGGTAGTCCAGGCTCTCTACGACCGAAAACTCGGAACCAGGGAGATGCCATTACCCTCTAAAAACCAAACAATGGTCAACCGGTCGTATGTTCCCCCACTCTCTTCAAAGTAGTCCCCGATCCAATGAACTTGGTCTGAATGGGTCATAAGTGTTATTTAATTATTAGGCTCATCAATTAAATTACATGTGCTCACAACACACATACCCAGACTCACAAGCTCAATCTCTCCATTTAATATTTCATAAGCAAGTTTGTTTTGACCCATTCAAATACCCACAATTCACATTATAAGCCCGACCTCCATGAGACAATTATGTGATTATGTGCATGGATATCATTTCAGTCCCTAGTGCACTACAGAAAACCATAGGTTCTACCAAATTTATGCTCACACCTGAGCCACACACATGCTCATATTACACATCATTATCACCATGTCATGTACTTACATGCATACATAAAGGGTGCAACTATATATAATTATGAGCATACTTAAACAAGCAAACAACATGCGTAATAATTTACTTTACACTGATCATGCCTTATGATATACAATGTTTCATTAACATACATGTCAAATAAATGGTTATAAATCAAGAATAACATCAGTTTGCAAGCATATCAAATCAAATTTCAAGATAAATATCTATAACTATGTTGCATAAAGTAAAATACAATTAGGCATCCATACATGTCACACTTTGCAGTTCGGATCCCTTTTAACCTGATATTGAAAAACCCACCAAAAATCGCAGGAACCGAATTACACCTTCTAATTTTACTAGGACTGCTCCTATATCTCAGGAACACAGTTCATGAAATAGAACTGCAAAATTTATTATAATAAAATAAAGAAAATTCTAGAACTAAACCCTGTTCAAGAAAAATATAAGACAGATCTTGTTGGTGTGAGTTTTGAAAAACAATTTTTAAAACAATATTTTTAATAAAAACTAAGTGAAAGCCAGACATCAAATAAATAAAAACTGGCTCGCACAAGTGGTGGAGACTGGGTCGATCTCAGTGAAAGCCAGACACCAAATAGCATTTTCGCTTAATGTATCGAATGATGTTCATGCCTCATCCTCGCTCTTGAGCATGAACGTGCCCCCACACGAAGAATCAACCATTTGCCTATCCTTCTCGGTCAGGCCATCATAAAAGTACTGCACTAGTTGCCAACGAGGCATCTGGTGATGGGGACACTTTCGAAGAAGTTCTTTCATCCTCTCCCAGGTCTCATAGAACTGTTCTCCGTCAATCTGAGAAAAACTGGTAATGGCTTTACGAAATTGGTTTGTCTTACCAATTAAAAAATATTCCTTAAGAAACTCACGTTGCATGTGTTCTCAAGGGGTAATCTGAACCATATTGTGGGCCTTCAGTCAATGTTTGACTTTGTCCTTGATGGAGAACAGGAACAACATTAACCTCAACGCGTCATCCTCAAAATTAATGATCTGCATTGTAGAGCAGATCTCGAAAAACTCATCGAGATGACGGTAGAGGTCTTCGTTGTTGAGGCTATAGAAAGATAGAAGCATCTGAATTATGCTGGCCTTAATCTCAAACTGTGGTGCACATACAATGGGTCTCGTGATGTAGGAGGCTAGAGTGTAAGCATTGTAAGTGAAGTATTCCCTAAGAGGATGGGTCAACTATTGATCCTAAGCCATGGAGCTAGATTGATGAGCTCTCCTAATAAGGGACTTGGAGTCTTCGACTATCTTTGCAAGCTCGGGGTCAAGCGAGTGTCGCCCTTGCATGCACCTTAGGGTAGACCGATGTAGCAACCGTCCTAAGACACGGGTTTTTTAACTACCTAACGTACAAAGTGGCCAACCCACAACAAACCACAATGTAGGTAAAAATAAGAATAACTAGAAAGCAGTAAACAAACACCACGCACTTGCACCCACAGATATTTTTATGAAAAGTAAGTTATGAGTACGGTACCAATTGTGCGCAGTCACCTCTAAGGGTATCCTAATAGGTGGGTCGTATAAGAATGGTAAGCTGGTATCTAGGGTGTGCAAACACGTGGTTCTAAACCTAAATACAGAAAAGAAACTAAACAATCCTAGTTAATGAACAGAGAAAAAAAACTAAACAGTCCTAAGTAAAGAACAGAAAAGAAACTAGCAACCTACCAACACGCGAACAAACACTGGTAATAAAGTGAATACTCGTATTAATCGACGTTCCCCATCAACGGTGCCAAAAATTTGGTGTGAGTTTTAAAAAATGTTATTTTTAATAAAAACTAAGTGAAAGTCAGACACCAAATAAATAAAAACTAGCTCACATAAGTGGTGGAGTCAGGGTCGATCTCAGGGAATGAGAAATACTTTGTATTCAATACATAATCTAAACTATATTTTATTGCCTTGAAAAATAAAATATTAATTAACTAAATAAACAAGAGAGTGTTGCCCCTATAGAGGGCTTAAAGAAAAAAATAAATGGCCCTATTACAACTCAAATGAATTGAATTGAAATAAAATAAAAGCCTAATCTAAAAAGAAAAGCAAAAGTCTGTAGTGTTTGAGTCTTCTTGTAGTCTTGAGAATTGATTTGCTTCCCTTTATCCTTCTCTTTATGTCATGGTTTGATAAATCAGAGGGAGAGTTTTGCCCTGAGGGCACTTCTGAGGGCCTAAAAAGACCTCAGAGGGCATTTCAAGGGTACGAAAAGGGGCTCATTGCACGTCTGAACGCTTCTATACAAAACACAAACATGAAACACAACCGTACGAAGGAAACTAAACCAAGATTTACTAACTAACAAAATAAATCAGCAAAATAAGATTCAACTAACTAAAAACAAACTAATAACATGAACTAACCGTGAACAACCTAATAACAAATTATCACTAATAGACAAAATTGCAAAACTACTTAACAAACTATGTGATCTACCGGAAGTTGAACTAATGTAATGAATACTAAACTAAACTCAAACAAGAAACTAATGAAGGCAATTCAATGACATGCATAGAATAACTAATAATGTATAGACAATTAAAATGACCTAGCTGAAATAAATTACTAAAAACATAAATGGAAAAGAATTACTCTTCAGTGAAAACAATAATTTCAATATAAACTACTTAGTGATAACATAAACAAGAAATAAGTAAACTAACAATTTTTAATTAATTCACAACATACACTAAGACTACCTTGACACGTCTAATAAAAAGCATGTTAAATTAATCAACGCATAACAGAACTAAAAAAACAAACTAACTAATGAAGAAATTTCTATATTGCTAACCAAAAAAAAGTATAATGGGTTGATTAACTAATGCATATATGCTAAAGAAAAACTAGATGCATTGAGGTTAAATACACAAACTGTGAACAGAACATAAAAACAAAAGACAAACTGATGAAACAAAACAATGTATGTACTATTAATAAAATAAACTAACTGTTGAAATAAGCAAGATATGAAATAATTAACATCTAAAGCAATCAACTAATACAGCAAACATGAAATAAACTACATGCTAAATGAATCACATTAACAAAGCTAATGAAATATGCACCCTAATGAAATAGAAGCCGTGGAATTCTAGGTTGATAAAAAAAACATCAATGACAAAACTACACCTACCTAATAAAGATCTAATGTTACTGAATCAAATATGTACCCAGCAAAAGAATTATCAATGATGCAGTCTCAAGCTTGCTGGAGTATTGACAGCGTCAAATAGGCTGTATCGTGTTTGACATTGTCTTGCTAAAAGAAATGATTTTTCACAGCGCACTATGTGTCACGAGCTAATTTTCGCTCAATAAGCCCATGTGGCGCAATGGTCCTCCTTACCGCCACAAGCCTTCTAATCGCTATCTCATAGCCACTTTTGCCACATGCATAGAATAGCTCGCAACCTGTAACACGCTAGACTAGCAAAGATGGCCAGACTAATGACCACAAGCCACTCACCAACACTTTCAATGTGCTGAATCAGAATATTGGCCCTGTGTGCTACCCTGCGCACAGCTGCCCAGCGGAAGCTCTTCAAGCGCATCTTCAAATGCGTTCTATGTTATCAATGTCACTTTGTGCATAGTCGTCCCATACCAACTAAGCACTTCCGAGAAGGGCACCAACCTGCCTTAGCTTGAAATGCCATGGAGCACATTGCAGCTCTATGCGCAAGCCAATTGAAACCTCGCCACTGAAGGATCCAAGTCTTTCGACCCCCAGTTCGAAGACCAGTTGATGATTTCATGCCATAGCAAAGAGCACCACCCAAACTCATTCGCTGGCGCATAGGCTCTCTCTTGCCTAGCCCCGAGTATCTTTACTCGGTTGGAATCACCTAGTGTGACTCCTGAGGGAATTACTCCTAACCCACAGGCACCCCCGTGCGTCCAATCGCCTCGCGTGGGACTCCGCAAGTTGAGAGGATCTTAAGCAACTCTCCAAAGGCAACACCCTCTGGTCCGTTGGCACTGCTTAGCCAAACAACGCTCCACGTCTGTGCCGCCATACAGCGATGCACTAACGACGATATCCTTGCCTATCGCATGCCATGCTACCACCGCACGTCACCAATCAAGCTGACGCATACCGCACATTCTTACGCTCGATGCATTTTCCACTCAGTAGAGCTCCGCACTGTTCATGCCCCATTCCAAACTTGGCTCAGGACACTATGTGCTGGGTACATAAATCTGATTAACTAGGTTAACTTAAAATAAATAAAACTACTTAAACAATAGGACTTCAAGACAAACAATGATGTTGCGGGCTAAATGATCTATACGATTGTGATACTTACCTATCAAAAACAATTGCTAACCTATTTATAACATGTAATTTGACTTTAACATAAATCACTATCGACGTCCACAAAGAATCAATGTTAGCAAAACAAAACTAGTCAACGATCAAATGGAAATCGATCTAAAAAAAACTACCAATTTTTAGTATTTTTTTATTTTTAATCAGAAACAATAATCAATAAATTATCTAAGATGCAATACGCTGAAAACAAAACACGATTAAATCATACCATATACGATGAAAATAAAAATAAAAACTAACTATGATGCATGCGATGCTATGATTCTAAACTACGGAGATGGGGGAGAAGAGGCAAACCGTGATTCACCTCCGATGGAGGGGTTGAGAAGAAAATGATGATCTACTCTCTGGGTTGTGCATACCTCCGATGATGGGGCCAAGGAGAAGTCTGCGACAGCAGGGATTAGAAGTACGATGAATAAAAATGGAGAAAAAGAAGAACCTAGGGAGGAACCGATCAAGAGTCAAATGGGGGAAGAAGAGAAGAGAGAGAGGGTGGTAGAGGAAATTTTTTCCAAGAAAGAAGGCAATGGCTGCTGGTGGAAAAAAATTATTTATAAACAAAAATTAGGTTGAAACACATTTTCTATGAAAGTTTGAAATATTTTTAAAAATCTCAAAACAGGTCTTCCTCAAAAACATATTTTTTAAAAAGAGGTTTTTCTAGGGCTAATTAAAAATTAGTAAAACACTCCTAATCTAATTAAACTACGAATTAGAAAAATTCTAAACTAATAAAAACATTGAAAAATGCAAGGCCAAATCGAAAAATGCTATTTTTCTTGAAAAATCAATTTTGAAGCAGATTCTCGAAAACAATGATAAAGATGGGTTTTAATGATTTTTATCATGGATCATGCATAAATAAAGATGAATAAAATGTGAATATTATGCATGATCACTTGTCAACTACAGAAATTCATCCCGGTTTGAGAAATTTCTCCAGACTTACAGGAAAATCTTTTGATTAAAACCTTTTTACAAGATCTTCTTATACATCTTAGCTTTCACTCGGATTTTTTTTTTAATTTATTTTGACCAGTTTTAGTTGAGTTTTTAGAACTATCAAAACCGTTTGTTGAAACAATCTTGCTGACAGGGCAGAAAACCTATGCTCTATTGCAATGGATGTTTCAGCCTCAAAACTTATCCGAACATAATGAAACAAGATTCTAAATTTAAGCCCTAGATGTATAAAACAGTTTAATATTTTTATTTTTATTTATTGACTTCTTTTTCATAGAGATATTGATTTTTTTCTAAAATAAGTCAGGATAAAAAACAAGGTCAGAAAAGTCAAGATCCAAACTCATCGAAGATCCATTAAGCAAGAACAAGATTTGAGGTAAAAATTCATATAATCACGATTTTTTATACTCTAAGCATATTTATATTATCACATGATACATATTTGATTAGATTTGTCCTAATCTTGCTAAAATAATAGCATGCATCATCCAAGAATCACAAGATTTTCATGAAATATCGCATATATCATAAGAAACCTTAAACAATCATGAAAACATGGTTTCTTTATTCAATAACATGTTTAGTCATGCTAAACATGAAATAATCTACCATATATGCTCAAATCAACTTTCTTTATCAAAAACATCAAAACCTTAAAAATGTTTTTGTTATAACCTTCTTTAAAATGACTTTTCGCATACAAAAACATGGATTCAAGCATATATCAAATTTTTAGAACTTATATTTCATCAATATTACCTAATATTAACATCTTAAAGATGCTACAACAAATAAGATCTAGCAAATAACAAGAAATAAGCTTTTTCCAAATTATTTTCACACTAGAAGCTCGAAAATCATCCTATTTTGAAAATCATTTTTTTTATTCTATGGTAATATAGATCCATAAAAATGTGTTCTCTACATTGAAAATCAATCTTAGAGAGGTATTTTAAGGTTTGATCCTCATTGGTTCAGATCTGAAAATCGTCTCATGCATATTCCATGCGTTTGGAAGAATCTATACCTACGAGATTGATGTACCTACCTTAATTGGATTCTCAAATGTAGATTGGCCTTCATCTCCCATCTTCAAACCTTAGAGGAACTTCAATGGTTGCTCGAAAAGCTTCAAGAAAGAAGAATAAGAATAGGAAAAAAAAGATAAGATAGAGACTTTCTCTCTCTCTCTTTTTTTTATTTTTATATTAGAAAATCCACTAAGGGGGGTGTCCCCTCCTTAGAGTCCTAATCCAATATAGATTCTAACCTATGCTAGTCCTTAAGTATCTTATTAAAAAATATTTTAATTAACTACTTAATTAAATAAGTAATTAATTTAATTAACTAATATTTTATCTTAATTAACTACTAATTAACCTAATTAGTTATGGAATCCACTAGGGGGGCATCCCACCCTCTCTAGAGTCCTTTAGGGTTTTAAAGACTGTCCTAATGAAGTCTCTAGAACCTGGTGTGGATCTCACTTGGGTCCAGATTAAAAAATGATACAAATCTAAAACCCGAGCGAGATCGAATCCGTATTTGGGTTGGATCTAGGAACCAAACAAAAAGATTCATATCTAAAAATTAAATTAAAGATCCATATCCAAACATAAGATCCAAATCATCATTGGATCCAAACTCAGGTTTAGATCCGGACGTAACCCATCCAACATCCAAATAGCCCTGAGTTACCCCTGAACCCTTGTGGGCCTTCTTAACCGTACCTGGCACCCCACTGGGTTGGACGTGAATCCTCTGAGCTTCTCATGAACCTTGATTTGAGTCCAAAATACAGTCTGGTCAACCTAGATTCTCAAATTTGCCTAAATTAAAAATTATTTTTAACCTAAATTTAAAAGTTAAACTAAAGTAAAATCGCAGGTGTTATATTCTACCCCCTGACTTAGTGAGTCGATCCATAATCACCCAAATCATGTCCTTACCCCTATGGGTTCTAGGCAGACCAACCACAAAATCCATCGTGATAGCTTTCCACTTCCACTAAGGGATCTTAATTTGCTGCAATAAACCATTGGACATTTGATGTTCTATCTTCGCCTGCTTGAAAGTCAAGCACTTCAAAACATATTCTGCTATGTCCTGCTTCATTTTGCTCCACCAGTAATTCCTCTGCAAGTCTTTAAATATCTTTGTACTACCAAAATATATAGTAAACTTACTCTTATGCACATCACCAAATACTTTTTTCATGATATGAGGGTGGCTACGTACCCATAACCTCTTCCCATACCAAATGCTTCCATCTTTTTGAAGGTCTAGAGCTAACTTGTCATCTTGACATGCAGTTACCATCTGAGAAAACTTGGGATCATCCTTCTACTTCTCTATGATCTGCTTTATAATCTTTGTCATCATAACCATACTAGCGATATTGATTTTGCCGTCCTCAGCTCTAAAAGGTCTCTACTCAATGAGATCCTGAGTCAAACTTCATAAGCCTGCTAAAACTCCTCCTACCTTGTGGCTAAAAGCATTCACTACTATGTTTGCCTTTCTTAGATGGTAAGTGATCATAAACTCATAATCCTTGATGAACTCAAGCCACCTCCTCTATCTCATGCTCAACTCTTTCTACACAAAGGGTACTTGAGGCTCTTATGATTTATAAAAACTTCAAACTTCTCACCATACAAATAATGCCTCCAGATTTTCAAAGCAAAGACCACTGCCGTCAATTCTAGGACATGAGTAGGATAATTTCTCTCATAAACCTTCAAGTGATGAGATGTATACGTGATAACTTTCCTCTGTTGCATCAGAATGTACCCCAAACTAGTGCCTGAGGCATCTGTGCATACAACAAAGCCACCTTGCTCTGATGGTAATGTCAACACTGGTGCAGTAGTAAGCTTCTGCTTCAAGGCTTGAAAATTGTCCTCATATTGGGCATTTCATACAAACTTCACTTCCTTGCAGAGAAACTTCAGCATCGGCAACACAATCTGTGAGAAATCTTATATAAAATGTATGTAGTATCCAGCCAGTCCAAGAAAACTCCTAACATCACCCACATTCTTTGGATGCTTTTACTTCAATACTGCCTCCACCTATTAGAATACCAAAAGTTTATCCATTAAGATTCAAAATTTTTTAGAAATTCCATAATAATACTCATTCTTCAAATTACAATTCTGGATTTACCTTAGCTTTCTAAAGTTGATCAAACAAATCCTCAATCTGCGGCAAAGAGTATTTGTTATTGATCGTCACTTGGTTTAGCATCCTATAATTGATGCATAACTGCATAGAACCATCTTATTTTTAGCAAACAACACTGATGCGCTCCATGAAAATACACTCGATCGAATGAAGCCCTTATCTGACAATTTCTGCAACTGCTTCTTGAGCTCCTCGAGCTCAACTGGCACCATCCTGAATGAAGCTTTAGAGATTGGGGTCATTTCAGGCACCAACTCAATAGCAAAGTCCATCTCTCGCATAGGAGGTAACTCAGGTAGCTCTTAAGGAAAAACATTTGCAAACTCTCTTACAACCTCAAGCTCTTCTATCGAGATTGCAGTGGACTCAACTAATGACACACTAGCAAGAAAAGCCTCACAACTGCATCCAACCAAATGTTGTGCCTCTAATGCCAAAAGCAACTTTGCCTTCTTCATCGATTTACTCGCTTTGTGCTCAAAGATGGGTTGGTCTGGACAAACAAAACATATCTGCCTCCTATGATACTCCATACAAGAATAGTGCTCATGTAACCAATTCATCCCATAAATCATGTCATAACCGATTATATCCAGGATAATCAGGTTAGCAGATAGATTCTGCCCCACAATCAATACCTCTACCTCTAATAGGTACTCACCAGCGATAGTCATATCACTCGAAGGTGTAACTAATTCTAAGGTATAACTCAGAGTAACAGACAGTAGATTCAACAAAAAAAGCAAAACGCGTGGCAACAAAAAAGTGAGTTGCTCCAGTGTCAAACAACACTTAAGCACTAAAATCGATAATCAGAATAGTACCTTTAATGACATCATCATCGTGCTCCAACTCGGCTGTTGTAGTAGCATACACTTGTCTAGTAGCCTTTTTTTGTTGCCCTTAATGTTGCCATTCTTGCTGCTGAGGCTGAGGCTGAGGCTGGCCTGCCGCTGCCAGTCGCCCGACATCGTTCCTCCATTGAGGACACTTTTTCGCAAAGCGACCCATTGCCCACATTGTAGGTACACACCCGTGTCAAAAGGACACGACTTCCTTGGATAATTACGGTGATACTTAGGCCATACTACGCCCTAATCCTCACGCTGAAACTGCTTCTTGCCCTTCTTGGTAGGTGGTGCAGATCTCTTCCCACCAAAATGCTTCCTTTGACTGTGAGAGTGTTTCCCATACTACTTTCCCTAGGACCTCAACATCTATGCCTAGTCGCCGTCCAATAGAGTGGCCACTTCAATGGCCTCAGCCAGTGACCTTGGTCTTCATGTAAAGGCCTTAATCCTCAGAGATGGCTTCAGGTCTTAGACAAACTTCATCGTTTGATCCCAATCCTTTGTATACAGATTGGGGCAAAAGTACTCCAAACTATGAAGGCTTGAAATATACTATGCCAGAGTACCAGTCTACCTCAGGTAGAGAAACTCCTGCATTTTCTTGTCCCTCGCATGCTTCGAAAAATACGTCATATTAAAGACTTCATAGAATGTTGCCCAAGTCACGGGTCCATTCTAGAAATGAACTGCATGGGTGGTCTCCCACCACCTCCCTGCATCATCTATCAACCTTCCGGCCTTCTAAAATCTCAAGGACCCAGAAGATTCGATCAATCTCTCTGATCCATTTCTCTTATACCTTGGGATTTGTTTTCCCATGAACGAATATGGGGTCATATGCATAAATCGCTTATAAGACATGTCACCACCCCAGGTGACATGCCTATCTTGAGTCACCTACTATAGGTTGGCTCTCAAGGCCTAGATGGCCTCGGCTTGCTAGTCCACAACCCCTGCGAAGTTGTTCAAGGTATCTATAATATCATTGCAACGACTAGCCCATACCATCTAAACAAAACAAGAAAATTAGGTAAATTTCTAACCAAATTTTCAAGTAGTGTCCCTAGCATATGTCAAGGTTCTCGCATTACACTCCACATTTTCAAGCAATAGGAATCAAACATTCAAAAACTTAAGTTGGATCATACTTATAGTGATAACTGAATGATCGACGTATCAAGAGTAAAAAAAAATTCACTTAGGCTCTGATACCAATGTTATAACGCCCCAATATTTAAAACAAAAAAAATTTAGGGTTTTTTTTTAAATCCCTCTACATAATTTTCAAGAAACATAATGAAAACTCTTTTTAAATACAGTTCAAGCCTTGGGCGAGTTACAGATACAACACACACACAAGTAAAACTAGAATAACTAAGTCAAACCACAGTTTGCATTAAAATGAATTAAATATTAGTCTCAACCATGATCAGAGTTTATAAGAGTTAATCAATAACTAAATAACAAAAATATATCAGTCCTCTCAAAAGCCTTAAAGAACAGTGACCCTCTTAGCTCCACTCCGAGCTTACTGTCATCACCTTCCAGTTTACTCGTTATCTAAAATATTATAAGTAGAGGCATGAGTCTACAACCTCAGTAGATAATCATCAAAATACGTGAAAATAAATATTCTAATTACATAAATAAGCATTGGTACCTTTTCAGATAACATCTAAATCATGCAACATCACAATATAAGAATTAAGCATAATTTATATCTATATAATATATAATGTTTGTATTCATATTTTCAGAATAAAGATCCTATAATGCATCATACTAATGAAATAACAATTTATGTACCAACTGAAATATTACAATGATTCCATTTTCTTATGGTTCACTTTTCCTCCAGCACGAAGGTACACTCCTAGGTTCCTAACTTTGATTCAACCAATCCAATGAGAGGTTTATTATGTCATATATTTTATTAACCTTATTGAACTAAAGAATCTGCAACCTCATGCCGATGTTCCACTGAAACGGTCTGTGACTAAGAGAAACTCCCAGTGGTCCAACATAAAATTGATTTCTACTCTTCAAAGATTTTGGACATACCACCTAGGACACCTGATAGTCTAGCCCCCCTACGACTAGAGACTGGGGACCAAAGAGATGTCATTGCCCTCTAAAAACCAAACACTGGTCAATCGGTCGTATGTACCCCCACTCTCTTCAAAGTAGTCTCCAGTTCAATGGACCAGGTCTGAATGGGCCATAGGTGTTATTTAATTATTAGGCTCATTAATTAAATTGCATGTGCTCACAACACACACACCGAGACTCACAAGCCCAATCTTCTCATTGGATATTTCATATGCAAGTTTGTTTTGACCTATTCAAATTCCACAATTCACACAGTGCGCCTGACCTCTATGAGGCAATTATATGACTATGTGCATGAATATCTTTTTGGTCTCTGATGCACTACAGACACCCATAGGTTTCACCGAACTCAGACTCACACCCGAGCCACACACATGCTCATATCACACATTATTATCACAATGTCATATGCTCATATGCATACATAAAGGCTGCAACCACATGCAATCATGATAATACTTAAACAAGCAAACAACATATGTAATAATTTACTTTACATTGATCATGTCTTATGATATATAATGTTTCATTAACATGCATGTCATATGAATGATCATAAATTAAGAATAACATAGAATACATTTAGTTTGCATGCATATCAAATCAAATTTCAAGATAAACATTCATAACCATGATGCATAAAGTAAAATACAATTAGGCATCCATTCATGTCATACTTTGCAGTTTAGACCCATATTAACCTGATTTTGGAAAACCCACCAAAAATCACAGAAACCGTATTACACCTCTCAATTTTACTAGGATTGCCCCCATATCTTAGGAACATAGTCCATGAAATAGATTTGCAAAATTTATTTTAATAAAATTAGGAAAATTTTGAAACTAAACCCTGTTAAGCAAATGTATAAGACAAATCTTGTCAACTGCAAAAATTTATTCCGGTTTGAGAAATTTCTCCAGACTTATAGGAAAATCTTTTGACAAAAAAATTTTTACATGATCTTCTTATACATCTTAGCTTTCACTTAGATTTTTTCTAATTTATTTTATTTGGTTGTGGATTTAGAACTATCAAAATCGTTGGTCAGAATAGTCCTGTTGACAGGGCAGAAAACTTGTGCTCTATTGCAATCGATATTTCGGCCTCAAAACATATTCAAACAGAATGAAACAAGATTCTAAACCCTATATGTGTAGAACACTCTAATATTTTTATTTTAATTTATTGACTTTGTTTTCATAGAGATATCATATATTTTTTTTAAAATAGGTTAGGATAAAAAATGATGACAAAAAAGCTAAGATTCAAACCCATGCAAGATCCATTAAGTAAGAACAAGATTCAATGTATAAATTCATACAATCATGATTTTTTATGCTCTAAACATATT
This sequence comes from Nuphar pumila, assembly GCF_984573655.1. NCBI lineage: Eukaryota > Viridiplantae > Streptophyta > Magnoliopsida > Nymphaeales > Nymphaeaceae > Nuphar > Nuphar pumila. The sequence goes on from NC_143255.1 coordinate 36,093,655, forward strand.
TACATCATCATATAACACATATTTGATTAAATTCATTCTAATCTAGCTAAAACAATAACATACATCATCTAAGAATCACAAAACCTTCATGGAATATCTCATCTATTATAAGAAACCCTAACAATTATGAAAACATGGTTTCTTTATACAATAACATGTTGTTTAATCATGCTAAACAAGAAATAATCTATCATATATGCTGAGATAAACTTTCTTTATAAAAAATATCAAAAACCTTAAAAACATTATTGCCAAAAACTTCTTTAAAATAATTTTTCGCATGCAAGAACATGAATTCAAGCATATATCAATTTTTAGAAGTCATATTTCATTAATATTACCTAATATTAACATCGTAAATATGCTGAAACAAATAAAATCTAGCAAATAACAAGAAACAGGCTTTTCCCAAATCATTTTTCATATTAGAAGCCCAAAAATCATTTTTCTTTTTTATTCTATGGTGACATGGATCTATAAAAATATGTTCTCTACATTGAAAATCAATCTTAGAGAGGTATTTCAGGGTCTGATCATCTTTAGTTCAGATTTGAAAATTGTCTTACGTATATTCTATGCATTTAAAAAAAGTTATGCTTACGCGATTGATGTACCCACCTTAATCGGGTTCTCAAATGTAGATCAACCTTTGTCTCCCATATTCAAACCTTAGAGAAGCTTCAATGAATACTCAAAAAGCTCTAAGAAAGAAGAAAGAAAAAAGAGGAAGAAGAAGAATTGGAAAGAAGAAGATAATAGATAGACTTCTCTCTCTCTCTTTTTCTTTTTATATTAGAAAATCCATGAAGGGGGGTTGTCCCCTCCTTAGAATCTTAATCTAATATAGATTCTAACCTATGTTGATCCATAAGAGTCCTATTAAAAAATATTCTGACTAACTTCTTAATTAAATAAATAAATAATTTAATTAACTAATATTTTATCTTAACTAACTACTAATTAACCTAATTAATTATGGGATCCACTAGGGGGCGTCCGACCCTCTCTAGAGTCTCTAGGATTTTAAAGACCCTCCTAATGAGGTCTCTAGAACTTGATGTGGATCCCACTTCAGTCCATATTCAAAAAATGATTCAAATCTAAAAACCAGATCCATAACCAAAACCCAATTTAGATCCAAAAATTCAATCCAAATCCAATCCTCATTTGGGTTGGATTTAAAAACCAAACAAAAAGATCCAAATCCATAAATCAAATTAAAGATTTATATCCAAACATAAGATCCAAATCAACATTGGATCCAAACTCAGGTTTGTATCCGAACCTAACTTATCTAAGATCCAAATAACCCTGAGTCACCCCTAAACCCCTGTGGGCCACAATAACCATTCCTGGCACTGCAATGGGCTGGGTGTGACCCCTCTCAGCCGCTCATGGACCCTGGTCTGAGTACAAAATACAACTCGGTTAACTTAGACTCTCAAATTTTGTTTGAATTAAAAAATGATTTTAACTTGAATTTAAAAGTTAAACTAAAGCAAAATCGCAGGTGTTACAATGAGTACTTAAAGAAGCTAAGTGTCTCATTCTGGGAGTCATTCAGATCTTTTTTTTCTCCTTACCTTCGCCAACATCGGTGAGGAGGTCACGCTGGCGGAGGGTGTCTGTCGCTAGCAGAGGGTGCCATCATTGGCAAAACCACCGGTGATGGTGGTTGTTAGAGCGGAGCGACGTGCGGCTCAAGCGATTTTAGGTTTCTTTGTAAAACCATTGGGTTCCACTATAGCAATCTACAATGGAACCTGACCCAACAGTTGCTCTGATCTAAACCTGATCCATATGGATCAAGAATGGGATATATGTCTGAGGGACCCGATTTACACCCAGACTCTCTGTTTTGGGTGGATCAGGTCTCCGCCTGTTTCGGGATGGATCCGATCTAGACTCAGATATGATATGGACCGACTGGATCGGGTCTGAACCCAATGAATGGGATAGACCCGTACTCAGAGAACCGACGGAACCCAGATCCATTAAAGGTTTTGTGTTTGGGTTTGACCCAGACAGACTAGACCCAAAATCCATATCTAACCTAGCTGGATCTTTTAAGGTGTGTTTGATGGCTTGTCCAGGTTTGGACGAAATGAACAAAAAGAACGGAACATAACATTGGTTTTGTTCGTTCTATAATAACTATTCCAAGTCCAATGTTTGTTTGGACCATACTCAAATGCTATGTTCCAAATGTTCATTGTTTGATGATGATGTGCGGACAACTTGGACGGTCATGAATAATGGGTCGAATTACTTCATTTTGGATCGTATGACCGGATCTGTCCATGATTTTACATGTTTTAACAAGTTTATTATGTTTTTTTGCCCGGATATGGATCCAATTACGAAATTATATTTAAAATCCAATTAAGTATCTTATTATATCATAATTATAGAGGGTCTATCCGACCATGCTCAAAGGCAGAAATATTGTTCATATTTCTTTCTGCATGATAGAAATCAACTAAGAATGAAAAATAACTACTTCCTTAGTCAAACAGAGTGGTTATTAACCCCAAACGATTTTCAAAGATTTGCCATAGTACCAACTCCCACACCACCCATTCATAAAAACAATAACACTCAAATATTAGCTATTTCAATGATGGCTCATTCGCAGTTGTAAGAATGGCAAACAACCAACCTAATCAAACAGAGTTGTTATTAACCCCAAACCTTTTTCAAAGGTTTGCCAGAGCAACAACTCCCCACACCACCCATTTATAAAAAAACAATAACACTCAAATATTAGCTATTTCAATGATGGGAGGGTGGTGTGTGTTCTCTTCGAAACACAAATTTGTGTGTTTCTGTGTGTACGGAGGAATATCTTGGTACCCGCGAGAATTCATATGCCAATGTTGTCCACATGGCTTTATAATAAAATAACATATAAAAAAGGTAGATATGCTTTTGATGGAAATGTCCTCCGATAAGATAGATATGCATTGGATGAAAATGTCCTCTCGCTCTTCGTAAATAGATTTGCACGTTTCGCCTTGTTTTTAGCTTGTGTTACAACACATGGTCGCCTTCTCATTCCTGCTTGATGAGTTGTGGAGCTTTATTCAAAGTTTTTGCCTTTGCAAGAAGGGGGGTCCGGGGGCTCCCCCCGACGCAGGTCTCGTTGTGCGGTCAGCGGGTGGGGGTCCAAGGGGGGCGTCCTTGGCGGGGGGTCATGGGGGGCAACGCCCCCAGGAAGATTTTTTTTGGGGGCTTATGTTTGAGACTTAGTTTCTTATGGATCAAACCCAACTTGTTTAGGTTTAGGGTTGTCGCTCTTGCCTTGTATAAATTCTTTCTTTTTTTTCTCTCTTGTAACTGTTGAAAAGAGCAATAAGATTTCTCTCTGAGCGACCATTGTTTTTTTTATTCTCTCTCTATTGAAAAAAAGTGATTTATAGTATAAATCAAATTAGATAGTAGCGATTTACAGTAGAAATCAAATCAGAGAATAACGATTTATAGTAAAAATCTGATTTGTACTGTAAATTGCTATTTTGTGATTTGATTTCTATTATAAATTACTACTCTTTGATCTAATTGTTATTCTCTAATTTGATTTCTACTATAAATCACTACTCTCTGATATGATTTCTACTATAAATCACTACTCTTTGATCTGATTTCTACTATAAATTGTTACTCTCTTATCTGTTTTTTATTATAAATCGCTACTCTTTGATTTGATTTCTATTGTAAATCGCTACTCTCTTATCTGATTTCTACTGTAAATTGCTACTCTGTAAATTGATTTCTACTGTAAACTGCTACTCTCTTATCTGATTTCTACTATAAATCGCTACTCTCTGATTTGATTTCTACTGTAAATCGTTACTCTCTTATTTGATTTCTATTATAAATCGCTACTCTACTCAGTTTGACATTCCCATCATTATCTCTGTTGTAAATCACTATTCTCTATCTACTCAGTTCGACGTTTGCACCCTCATATCATGATGAACAATAGATATAATGCTGATTTTTCTGGTAGTTCAACTATTTCTCACAAACAGACAACGACAAAGGGTGCTCCGACGATAATAGACGACAACGGTAAAAGGTGCTCTAGCAGCAACAAACGATGACAAAGGGTGCTCTGACAACATCAGACGACAACAAAGGGTGCTGCGACAACAACAGACGATGACAAATGGTGTGTCGTCAATCGAAGCTCCTGTTACAGCAGATGGTGCATCGTCAAATGGTGATCCAGAACGTTTAGGGTGACATATTGCGAGGAGCTCTTGTTAAAGCAGAGGAGTTTACTCCTTAGGGCGAAATTGATGATGATTTTAACCCTTTCTAGCATGAGGACATTTTTGTCCTTTACTTAAAATATTGTTTTATGGCGCTAATGCAGGAAAGGGTACTTAAGTCTTTGCAAACGCACCAAACTCTGATGCTAAGTGATGCTGACACACACGGGGAAATGAGCCCCAAGTGCTTACAACTCATTCAAACCTGAGAACACACACCTGCGTGTTCCAGGGGGGGGGGGGGGACATAACCTGCTTCGTTCAATGACAGTTCATTGGCATCTATGTATTCTCATCCTCCTATTTTCAATGATACATCCTCAAAAAGTGACTCCTACAGTATCCCACAATTCATTGAATGCCACTCACAACATTTTCCTACCACCAACATAGAATTGAAATTGATATTTTTAACCTTATCCTATGTCCAAGATAAAGTATCAAATCTGTCCACTAAACTCAAGGGCAGACATATCTGAAGCTTCAATTTTCCTACTGAGGTGATAGATATCCATGTGTTCAAAAATTGGAAGCTCCCTACAACCTAATGCTATAAGAAGGGTGGACTTCCCACATCCATTCAACCCAAGCAAACCATAGCCTTGGAAACAAAATGACAGAATAATCTCCATCAAAAGAACCTCTAGAGTTGATGAAAGAGAATTGAAAAAACCAATCACATGATTCTAACCAAAACCCAACCCAACCAGAACACAAATTTTTCAATTGAAATGAACATAGAAAAAATTCTAATTAAACAGAGCATAAGAAAATTAACTACGTAGGAGCTTCTGCGAGTACATCTGCCAAATGAAATAAAAAATTCAAAAGAGAAACCCCTAAAACGAAACTGACAATGCTTATTTACCAAATGCTCTACCCACACAAAGAAAAACCCTCAAGCATAAGGAAAATGACCTAAAACACTCAAATACAAAAAAAAGCACTCACAGAAGAGGAGGAGCAGGGGAACCATTGTGCTTTCTCGTTCTCCTTACTTTGGAGTTCCTCTTTCTTTTATGCTTGAGTAGCCAAGCTCCAACTTGTTGAATAGACGATCGGGCATGCTCCGCTACGGTGAAGAGAGAGAGAGAGAGAGGGGTTGGGAAGCCAAACTCCATCGATCGAGCTCCACCGCGGTGAAGAGAGGGTCGGGCATGCTCTGGACGTGGAGGGAAGGGCTGAGGGGCGTCGACGGGGCGACGGAGTTGCCGTGGCCAGTGGCAGACGAGGAGGAGGAGCCACCCATTGTGTTGTCGAAGGGACACCCACTCTTGGCACCGGAGGCGGTGGTGCTGCCACTCGTCGCTCCGACAGAGCCCTTGCATAGAGAGAGACACACATCGACGAATGTGGCGCAACTGTCGATGCATTTTTTTTCATTTTTTCCCCCTCCGTTCCTATTCTTTTTGTAACAGGGGGGGAGGTGGATCGAAAATAACATACCATTATGGATGCGCCAGACGTGCAAAACGCCATCCGTCGCGTCTAATGTTTGTCTGATTTCGCTGTTTCTAGCAGGATTTTTGTCTGAATCCCGCTGGAAATGGTGCATCAAACATGCCCTTATGGATCGAGTATGGATTTAGATCTTAGTCATGGACTCAAATCCTCCTTAGATATATTATGGATTGGATGTGGATCAAGATTGGGACAAGTTCTAGAATCTGACTCGGGTCCTGTTTGGACCGGGTTGTGGATTGAATTCGACCCGAGTCTTGATTGGACCGGGTCCAAATCTGAATGGGTTATGATCCAAATCTGGCACAGATCCTATTGGATCATATCTAGATCGGGTTTGGATTGTGGGATCCAACTTAGTACCCGATCATAAATGGGTCTAGATTCAGACTGAATCTGGACTTGGGGATCTGACCCAAGATATTTTAAAACTAAATCTGGATCCGAATTGAATTGAATCATGTCTGAAATAAGGTCCATGTACTATTTACACTTGAACTGGTTTTGTGACTGATACGGGACATTCCTGGACCGGTTCAGAGCCCTTTTTGACTAGTTTCTATCAATTTTTCATGAATCAGTAAAGGAACATGGACTTTTTCATTTAGTTTTAAGAGTTTATAGGCTTTGATACATGTTTCAAACTAGTTTGATAGTTTCAAGACCGGTTTAGGCCCTTCGTTGACCGGTTTGGGGTCATTTTAAGCTGGTTCAAAGCATTTTTAAATTGGTTCCAGCATGAGAACCTCAGGTTTTACCCAAAAGAGCATGTTTTTGTTCTTGTTTTATGCATTATAAGTGTTTATTGGCAAGAAAGCATGACTTTTTACATGCATTTGATGTTATTTAAGTTATGCATGATATTTAAGCATGAATTATGAATAAATTCATGACATATGTGATGTGTTTTCATTAAAATTTATTTATGCATATAAGTTGAAGCATGAACCTGTATTTTTTTATAATATAATACATAATTTGTCATGAATATATATGCATTACATTGTGTGTATGGGCATGCTCTATAATATGAATATGTTTATGGCAAAAGATCTTGATTAACTGACTCATGTAATCACCAAAGTAATCTGAGCTATATTGATTGAGGATTCTTTGGATCGTGTTAAGATTCGATATTATGATTTGTGTGACTTTATGAAAAAACGATTCTACCCAAAGGTAGGTCACTGTGTTTGAAATTCATACAGGGTATACTAGTAGATGTGTATAACAACCCATGAAGCATATTTGTACCCAAATATACAGTGTTGAATTGTCTTTGGTTATATGATTTATTAGTTTCACCAATTGAAGTCAATTCTTTATGAATTGAGGAGACAAAAGCAACTATGAGTATTATTGTTTCAACTAAAATGGAACGATAATGACTCAATTGTGCTTGTCTCAAAAAAGGTGAATAATAAAAGTTTCACATTTACCTTTTTAATATGAATTTCATATATAGTGTAATCTTTCACTCATACGGAGAATAGAACAACCACTTAAAAAGATATCTATGAGTAGTGAGAGTGCTTAAATAATCTTAGCCTATTGGTTTTACAATCGCAAATGACTAAAAATATTCTAGGTGTCATCTCTCGCTGCAGGAGAGTGAAAGAATTTATGAAAGCCATTAGGGCATAAATTATTGGTCTATATGAGATTTTATCTTAGGCCATATGGATTAGAAGCTTTGTTATGGATCTTGGTATAATGGACTCTATTTGAAGGTCACTAAAGATTTTATATGATACTAAAGCTATTGTGTCCTTCTTGAATAACAACAAGAGCTCAACCTTGTGTCGACACATGGAGTTAAAGTACTTTGTTATTAAAGAAAGGACTAAGAATCATCTAGTATGTATTGATACAATCGATATCAAGAAAATGACTGTGATTTCCCTTACTAAAGGGCTAGTACCGGGATTATATTATCAATATGTAAAGGGAATGAGTCTGTTTGATTCCTTCTAATGTATGATAATATATTATGTCTATATGTGATCACATTTATGAAGTTAAATTGATTCTCTATGACTTTGTATATTATTGATTCTGCATAAAGGATCTCTCGTTTGGGTAAAGAAAATAGTAGAATAACAATGTTAAAGGACCAATAGAATGGGTCAGAGACCAAACTCTTAATTAATAAAGGTAATTTTAACATGCTAAAACATTGAAAATGAATTATATTGTAGTGCATGAAAATAAGACATTTCATAAAGAAGTGTTTATCTTCATGATTCATATGATTCATTCTTGTGATACATGATATCATGTGAACCCACAAGAAAATTGAATCAAGATAACAATAAAACCTTGATGAAGTATTTTTCTATATCAATGGGTCAAGTGGGCGAATGTTGGAATATGGATCATACCCAACCTGATGTAACCCGGTTTGACATAGGTACATCATGGGACATCATGACTCATGAAAATTATAGGGCAATTATTACTACTGCCCATGCAGGGTAACCACTGATTGAGGTAACCTCCCACTATAGGCTTTTCTCTGAAGTCTATAAAAAAAAATCTGGTTGCTTAATGAGAACAACTAATGAGTGCTCTCTTTCTCTCAATTGGGTTTAGGGTCTTGCTTACCATTGACTTAACGACATGGGCTCATCATGGACATCGATAGACTCAAGAGAACGTCGAACACTCATGTACACTCATTTTAACCATGGCGTCTACTGGTATATATTCCTGCTTTTACATTCTGGTTCTATTTTGAAGAATGCCAACACATTATGCTTCCTAGATAGCTCCCATGCCACCTAGGAATTAAATGAATCGGACGAATCACTTTCTAGACCAGCAACAATGTGTTGATCACAAGGTTGAATCACCTGATCTCCAACCTGTAAAGGAAATTCAACAAGATATTGCAGCATAAAATATTTGTTAGCAATCACATTATGAACCTAGATACTTTCTAGGGATCTCACTATCTGTCTCTAAAGGCCTCTCTCTAGGTGTAAAACCCACCTCTCCAACTCCCCCACATTTGTAGTAAATAGGAGAGTGGAGAGGCCTCATGAACATGAGGAGGGGGTTTCCTTCCTCTCACCCACATGTTAAGGGGGTGGGGATGTAGAGAAACCACATTAAAGTGGTTTAATTAGGGAGTCTCTCCCTCTCCCTCTCCCTCATGCATGTAGTAGTGGGGAGAATGGGAGGTCTCCACTTAAATAAGGAACGAGGAGCGGCTCCACGGGCCTCTATATAAGGATCACCATGGAGCTCTCTTATTCCCTTTAATCTCTGAGAGAAGTAAAAATGTAGAGAAAGAGGGAGAGCTCATGGGAGGAGGTCATGAGAAGCGCCGTCCAAGGAGGGTGAGCCGACCGACAAGTAAGTCGACTTCCTTCATTAACTTTATTATGATTCAGTGAGAGCGTGCAAGATGAGCCAACAACCTCAATGGTTGCGAACATTGTTAATAGATAGGGAGAGGAGGCAACTGACAACCATCATGGTTGTCGATACCTCAAAATCGAGAAAGTGGAGAGGGTGGTAGATAGAGGGGTGTCATCCTCTATCTCAGCCGCCATCAACCACTCAATTTTTTATGACGCCCCACTAAGAAAGTGAGGGCAAGACAGAGGGTGGGCACCCTCTGTCCCAACCGCTCCAGCAATGTAGCAAGTGAGAGAGAGGGGCAGGAGACAGCGGTTGTCCCTCTATCTCCACCGTCAGCAGCATCACCACCCGAAGGAAGAGCAGTGAGGCCGACCTGCCTAAGCCATCAACATGGGCAAGAGATAGAAGCAATCGTAGATAACCAAGGGGATGCCAACAACAACACCGCCATTCGAGGAGAAGCAAGACGAGGAGGGGTGTCCCCATCTCAACCATCGGTAGCACGGTAAGAGAAATGACAGAGAGAGGGCATGACCCTCTGTCTCGGGTTTTAATTCGGCCTAGACCAACTCGGTCTTGGTATGAACCAGACCGAGTATGGTAAGGAGATTATTAAAAAAAAAAGAGAAAAATGAAATAAAAGAAAAGAAATAAAAATGAGACACTCGATTTTTCTGTCATGAATGGGGTCCAGTTTCGATTATCCATAGAGGTCCCAACTTCAGTTGTGTTTGGGTCCAGTTAGGATCAAATTAATCCAGATTGAATTAGGTCTAAAGCTTATTGGTACCAAGTAGGGACGGAATTGGGATTGGTTCAGTTTGTACCATATGGGGATAAAACTAGGTCTAATCCAATTTTGTACTAAATTGGATCTGGATTCAGTTTGCTTAAAAGCGGATTAAAATTAAACCCATTCAGGTTCAATTTGGACTAAACCTAGACCAAGCTTGGTCTAGGGTAGGTTCAGTAAACCTAGAAAGAAGTGGCTACAAAAAAGAGAGAGAGAAAATGGGTTGGACCCTATCTGAATATATATATATTAGGGGAGCCTTGGGTCAGCCTAAGCTTAATCAGTCAAACCTGGACTAAACTCAGAACAAGTCCAGTTCTGACATTTACTGGGAAGTTAGTAAAAAGACCAAATTACCCTTTTAACATGTGAATAGTAAAATAGTCATAACTTCTAGTCCCGAACTCATAATCAGGTGAGGTTTGGTTTGTTGGAATCGCTACACAAAGAAGAATTTGTCTATCATGTTTTCAAGATCAAACACACAACACAAAAAATGAGGTTTGACAGACCATCTTTGGAACGGATAGTTTGATAATTTTACAAAATATAAGAGTTGTTTGTTTAGCAATTAATTGAGTTTTTATGTACCGAACATATCATATTACTGTTATGAGAGACTCGACTGTAGGTTAGAGTTCAACGCTTGCATTCAAGGTAAGGAATATTATTATTGTTAGTTAATAATAAACAATGTATTTGTTTATGTGCTTGTATGAGATAGCTTTCATGAAATAAGGTATGAGAATGTGATTGTTTTCTCGTATATAGTGTAGCTTTACTCTAAGAAATCTTTTATGATGTATTCTTGAGTGATGAAATGGGTACATATGAGTTAACTACAATACAAAGAATGTTGTCATGTATCATTTATTCATATTTTACGCTTGTGAGAAAATTTAATGCACGCATGAAAACAAATTTGAGTAATTTCCTTGAGTCCCTTCTTTTTAGTTATATTTACTGTAATTTAAGTTATCTTATCATGCTAGACAACCCCATGAATTTTGGAAGAGGCGACAAATGAGAGTCGCTATAGGCATGGGCCATCGATGATTTATTGATGTAGAGACATTACATCGATGTAAAGACACTACATCTTCTGCATGCTTAGATTTTTATAAATAGAAGAACTTTAGGAAGACCTTGAAAAACTTAATTGAGATACAGAAAAACTAAACTTGAGGGAGTTCATGTGGAAAAAATAATAGTTGCATAATATATCTTAGGGGTTATGTTTCATGTGGGAAAAATAATAGTTGCATAATATATCTTAGGGGTTATGTTTCACACAGTGATTTGGGATTCTATGTAGATCAGGACGTAGCATGACCCACGAACCTTAGGGGCAGGTATAGCTCATCAACCCGACTCTCCAGCTAGCTACTGGTGGGTCTTATTTCATTGCAGTGCCTAGTGATCTTAATCGAGTTTGCTAAGAGTAGTTCATAGTCTGACCAACATCATAGAATTGAGGTATTTTACAGGGCTTGCTATGCCCATAGTAGATTATTTCTGGTATAGCCAATATGGATAAATAATTATCATTAAGTGATAACTTATGAGTTTTAAGAAGGTTAATGGGGGGTTAAAATCGACAAACATCTGTATTATGTGATAAAAAACTAAACTAAGATTAGATGCTTATAGTCCACTACAGTTATAAGTCAAAGTTTAAGTTTCTTATAAATACTTTTTATTGAGTTGTAGATTCATCTCCTTGATAATTACAAGTGTAGGTTCTAGAATATCGAGCAGAAACTTATTAACATAGCCGCAATTATAGCATGTATTCATTGGCGGCCAGATAGAGATAAAACTTTTCTTTTATGATTTATTTTATTGAACTCTTGATATGTATGAATGATCGATGTAGCCTTTGAGGGCTTTTAATTATGTTATTATACTATTTTATTTGAAAAAAAAACCATGTCATGGTTTCTCTATGCTTACTTTGTATTTTTCTCTATGTGTAGTAATAGCTACGAACCCGAACTCGAGAGGTCCTAGATCAGGATGTTACACTAGGAAAAAATGGATACCCAACCCCCTTCATTATGGGGTTTGCAAACTGCATCTCAGCCCATCAAATGCATCTTAGTGACTCGATCAGAACTTTCCCATAAGAATCGTCTCATCATATATTCTAGTTGTTAATCACCTATTTCTAGAGTTGATAGCACATCATCCAATAAATAGGAATAGCAGCAATAGCCGAGTTAATAAGAACAACCCGTCCTGCCATTTGGAACACATTTGTTACATTACTGTTGATGATCCTATTACATTACTGTTGATGCACAATTGCTACATCTAATATACATTTTATATGCCTCACAATTCTATGGATCATATGCCTTAGATATTCTTAAGGAGTTGATTTCGATAGAGAATGATAAACTAGAGTGGTGGATCCTTGCCCAATTTCATGAGTAGTTCCTTTTTGTATACCAATATGCCCCCCACAAATCCAACGGGCATATGGAGTTGGGATTTGAGATCCAAGAACCGAAGTAAGAACACTTTTATATCGAGCTGATCTTGTCTCAAAATATAGCACGCTTAGTGGTGACTTTTTGCAATGTGATCACAATCAAAATGATTATATATATATATATATATATATATATATATATAGTGAGTGGTGGGTGCATGATCACTTTTGAACATGACAAAAACCAACTTCTGCTGAGTGCGTGATGGACGCTCAGCGGAAGGGTTTTGGTGCTAAGACTTTTAGTGGCGACAAAAGTCACCGCTAAAGGTCTCAGACTCGCTGCTAAAGGTATTGGACCTTTAGAGGTGACTTTTGTTGCCGCTAAAGGTGTTGTTGGCAGAACCATGTGCGAAGCATCCATCACACACACAATGAAGGTTCCGCACCAGTTTGTTTTGGTCATGTTCAAAAAGTGATCATGCAGCTAACACTCTTCCTCTATATATATATATATATATATATATATATATATATATATATATATATATATATATAGTGTGTGTGTGTGTGTGTGTGTGTGTTCATGATTGATGGTTAAATAGCACCCATATATCGCACCAAAGGGTTGGTGGTTAAGAGCAATACCAAGTTTAGTTAGAAGTCGCCCTAGATTAACCTAGCTGTGGAATTTCCAATAGCACAATAATCAAATTCGTGCTGGATCTTAACATAGTAAGTTGTTTCTTTGAGCTTCAAGCAATCAAATTGGTGCCAAGGTAGACAATGTCACCTCCACTTAGCCTCTATTTGAGACTTAGAGTCATTTAGAACCAAACCATAGGACCAGTTGTGTGTTAAAATACCACAAACTTTTTTCCTTGCCTTCTAATCGTTCCAAGCATTCTGGATGTGTTTACATGGTCAAAATAATAGGAATTAACCATTGATTGAATTGTATTTTTCAACATAAAAATACTGTGTTTTTTTTTTTAGGGTTGAAAATTCGATACAATGTACGTTAGTTATTCTTCAACTATTGGACAATCCAACATTTACATTGGAAAAACATGATAGTCAAAGAATATCAATTCTACTAATATGGTTCTTATCCTTAAGTTTAAAGGTGCTCAATCCCTTTCAGACTTTTGACTGATTACTTTATGTATTTTTTTTGTATAAGATTATTACTAAGGTTACGGTCAATTGTATGAAGGGTGTTTTGACAAGGACGATTTAATACAATCAAAGATATTTTCTTAAAGGAAAAGACATCTGAAATAGTATCATTTTGACTCGTGAAATGGATTTAATCGTGAAGATGCATGATCTTGCCTTATGCATTAAATTAATTTTTTTCAAGATGTATGATAAAGTAAGTTGAAATTAAATTTCATCCAACACGAGTTCCATCTCATAATGCAATGTGTGTCTAGCCTGTCTTTTTGTGTGCTGTTGAATGACACATTTGAGAAGCTTTACAGCTCCAGAAGCATTAGATAAAGGGACTCGATTTCCCCATACCTACTATTGATGATTATGGAATGCTTTTTAGACGCATAGCTATGGTCATGTGATGGTTTGTGGTGGGGTTGGATGATGGCCACGATAATAGGAACTGAAACATTGGTGAGTATTTTGCTATTGTTAGAAACTGTTTTCTTTTTCATAAAAAACACAGGATAATTTGGGTGACAGCCTTAGGTAGCTAACCCTAACTCCTAACTTTACACTTTAGTCCCCCACCTAACTCCTTCCTACTCAGCCGCAGCCGAGAGCCCGAGACCTCTCCTCTCCGCCTCGTTGCCATCACCGCACATGCACACACCACCACCCGTTTTGTGTTTCTAATTGTGTTATTCGGGTTAGACAGGTTATTCGGGTTACTTGGGTCGGTTATCGTGTCTATGTTATTGGGTCAAACCGTTTAATAAATGGGTCGTCGTTTCGTGTCGACCCGACCCATTTATTAAACGGGTTAATCGTGTCACGTCGGGTTACCCGTTTAATAAATGGGTCGTGTTCGTGTTTGCCACATCCGACCCGTTTAATAAACGGGTGGTGTTTGTGTTGAGGTATTCTGACCCGCCAACCCGTTAACCTGACCCACCAACTGGTCGACCCACCCGATTGCCACCCCTACTCGTACCATGGATGCACTAGTTGATTTGTTTGTTTCTTTACATGTAAAATTTAATTGTGTAATCAATTTGTTTTAATTTTATTATTTATTTAATTTTGATTTTTTGAATTTGTTCAAAATTAATATTTTCAGAGATTTTGCGGATGCAAACTCGCGAGAAACATTTCTTTTGAAAATCTCACGAGATTCATAGCCGAGAAATTGCCTTCATTGAAAATCCGATTCGTATCACCGTGACACGGCCTCTGTGTGGCGAGTCTCAGATGCAAAAGTGCCCGAATACGCTCAGCTCGAACCGAACCGGTCCAAGATCCGAGCTGCTTGGTTCTTAAAAGGTTAGGTACAAGGCCATCCATCCCGGAGTCCGGACCTTCCCAAACGGCCAAACACCTCTCTCTCTCTGTCTCTCCTTATGCCTATTTCCGGCAAGAGGGCAAGGTCGAGGTGGTGGTGGTGGTGAAAATAGAAGAAGAAGCTTCAAGGGTAGCAGAGTAAGTTTTTCTTCGCCATCGCGTTCTTACTATGTACGATGGAACTTGTTAAGGTTTTTCTTTTTGTGGCCGTTTTCTTTTGTGGGTCGTGGTTCTCTCCTCTCGTTTCAGTCGTTAATCGTGAATTCTTGCTTCTCTTTTTTTCGTTTCCGTGCTCGTACAGCTCCGAATTCGTCGATTTGCCTGTATTTTCCTCTTCTTTTTGGGGTTTGCTCTCAATTGTGTGGTGTTTTTTCATCTTTTTTTAGCGTCGTATTGCTCTTATCCTGAAACCCACGTCTTCTTTCGTTTTTGTATTTAAGTCTGCTTATTGAATGAACCTAATGCAAAGGAAAAAAAAAGCATACCCATGCTTGATATTTTGTTTTGGGAGAAACTTTTCTCCTTCCATTATGCTTCTATAGATGACAAAAATAATGCACTAGGTTTGGGGATGAACCTAATGCACCCTCTCTCTCCCTCCCTCGTACCGACTAAGAAGTAGGGGAGGAGGAGGAGGAGGAGGAGACCTGACGTACGCCCCTCTTTCTCTCTCTCTCTTCTCCTCGCCCCTTCTTCTTCCACCCTCTTTTCTTATTCTTTTTCTTTTCCTCCCATCTCCCCTCTTCTTCGTCTTCTTCTTTTCCTCCCCAGTCTCCCGTCTTCTTCTTATTTTCCTCTCGTCTCCCCTCTTCTTCTTCTTTTACTCCCCTGTCTCCCTCTTCTTCTTCTTCTTCCTTTTCTTCTTCTTTTCCTCCCCTGTCTCCCGTCTTCCTATTCATCTCCTTCTTCTTTTCCCGCTGAGTGAGAGAGGGTGAGAATGAGAAAGCATGTTTAGTTAGAATATACGTATGTATACATATATTTATGAATTTTGTTAGTATATAACTATATTCTGGATTTTTCTGCTCTTATGTATCTTGTTTCTCTGAATATGAGTTTTGGTAAAAGCAATCTTCCATTAAGGCTTGTTATGAATTTCGTGTTAGAATATGTCTATATTATGATTTTTTCTGTTTTTATATATCATGTTTCGGTAAAAGCATGAATACATGTTCTGTTAAGTCACTTAGTATATGGCTGTAGCGTGTTTTTTTTCTGTTTTTACATATCAATTTTCTCTAAGTGCATGTTTTGATAAAAACATAATTCTATTAAGATTGACATATGTGACTTCAGTTAAATGTGATGTTTTTAGTTATCATGAACATATCACATTTTAGTATGATTTGGATGTGAACTTAATGTTGCTCAGACTTAATTGTGTTTAAATTATTTAGCTTTTATTGACATTGATAGTTATATGTTTTGTTTATTCAATTGTTCTTAATTTTTTGAGTAGTGTTCGATGACATGCTATTTTTTGTCTATTGCTTATTGTTGATTGATTTTATGTTGCATACATGTTTGTTCTTAATTTTTGCAGTTCATTTTCATATTTTGTGTATTTTTTTATTTTTTTAATGGGGTTACTGCCCAGTTTGCCTACTCCCCAACTAGTATTTTAGGGGCTCACTGCCTAGGCATTGCCTACTGCTTTTAACTACTTAGGTTGGAAGTGGCTAACAATACACATGAAGTGTAGTCAAATGTCATAGCAGTGTGGATTGCTTAGGACATCCTTTTGATACAGCTTGCAGAGTGCCAAGGTGATGTGGCTACGTTAGGCAATGCACATGCACCTGGATCCTTATTTACTTTCGCAGTTTTATTAGTAGATTGAGACCTTGTTTAAGGTTATAGTTCCCAACAACTTAATCTGTTTTATTCATCTATGAGTGACATTGAACCACAATGGAAAGTATAGTTGATTGCTTCCAAAAGTTGGTTTTAACATTCTCAAACCTCAGAGAGCCTTGCACAAGCTAAAGCATGGTGATTCCCTAGGGGCCCATGGAGTTTTACGCTGCCCAACCAGAAACTAGAGCTGTATGCATTATATGGACAGAAAGCAAGCGACCAGGATCATTCAATACGACAGTATGAACATGATACCAAGGCAAACCCATGAAAATACCCCTTCATCAAAGACTATGCTATGCTATGGACCTCATTCAATGGATTATCTCGGTGCAAGGGTTCACATTTAATACGTGCCGCTGGTGATAGTAATAATGGAACAATTCCGTTCTGTTCGCAGGAACAAAGAGAATCTGATTTATTTTATACCCGATAAGTACCAATACACAATGGGGGGATTGGTCCCATTTTTTGTAAGTGAATCTCTTAGATACTTGTTAATCATTCGTAGGATCCTCTCTATCCGTAATAATTTTTCTGATAATGGTAACCCCACCTAACCTATAGTAATATAAATACATGTTCTACCGAGAGAGAATTTGTAACTTGCTATCCTCTTGACTAGTAGGCCCTGACTCACCCTCTGTGGAAAGACTGATTTATTCGGATCGACATGAGGGTCTAACTACATTGCATTGCCAGAATCCATGTTGTATATTTGAAACAGGTTGACCTCCTTGCTCTTGTTAGAAAATGATATTCCACCATTCAATCACAAGAAGATGAGTAGAGAGGGAGAGAGACGTCGATGGCTGCAGAAAACCCAATAAGGGTCTGCGGTATTGGCTTTCTATTAAGTATGTGCTGATACAACTATTAGGGTACGAAAATACCCATTACATAACAACATAAAATTACATTATGCCATTAATGATCTTGTGTTAAAATAAAATCGAGTTGGGTCTGGATCCTGAGATCCAAACCCAGTCGTGAATGACATCTTTTCACCCTCCCTCAAGTTGTACATGTTTTTGAACCATGAACAACTTGCCTTTTAACATCCGGAATCTATCTTTGATAAGCCCTTTTGTAAACAAGTCAACAACTTGATCAACAATCCGAACGAATTCTGGTTCAATTTCCTTCTCTTCGACCTTCTGTCGTACAAAATGTTAATCAATTTCAATATGCTTGGCACGACTGTGATAAATAGGATTAAATGACATGTTATGGCACTTTGATTATCACACAATAAAATACATTTAGAAATTGACTCTCCTACTTCTGTCAACAGGTGTCTGATCTATGTTACTTCGGCTGTAGCAGCTGCCATTGACCTATATTCAGCTTCTGTGCTCGACCTGGCTATGGCCTTTTGTTTCTTACTGCTCCATGAGACAAGATTTAAGCCAATGAAAACACAATATCCTGAGATATACCTATGCTCATTTGCATCTCCTGCCTAATCTGCATTTGTGTAAGTAAGAAGTTCATGCATGTGATGGTCATGCATAATCTTTCTGTACACAAGACCATCTCCAATAGTTTCCTTCAAATATCGAAGAATGCGTTTGACAGCTTCCCTATGCCCAATATGCGGTTGATGCATGAACTGAGATACCTGATTGACAGAATAGACAATATCAGACCGAGTGAAGGTAAGGTACTGAAGCATTCCTACTATCCTGCGATATCGTGTAGGGTCCTCATACAGATCTCCATCTTGGGAACTAAGTTTCTGATGAAGTACACTGGGTATGCTTAGGGGCTTGCAATCTGTCATACCTGCCTTGCTAAGAACATCAATGGTATACTTATGTTGGGTAAGTGTCATGCCTTCAATAGTCCTATCAACTTCTACTCCAAGAAAATATCGCAGTTTACCAAGATCCTTCATCTTGAATCTATGGTTCAAGAGTTCTTTAACCTGATCAATATGTTCATTAGAGTTACCTGTAATGATAATGTCATCAACATATATCAATAACAGGGTAACTATATCTTTACATTTGAATATGAAAAGAGAATGGTCAAGAACAGACCGACTAAAACCATATTTTTTCACTTTGAAATCACGCAAACATGAATTCTGATATTGCGTGGTTAGGTAAGATTGAATACTCATTTTTCTTCAGAACAATTTTTCTTTACTGCATAGTCTGTTTTTCTGCCTCGGGTCTGCAGATTATTATTAAATTAAAAAAAGAAGGAAAAGGCAGCCGAGTTCTCTGAAATTCAAATATCTGTTCTAAATTTTTATTTTGTTTGCTCTAAAGTAAATTCTCTTTCCGGTCTTTGAAACGATATGAACCAAGAGAGAAATACCTTAGAAGAAGACAAAGAGGCTTGACCGAATGCTCATGGGTGAACACGATCTTCAAGGATGGATTTCTTGCTCTGATACCATGTTAGAAAATGGTATTCCACCATTCAATCACAAGAAGATGAGTAGAGAGGGAGAGAGGCGTCAATGGTTGCAGAAAACCCAATAAGGGTCTGCGGTATTGGCTTTCCATTAAGTATGTGCTGATGCAACTATTAGGGTACGAAAATACCCATTACATAACAACATAAAATTACATTATGCCATATATGGGCATGTGTTAAAATAAAACCGAGTTGGGTCTAGATCCTGAGATCCAAACCTAGTCGTGAATGACATCTTTTCAGCTCTCTCATGTTACCATCCTCTTCCCGTTGAGCCCCCCTTTCTTCTCGGTTTAGAGACGTACGACAAAGCCATCGTGACTAGGTCTCTGATCTTGGGGGTGGTTTCTCCATGTAAATATAAAAAACCAGAGAGAGAGAGAGAGAGAGAGAGAGAGAGAGAGAGAGAGAGAGAGAGAGAGAGAGAGAGAGAGAGAGAGAGTTTCAAATAAGGTACCAAACATGCATCATAGAGTGTTTCAAATAAGGTATCAAACATGCAGACTTAAAACTTGGATATTTTTACAGGTTTGGAAGTGCAGCCAAATACTATCACTTTTTTCAAATTCAAATGTTTAAGGTTCCCAAAAACTAAAACAAATAAAACTGCAAAACCGAATATCTGGATTTGCATCCAGGCAGGTCCTAAGAGAATGTTTCGATAGACCCACTGGATTGATGGGCTATTGTGAAAAGAAGCTTTTAGAATTTTAGTTTCAGGTGTTTGGTTAAGAAAATGAGATTAACAAAATTCAGATGACTTCATAAATTTTGAAATACGAAAACTAAACATTTTTTTGAAACTAATTGATATTAAAAAATGCGAGCTCTCACTTTGTTTCCTAGTCAAGTGCTCTGTTATCCGTCCCTCTTGCTTTTGCACTTCTCTCCTAGCACTATCTTCAAGTTATCTGTGGCTATTTCATTGTGTCAAAAGTAGGTAAAACTGCCCCTCTCTGTACTGATCAATTACCCTGCTCATCCCTCCCCTCATTATTGCACTCCTTTCCTAGCACTATCTTTAAACTGTCACATAGGTGCGGCTGCGGATGCGGTGATGCGGCACTTTAAAAAAACTTGGGTGCGGGGGTGCTTGGAGGGTATATATATATATATATATAATTTTTAACAGTTTTAAGTTAACACTAAGTGTATGTGTGTGCATTTAGGGTTAACTGAATATACTTTTAGACAGAAATAAACCTCAGTGTGGTTGACTTCACCTGGCACGAAGGAAGCCGTGTCCAAGTGTCATGCGGGTGTGGTGTCCTGTTAGAAGAGTCCGTGTTACATAGTCTTTAAGTTATCTATGACCATTTCAATGTATCAAAAGTAGTCAAACCTCCCCCCGCTCTGCCCCCACCCTTCTCTCTCTCTCTCTTTGTTGGAAATATGTGGAGGAAGCCAATATAAAAGGGTTTAATGGAGGTGGTGTAGAAGGACTCTCTCTCCATTTCGTTTTCTAGTAACTATGGTGTACATAACACCATGGGTTCAAATGTAATTTTCAGTTCCATGAACCAACATGCCTATGAGAAATTTGAAGTTGTGTGTAGAAAATCTTTGTGCATAATGGTCGATTGATGACTCATGCTTTTTATATTATTCTAATTTTTAATAACTAAACACTTACTATTTCTCTTTCCCCGGGTGTAGCTCAGTGCAATACTCTCTCTCCCTCTCTCTTTCTTCCCTCATTTCCTTCATTTTCACCCATGTTTATCACAATCATTTTTCTTCTACATCAATCCTTTTTTTTCCTTTCCTCTTACTTCGTCCATTTATCTGTTGCATTTTTTTTGCTGTAGTTGGCAGTCTTCTTACTAGGTTTTCTTATCCTTTCTTTGAGTTGCATAGTTTTTTTTAAGTTCTTCAAAGAAAATTTTGTGTTCAAATTTGTGATTAAGCTAATGTTCATTTAAAGCTCCACTTGTTGATTTTTTTCCAGTTGGGAACTCATTATACCATGGAATTTAGTGTTTGTTGTAAATTGGATTTTTTTCCTCCCTTTAGGGAAGTGCGGATATGTCTATTTCAGAAGCTGATGGAGATGACTGCAATTTTACATGGGGTAAAAAAGGACGAGCTGGTCGCTATGCTGACCAACCTGCTCAGTTCTATGAGTCGTTCACTTATGATGGCATAGAGTATTTCCTCTATGATTCTGTATACCTGCACACAGCAGATGAACCTGAGCCTTATATTGGTAAGCTGTTGAAGATCTGGGAGTACGGGGATCCTAAAATGAGGAAAATTAAGGTCTTGTGGTTTTTCCGATCCATTGAAATTCTGAACTGGCTGGGGAATCATCAAGCACAGAAGAATGAATTGTTTTTGGCATCTGGTGAAGGTGCTGGCCTTATTGGCGTGAATCCTTTGGTAAAATGAAAATATTCTCATTTCTCTTATTTTCTGTTAGTTGCTCTGATGGTTTGTCAGTTCTATTGCTCGTTCTGTTTGTGGTTTGTCTTTCATAAAAAAAAAGATCAGGAATTGTGGTCAATGATACTTGAATTTATCTGGCGTATGACTTCCTGCTCCATTTCTTGAATTTTTCCTGAATAACTAATTTTAATTTGATTATTATGCAAAATTATAAGAAACCTTTAGAGCTTGCTAGAATGGACCCACTTATCTAGAGAAGTGAGATACTTAGCATTGTGAATCTTGAAGCTGTATCCAGCACATCCCTCTTAAAGTGTGTGCATTCAAGCATCCCTCAGATTGGCTTGTTAATCTTGAAGTTGCATTCTATAGCCAGTGAGCTTGTCATAATTGCTTTTCCTTCTAAATTAGGGTATTTCTCTGAGCTGCGAATTTGCTAAACATAATTAGCTGGTCGTTTTAAGTTATAGAATGAATGCTTGCATTGATTCATCATACTTTCCAATCATCATCATCAACAACGTCATCTTATTGTTATTTTTGTCATCGTGATATTTACTTAATAAGCATTGGGATGACTGCTCACCATTGAAAATTATCAGCAAAATATGTAGTGTCACAACAAATAAATAAACATTATATACTAATAAGCTCTTTTGAACATAGTAAGCCAATACTGCAAAATGTAAAGCATTTTCGTCATTAGAAGTGAATGAATGAAGAAAAAATATAGTTACTAAGAGCAGAAAATGGAGCGGGTTAAATATTAGCAATGAGTGCATGGAAACATAGCCCCCCCCCCCCCCCCTCCCCCCCCCCAAAAAGAAAAAGAAACATCTCCTAGGAGCATATAAGTTGTTCTTGATAAGACTAGGTATATAACTTACTTTTCCTAGTTTTTATATTGAAATTTATTTACATTAGTACAATGCATGCCTTTGCTTGTATGGATGTACATACTGTGAAAATGTCTTCAAAGAGACAAAGTGCATAAAAAGCACTAAGTGCTCAACGTATAATGTGTGCACAAGAACACTTTGAAATAAGTGTGCTCAAAGGCACAATAGATACAAGAGATCACCAATGCACAAAGGCATAAAAATAAAATGTTTATTGAATAGAAGGGAGCTTTGACTCAAAGCTTAAAGAATACAATGGGGTTTAGCCCCTATTTATAATACAAGACATGGAGACCTTGGAGGGGATCCATATAGATGTTGGAGGGGCCCAACGTCTATATGTGGGCTGTTAAATTATGTACATAATCATATAATTTAATATATATATTTTATATATATATATATATATATATGGTAATACATATACATATATTAATATATATGTATATGTATCTACTCAAATATATATATAAAATATATATTTCTATTTGTTTAGTCATAAGGGTAGTTTAGTCTTTTCCTCTATTTTTGCGCACATTCACTTTATGGATGTGATTGTAATTATTCTTATTTTTTCTTTTTGTTTTTTTTTCATTTCTTTTTGTATGTGTACCAAAAAGGTACCTTGGGGGGCCCACCAACATAGTCGTTGGGCCCTCTCCAACGGTCACATTTGTGACCGTTGGAGGGGCTCCAACGACTATGGGTGGAGACCCTCCAAGGCCCCTCTTGTGGTGTTATAAATAGGGGCTCTCCCCTTTGTATTTTCTCATGGCTTTGAGTCAAAGCCCAAGTTCTCAATAAATTGATTCCATTATTTTTTATGCCTTTGTGCATTTGTGAGTTATTTGTGGGTTGTGCTTTTTGTGCACAAGTGTTCTAAAGTGTTCTTATTGTGCTTTCGTGGTGGGTTCAATATCAAGAATATTAAGGTCTTGATATTAGTATCTTGTTGGAGATACTTTCACATGGTATCAAAGCCTCGTTGGAAGAAAGAAGATCGTGTATCTCGCCTCTTGTGAAGCACCTCGAAAATCGTGCCCTCAAGCTAGTGAAGTTTTTGGGTAAAGCATTTGCTCCGGGCAATATTTTAGAAGCAACTTTTGTCAAGGAAAGGTTGAAAATCCGTTGAGGTACGCTTTATTTTTCATCTTCTCCTCTCCATAATGGGTGAAAAAGACTCCCACTTCTCCCTTGGTTTTAAACTTAGTGGTTCAAACTACCATGTTTGGGCCGGCAACATGGAAGCCCATATCAAAGGGAAAGGTCTTTGGGGTTATGTTCAAGGTTCCATATCGGAACCCGAACCCAAGCTTTCTATTATAGAGAAAGGGGAAATCAAAATTCTTGAAGGAGAAGATAGACAAAAGGCCTTAGAAGAATATTCCAAAAGGCATGATGAGTGGGAAATGAAGAACTTCAAAATATTGTCTTGGATTTTTTCGTCCGTAGAAACCAAGATCAATGCCAACATCATCAAATTTAAAAGGGCCTCCGAAGCTTGGTTATACCTTGAAAAAATGTATACGTCAAGGGACTTGTCTCACAAATACTACCTCCAAAAGAAAGCCTTGACTCTTCAACAAAATGATTTATCTATTCGGGAATATTTTGCCGAATTATCATCTATTTGGGACGAGCTTGCCATGCTCGAACCAAAATGGAGCGGAGAAGCTATTGAGTTAAGGCACAAACAACTTGAGGAAGATCGTTTCTTCAACTTCTTAAATGGTCTTAGACCCAAATTTGAGCAAATTCGGTCCTCCCTTCTATCGGCTTTTACCTCCCCATCTATCGAAGATGTCATCACCAAGCTAAGTGGTGAGGAAACACGTATGGGGATTTGTAAAAATAACCCAAGCATTCTTGCTACACCTTCTCAAAATGACTATGAAGTGGTCAATGCCGTGTTAAGACCCGGTAATAATTTGAAGACCTACAAACCGCCCCATTTCAAAAATCAAGGGCAAAATGATCGATATGGCAAGAGAGATTATAGCAAATTAACTTGCCATTTTTGTAAAGAACCGGGACATATCAAACCCAATTGTCCCAAATGGAAGAAATTCCTCGCCGCGGCTTTAGCATCCCAATCGGAGGAACGGCCTTCAACATCAAATGAACCTCTTTCGCTTCATCAAATTATGGATGCTCTTCAACCTCTTCTCAAAGGAGGCACTTCTGGAGCCGCCATGTCATCTTCTTCCTCTCTTGGTAAGACATCTTGGCTACTTGATTCTGGTGCTTCGTTTCATATGACTCCAAGTCATTGTTTCCTTTCTAATTATTCTGAAAATCGCCTTCCATCTTTTGTCTCAACCGCGGATGGAACCCCTCTTGAAATTAAAGGAATGAGCAATTTTGAAAAACAAGACTTTTTTATCCCAAAAATTCGTCTTATTCCAAAACTAAACTTAAATTTACTTTCCGTTTCTCAACTCTCGGACTATGGTTGCGATATAAAGTTCTCTTCTAATAAATGTTGGATACAGGATCGCCAGTCCGGGAAATTGATTGGGGAAGGCTCTAGGAGAGGAGACCTCTACTATGTTGATTTTCTTAAAATTCCCAAGAATCAATTTTGTAATGTTGCTCAAAACAAAGATATTCATGTATGGCATAAGAGATTGGGTCATCCCAACATTGATAAAATCTCTTATTTGCCTTTTATTAAGCATCTTTGTAATGAAAATTTTGTTTGTAATGAATGTATTCTTGGAAAAATGAGAAGTCTTCCTTTTCCTCAAAGATCCATGTTTACAACAAAACCTTTTGAAATCGTTCACTCCGATGTATGGGGTCCAGCTCCGGTGATATCCAAGGGAGGCTTTTCTTACTATGTTATCTTTGTGGATGATTTCACTAGGTTTAGTTGAATATATTTTCTTAAACATAAATATGAAGTTTTTTCAACCTTTAAAACATTTCATATGATGGTTTTAAATCAATTCAATGGAAATTTTAAAATTTTTAGAACCGATTCGGGTGGCGAATACCTTTCCAATGAATTTAAAAGCTATCTTGAAAACTATGGAATTCTTCATCAAAGGTCTTGTCCCAAAACCCCCCAACAAAATGGGTTGGCTGAACGAAAACATAGGCATATTATTGAAACCACACGAACTTTGCTCATTTCTCAAAATGTACCGAAAAAACTTTGGGCGGAGGCCGCTCTTACTTCTGTCTATCTCATAAATATACTTCCATCTAAAAACTTGAACAAGATTTCTCCGTTTGAAAAATTATACGAAAAAGAACCTGATTATAGCAGGTTAATGGTTTTTGGATGTAAATGTTTTGTCCTTACTGATAAAAATGACAAACTCTCCCCTAAGGCCATTTCTTGTGCCTTTCTTGGTTACTCTGAAACTCATAAAGGTTTTCGCTGTTATGATGTTAAGAGTGATAAACTTTATGTTTCTAGAAATGTAAGCTTCTTGGAAAATGTTAGTGGTTTCGAAAAACTTGAAACTAATGATGAGAATATAGATTATTCTTTTCTGTTTGATTTATTAACTGAAGATGATGATACTAGCGATGATGAAACCAATCAAAATGATGAAACTCATACTGATCAACCCATTAATGAAGAACCACATAGAGATCCTATAACCTACTCTCATAGAGATAGGAGTACTTTTAGAAGTGCCCTCGAAAGATATGATAGTGAGTCTACCCCTTCAAGTGAAGGAAATCTTCGTAGGACCGAAAGATCAAGAAAACCCCCTTCTAGGTTCATCTCATATGAGTCTTTTTCACCAAAATATAGAGCCTGTCTAAGCGCCATTCACTCGTACATAGAACCTAGGGATTTTGAGGAAGCACGAAAATACCCAGAGTGGATAGTTGCTATGAATAATGAACTTGAAGCCCTAAAGAAAGCAAAAACCTGGGAGTTTCAAGACCTTCCTAAAGATAAGAAAGCAATAGGGTGTAGATGGGTGTTTAAAGTCAAAACTAAGTGTGATGGGTCTCTTGAGAGATATAAGGCCCGTTTAGTTGCAAAAGGGTATGGTCAAAAATATGGGATTGATTATGAGGAAACTTTTGCCCCCGTTGCTCGGATGGTCACCGTCCGATGTCTTATAACTGTTGCTTCAATAAACAAATGGAACATCTATCAGATGGATGTTAAGAATGCATTTTTAAACGGAGATCTAAACGAAGAAGTATATATGGATGTTCCTCCTGGAATGGAGTATCCTAAAGGGAAAGTGCTTCGTCTTCGGAAAGCACTGTATGGTTTAAAACAAGCTCTCAAAGCTTGGTATGATAGGTTTAACTCTGTGATGTTAGATAATGGTTTTTCATCATGCTTTACTGATACTGCTTTGTTTGTCAGAAAGTCTAATGCAGGGATTGTTATTCTGTTACTATATGTGGATGACATGCTTATTACTGGGAGTGATTCTAAAAGGATTAAAAGCATAAAGTCCATATTAAAGGATAAGTTTGAAATGTCTGATTTGGGTTTCTTAACTTATTTTCTGGGTATTGAGGTTGCATACTCTCATAGAGGGTACTTTTTGTCTCGAACTAAGCTTGCATCTGAGATTATTGACAGGTCAGGTATTACAGATGATAAAGTTTGTGAAACTCCTGCTATAGTAGGAGCAAAAATGAAGATTGATGATGGTGTTCCTCTCTCCGATCCTACTCCCTACAGGCAACTAGTAGGCTCGTTGATGTATCTAAGTATCACCAGACCAGATATCTCACATGTGGTGCATACGGCAAGCCAATTTCAGCATGCACCAACTTCTGTTCACATGGGTGCTATCTTGCGTGTCGTGAGATACCTAAAGCACACTATTAATAAGGAAGTTTTTTTGTCTTCCTGTTCTGAGTTAAAATTAATTGCTTATACTGACTCTGATTGGGGAGGTGACCCAAATAACCGTCACTCCACCACTGGTTTTTGTGTATTCTTAGGGGATTCATTGATCTCATGGAGATGCAAGAAGCAACAAAAGGTATCTCTATCATCAACTGAAGCTGAATATCGTGCCATGACGACTACTACCATGGAAATTGTTTGGATTCATCAGTTGCTGGAAGATATGGGAATCAAAATTGAAGGGCCTACCAAACTTTGCTGTGACAACAAAAGTGCGATTTATATTGCTAAAAATCACACTTTTCATGAGCGGACCAAACATATAGAGATGGACTGTCACTATGTTCGGGAGGCGTATCTCCAAGGAATCATTGACCTTCCATATGTCACGTCCGAGTATCAGTTGGCGGACTTCTTCACTAAAGCCTTGTGTGCTCCGCGCTTCAACTTCCTTCTTAGCAAACTCTCGGTCATCCTGCCCTAAGTTTGAGGGGGGGTGTTAAATTATGTACATAATCATATAATTTAATATATATATTATATATATATATATGGTAATACATATACATATATTAATATATATGTATATGTATCTACTCAAATATATATATAAAATATATATTTCTATTTGTTTACTCATAAGGGTAGTTTAGTCTTTTCCTCTATTTTTGCGCACATTCACTTTATGGATGTGATTGTAATTATTCTTATTTTTTCTTTTTGTTTTTTTTATTTCTTTTTGTATGTGTACCAAAAAGGTACCTTGGGGGGCCCACCAACATAGTCGTTGGGCCCTCTCCAACGGTCACATTTGTGACCGTTGGAGGGGCTCCAACGACTATGGGTGGAGACCCTCCAAGGCCCCTCTTGTGGTGCTATAAATAGGGGCTCTCCCCTTTGTATTTTCTCATGGCTTTGAGTCAAAGCCCAAGTTCTCAATAAATTGATTCCATTATTTTTTATGCCTTTGTGCATTTGTGAGTTATTTGTGGGTTGTGCTTTTTGTGCACAAGTGTTCTAAAGTGTTCTTATTGTGCTTTCGTGGTGGGTTCAATATCAAGAATATTAAGGTCTTGATATTAGTATCTTGTTGGAGATAGACAAAGTGCATAAAAAGCACTAAGTGCTCAACGTATAATGTGTGCACAAGAAGAACACTTTGAAATAAGTGTGCTCAAAGGCACAATAGATACAAGAGATCACCATTGCACAAAGGCATAAAAATAAAATGTTTATTGAATAGAAGGGAGCTTTGACTCAAAGCTTAAAGAATACAATGGGGTTTAGCCCCTATTTATAATACAAGACATGGAGACCTTGGAGGGGATCCATATAGATGTTGGAGGGGCCCAACGTCTATATGTGGGCCCCCCCCAAGGCTTGAAAGAAATGAAAAATAAAAAAGAAGAAAGAAGAAAAATAAAAGAAGAAAAAGTACAATCATATTCCAAGGAGAATATGCGTAAAAGGAAGAAATGATAGTTTTACCCTTAAAGGGTATTACAATCAGTGTTGTGAGAGGCGTACGCCTCAGTACCTGAAGCGTACGCTTCAGAGGCGAGGCGCACACTCAAGGTACTGAGGCGTTGCTGTGATGCGCCCCTCATCAACCTCCGACCAGTTGTGACCACCGACCACCGGAGTTGTTGTGCTGCAGCTGCTGCTCAGTCTTCTCCGACCACCGGACGACCGACATATCCCTCGCTTCCGTACCAGCTGGGCGGGTGGTCCTTCTCTTACTGCCTCCCCTCCCACCGCTTCACTTTCATTCCAGTTGTGAGAGGCGTACGCCTCAGTACCTGAGGCGTACGCCTCAGAGGCGAAGCGCAGGCTCAACGCCTCGCTTCGCCTCATCGCATTTAACAACCTTGATTACAATATATATATATATATATAATACATTTTAACATCCCCCCTCAAACTTACGGTGTGATGACCGAAAGTTTGCCAAGAAGAAAATTAAATCTAGGTGGACAAAGCACCTTAGTAAAAAAGTCAGCTAGTTGATATTCATATTCTGATGTCACATAAGGGAGATCAATGACTTTTTTCAAGTATTCTTCTCTAACATAGTGACAGTCCACCTCGATATGCTTCGTGCGCTCATGAAACGTGTTATTCTTGGCAATATATATTGCACTTTTGTTATCACAAAACAACTTTGTAGGTTCTAGAACACGAACCCTTATATCTTCCAACAATCGCCGAATCCACACAATTTCCATGGTTGCAGTTGCTATAGCTCAGTACTTAGCTTCAGTAGAAGATAGAGACACCTTTTGTTGTTTCTTGCATCTCCAAGAAACCAGTGATTCGCCTAAAAACACACAGAAACCAATGGTGGAGTGACAATTATTTGGGTCACCTCCCCAATCAGAGTCAATATACGCAATTAAGTTTAAATCAAAGAATAAAGACAGAAATACTCCCTTGTTTACAGTTCTTTTTACATATCTGATAATTCAAAGAATGACACCCATATGAATCGATGTAGGGGGCATGCTGAAATTGACTGGCAATACATACTGCATGATAAATATCTGGTCTGGTAA
The DNA here is from genome assembly GCF_984573655.1 of Nuphar pumila. Taxonomy (NCBI): domain Eukaryota; kingdom Viridiplantae; phylum Streptophyta; class Magnoliopsida; order Nymphaeales; family Nymphaeaceae; genus Nuphar; species Nuphar pumila. The sequence continues at coordinate 36,123,436 of NC_143255.1, forward strand.
TATTAAGATACATCAATGACCCAACAAGTTGCCTGTAAGGAGTAAGATCTTTTAAAGGAATCTCATCATCATTCTTCATTCTTATTCCTACTACTTAAGGAATTTTATCTGTAATGCCTAACTTGTCAATAATCTCACAAGCAAGTTTAGTTTGAGACAAAAAATAACGCCAGTGAGAATAAGCAACTTCAATGCCTAAAAAATATGTCAGAAAGCCTAAGTTCAACATTTCAAAATTTTCTGTCAATGCAGACTTGATATTCTTGATCCCTTTGGCATCATTACCTTTGATTAACATATTATCAACATATAATAACAAAATTATAATTCTTGCATCAGATTTCTTGACAAATAGAGCAGTATCAGTATAACATGGAATAAAACCATTTTCTGTCATTAAGTAGTTAAATTTATCATACCAAGCCTTGGGAGCTTGTTTTAAGCTATAAAGAGCTTTCCATAAGCGAAAAACTTTATCCTTAGACACATCCATACCCGGAGGAGCATCCATATAAACTTCTTCATTCAAATCTCCATTTAAGAATGCATTTTTAACATCCATTTGATATATGTTTCATTTTTTAATAGAGGCAATTGTAATTACACACCTAACAATAACAATCCGCGCAACGGGGGCGAATGTTTTATCGTAATCTATACTATATTCTTGAGTATATTCCTTGGCGACTAGACGAGCTTTATACCTTTCGAGTAACCCATCACTCTTAGTTTTAACCTTGAAAACCCATCTACATCCTATTGTTTTCTTTCCTTCAGGTAAATTTTGGAATTCGCAAGTTCTAACTTTTCTAAGTGCTTCAAGTTCATTATCCATTGCATTCCTCCATTCTATCAATTTTTTAGCTTCAAAATTTTTGGGTTCCACATATGAATGAATGACGCTAAGACATGCTCTATGTTTAGGTGAGAAGGATTCATACAATATAAATCTAGAAGGATTTCTCCTAGTTCTCTTGGTTCTACGAGGATTGTTTATTGAGGAAGACTCATTAGATTCACTATATTTTCAATTTCACTTCTAAAAATGCTTCTATCTCTATGTGTATATGTAATTGGTTCCCTAGATGTTTCTTCTTCGATAGAGTGTTCAAGAGACAGAAGACACCCACTCTCTTGAGTATCATTAGAGATATCAAATATCATTTCATCATCACTAGAAATATCCTCGTTTCTAGACAATAACTCAAACAAGAAGGATTAATCGACATTATCCTCATGGGGTTTATATTATTTAAAACCACTTAAGTTTTCTAAGAAGGTTACATTTCTAGATACATATAGCTTATCAATTTTAACATCATAACACCTAAATCCTTTTTGTGTTTTCGAATATCTAAGAAATGCACAATGAATGGCTTTCAGTGAAAGTTTATCATTTTTGTCAGTGAGAACAAAACATTTGCATCGAAAGATTCTTAGTTTATCATAATCAGGTTCTTTTTTATACAAGATTTCAAAAGGTGATATTTTATTCAAGTTCTTTGAAGGAAGGCAATTTATGAGATAGACGGATGTAAGAGCCGCCTTGGCCCAAAATCTTTTAGGAACTTTTTGAGAGATAAGTAAAGTCCTAGTGGTTTCAACTATATATCTATACTTTCTTTCGGTTAAGCCATTTTATTGAGGTGTTTTGGGACATGATTTTTGATGAATAATTCCATTAGTTTCAAGGTAGTTTTTAAAATAATTTGAGAGATATTCTCTTCCGGAATCGGTCCTAAGAATTTTCAATTTTTCATTAAATTGATTTTTTATCATGTGATATGTCTTAAATGTCAAAAAAACCTCATGTTTATGCTTGAGAAAGTATATTCAACAAAATCTATAATAATCATCAACAAAAATAACATAGTAAGAAAAACCTCCTTTAGATACAACGGGTGCCGGTTACCATTACATCCAAATGCGCAATTTTAAAAGGTTTGGTTGTAAACATAGTTCTTTGTCCAAAGGGTAAGCTTCTCATTTTTCCAAGAATGCAATCATTATAAATGGAGTTGTCTTTACATAGATCTTTAGCAAAATGAAAATAAGAAAGCTTGATAATATTGGGATGCCCAAGACGCTTATGCCAAACAATTATATCTTTATGTTGGGCAATGTTAAAAAAAGATTGTTTTGAAATTTGAAGAAATTCCATGTAATATAGATCTCCTTTCCTAGAGCCTTCCCCAATCAACTTCCCGGACCGATGATCCTGTATCCAACATTTATTTGATGAGAATTTGATATCACAACCATGGTTCGATAGTTGAGAAACAAAAAGCAAATTCAAATTTAACTTAGTAATGAATCTAACTTTAGGAATAAAAAAACCTTGTTTTTCAAAATTTTCGATTCCTTTAATTTCAAGAGAAGCATCATCCGCGGTTGAGACAAAAGAGGGAGATATGTTTTTTGTGTATTTGGAAAGGGTAAAAACATTTAGAGTCATATAAAAAGAGGCACCCGAATCTAAAAGCCAAGGAATCTTTTCGAGAGGAGAGAAAGTTGACATGGCGGCCCCAGAAACAGATCCCTTGAGAAGAGGTTGAAGAGCTTCTATGATTTGATTTAGAGAAAACATTCCATTGTTGGAGGTGGATGGATTCTCCTCTTTATGCGGTTAAAATGTTGTCAACATAGCCACCATTTTCTTCCATTTAGGACACACCGGTTTATTATGTCCCAGTTCTTTGCAAAAATGACATGATTTTACTATAGTTTCTTTCTTGGTACTCTCCATTTGAGCCACCATTTTCTCCTGCTCCTTGATTTTGATTTTGGAATTTATTGAAATAAGGGGGTTTATGTATCTTCACATTATTCCCCGGTCTAGAGACGACATAGGCTCCTTCGTTTTCATCTTTAGAAGGAACGACCAATACATTTTGATTGGTTTTGTTTATTCCCAATCTAGTTTTTTCTCCACTTAATTTAGTAAGAACATCTTCTAGAGGTGGAGATGTAAAAGAAGATAAAAATGAGGATCTAGTTTGCTCAAATTCAGGTGTAAGCCCATTCAAGAAATTGGAAAAATGATTCTCTTTCAATTGCTTATGCCTTAGTTTAATAGCTTCTCTGCTTCATTTGGGTTCAAGGAGTGTAAGTTCATCCCAAATGGATGTTAATTCGGCAAAGTACTCTCTAATGGACATTTTCCCTTGTTGAAGGGTCACTACCTTTTTTTGAAGATAATACTTATGAGATAAGTCTCTTGAGGTATACATTCTCTCAAGATAATCCCAAACTTGAAATGCCTTTTTAAATTTCAAAATATTGACATTTATCCTTGTTTCTACCGTAGAAAAAATTCGTGAAAGGATTTTGTAATTCTTCATTTTTCACTCTTCATGCTTCTTATTATATTCTTCAACTGCCTTCTCTCTTTCTTCCCCATCAAGAATCTTAATTTCACCTTTTTCAATAATAGTGATTTTTGGTTTAGGTTCGGGAATAGTGCCTTTGACATAGCCCCAAAGGTCTTTTCCCTTGATATGGGCTTCTATATTGCCGGCTCAAACATGATAGACCCATTGAGTTTAAATCCTATGAAAAAATGGAAATCTTTTTCCCCCATGAAAATGCCCTTATAAGAAAGAAATAGTCTTTAAAAATTTGAAATCTTACCACAATGGATCTTCTTTGAGCTTACTTGATGTATTGCTCTTTCCTTGAAAAGATTTGCTAGAGCTTTTTATGCCAAACAAATGAGAATGAAGAGTGAACACGTTCTTCGAGGTGACCACCGTGATGTCGCAATACTCGAGCTCTTCTTCTAGAAACCTTGCTCTGATACCATGTGAAAATGTCTTCAAAGAGACATAGTGCATAAAAAACATTAAGTGCTCAACGTAAAATGTGTGCACAAAGGAACAAGAACACATTGAAATAAGTGGGCTCAAAGGCACAATAGATTCAAGAGATCACCAATGCACAAAGGCATAAAAATAAAATGTTTATTGAATAGAAGGGAGCTTTGACTCAAAGCTTAAAGAATACAATGGGGTTTAGCCCCTATTTATAATACAAGACATGGCGATCTTGGAGGGGCTCCATATAGATGTTGGAGGAGCCCAACGTCTATATGTGGGCCCCCCAAGGCTTGAAAGAAATGAAAACTAAAAATAAAATAAAAAAGAAGAAAGAAGAAAAATAAAAGAAGAAAAAGTACAATCATATTCCAAGGACAATATGCGTTAAAGAAAGAAATGTCAGTTTTACCCTTAAAGGGTATTATATATATATATATCTAGAATACATTTTAACACATACAGGGTTATGTAAATCCTAAGTATATCTTTAGAAAAGGTATGATTGTGAGCTGGTTGAGGTTTTTATTTTTGTCATTTTAGGTGTAAAACTTTTTCGGAAAATGTATAAAACAAAGTGCTCATATTAACTATATAACTAATGGGAGCATGCTCCCATCTGGTAGGAGGAAGCACATTTTAGTTAGAAGCATTTTGAAGCATGAATCATGTTTAAAGTTTCTAGAAAAACTTAAATGTGGCCAAGATTAAATGAGGGCAACTACTACTTTTGTACTTATGTCATTCTTGCCCTTTTTCCCTTTGATCAACCAGATGGTTGAAAATCAAAGAAAGCCTTCTAGGTGGAGTATTGCAAGGTGGCACCCGCTGGCAGGGGAGTTGCATTTTTGTCACTTTTTTTTTTGTTCTGTGGAAAACTGTGGAGGCACCCAAAGGAAGGAAGGCTTGTTACTTGGTCTGAGTTTGGATGAGGGTTTGGAAGGTTGTATGGTTAAATGCGTGTCTGGGTATTGGCCCAACAACTAGGCATTGGATGCGCGTGGTTTTGTATTTAGAAAGAAATCTATGTTAACGAAATTTAGAATCATTATTTAGCAATTTTTTTGTGAAATTTTGTAATTTTTGTTAACATTAATTTTTTTAATAAATTAGTGTATTTACTTGGCATTGCCTAGTGCTTCTGGCTACATAAGTTGAAGGTAAAATGATTTGGAGCAAATTCTTTCATACTAGATTATTGTCACAAAGTGGCATGAAATCCGAGACACATATAAAATAGAGAAAAGTAACAATCTCATAGAAAATAGGTGAAATCCAAATGCGTTGGTTAAAAATAACAAAACATACAGTCAAGAAGAACAAGAAATAAAAAAAAATATTTTATTAATGAGAAATATCCACAAAATATATTGAGGAAACCTTACTACCACACTTCGTGCACATGCACTATTTATATAGATAAGGGACTAGCTAATGGCTAGGTTGGGGAGGGTGTCCAATGGCTAGTTGGACCTCTTCCAAGTATCCGCTAGGCATAGGCCAATGGCTAGTTTGGTCAACCAAAATTGCCGAAAACACAAAAAAAAATATTACAACATAAAAATACAAAATAGTCATTTTAATAATGACTAAAAAGAAATAAAAATACCTATTTTTATCTTGCAAGTATACATTATGTATACTTAATCTAAAACCATATAAACCAAAAGTCAAAATACATAAGTACACCTACAGTATACCTATGTCACACGGACTCTTCTAACAGGGCACCGCACCTGCGTCGCACCCGCACCCCACACCCAGGCGGGTGCAACACTTGGACACAACTTCCTTTGTGTTAGGTGAAGTGAACCACACTGAGATCCATTTCTATCCAAAAGTAGATTCAGTTAACCCTAATCAAGTACATTTTTATCTATATTATATATATAAACATACACAATGTTAACTTAAAACTGTTATATATATATATATATACCCTCCCCGCACCCAAGTTTTTTTAAAGTGCCGCACCCGCACCTGCATCCTCACCCGCACCTATGTGACATAGCAGTATTCTTTAAATACAAGAAGAAATAAAAATGACATACAAGAAACAAGAAAAATACCTAAGTACCCCTTGGTATATTTAGGCTCTGTTTGGATTGGTTTTTATTTATTGTTTACTTGCGTAAGTTAAAACACATTTTATAAAGAACTTGCCTTTATTTTTAATTAAGTGAATGTTTGGATCACAGTTGATTTAAAGTGGTGAAGAAGTGGTGGTGGTGATAAAGTGGTGATGATGGTGGTGGTGGTGACGGTGATGGTTGTAAAGAGTGGTGGTGGTGGTGGTGATAAAGTGGTGATGATGGTGGTGGTGGTGACGGTGATGGTTGTAAAGAGTGGTGGTGGTGGTGGTGGTGGTGGTGGTGAGGAGGAGGAAGTGGTGGTTGTGGTGATGATGGAAGAAAATAAATAGTTGTGAAAAAAGTAGGTCCTCCCCTATTTTTGAAAAGGAGGATGTTTTCTTATCAAATTTGTAAAAACTCTTTAACAAAAAGTAAAAGATGGGGGGGGGGGTTAGTAAATCAATCCATATATCTTAACAATTATGTCGTGGATTCGTGCACCCATCCACCCAATTCTCTCTCTCCCTCTCTTTTCACATGCTTAGGTGCATGCACCAAAAGCACAATATAATGCTTAGTATTGTATCTTGAGTAAGAAACATGATTTATTACATTAACTCAAAATAGCCAAACTAACATAGGAAGGAAAAATCTAACTCTTTCCTTAAAGTGGAGCCAAGGTTAGTGGGAAGATTTTTCTCTCCCTTTCTTTTCTTTTTCATATGATTACATTCCTAAAATTGCACATAAAATCCCTGTTAGAATCATATGATAAAAAGGTTTCATATGTTATTCTTTAACTCTTACAAAGTGCATCAAATTTTCTCTCAAGCTGCCCCCACTTGATCTTTAATCTACATGGGTTTTTATGCCTTGCCTGTGTGCGTAAAATTGAATCTAACTGTTCAGGACTTGCCTTTGGTGAGATACTATTAAGGGGTCATGAACTTGTTTTGATAGTTGCTTGCCACTTTGTATTGTATCAGGAAGTTCTTGTTGGCAAATGCAATGTCATCTGCACATCAAAGGACAAGCGCAATCCTCAACCTTCTGAGTGGGAGCTGACATCAGCAGACTATATGTTTTACCGTGTGTTTGACGTTTCGAAATTTAAAATATCTGCTAAAATGGGAGAAAAAATAGCAGGTGTCGAAGGTATAATCTTGTATGGTTCTGTGTTATATTGAATGTTTCCTTAATTGTCAATTCATGTTTTAATGGATTATGGATTTCTGGACTGCTTTTGAACAACCATGTTTCCATGGTGTGAAATGAAATACAAGTGCCAAAAAAACAATGTCACAAAGTGACTACAAGAAGGCACAATCACATAAGCACAATGTCTCTAATGGACAAGATACAATATGCCACAAAGGGCAAACACCAAACACACACAAAAGAGGAGCGAACTTGAAATAATAATGAATCTATTATTGAAATGCTTGGAAAAGCATTAAGGAGAATAAGGGAGAAGTCCCCTTTATATACACAAGAGGGGCCAAAGGGAGCTAGCTCCCAAAAGAGTCGTTGGCAGCTCCCCAACGACTCTTAAGGGAATCCCCTTTTACCCCTTTAATTAACTAAAATAAAAATATAAAAATACAAAAATGTCCGTAATGGACATGTCTATTTACAAATAGATGAAAGGATCAAATTGCCCCTAGTAGGCATTACAAAAGATATACATATAAATGTATATATATATATATATATACATATATATGAAATATATGTATATATATATATATATATATATATATATATATATATATATAACATCAATATATTTTAAGACCTTCCCTCAAACTGACGGTGAGGTCACCGAGAATTTGCTTAGGTGAAAGTAGAAACGGGGTGATGGCAAGGCTTTGGTAAAAAAAAATCTACGAGCTGATACTCTGAAGTGACATATGGTAGTTAAATGGTACCCCGTAAAGATTCATTTCTAACATAATGACAGTCCATCTCGATGTGCTTTGTTCGTTCATAGAAGGTGTGATTGTTGGCAATATAGATGACACTCTTATTGTCGCAACACAACTTCGAAAGAATAGAGATAATGACTCCCATATCTTTGAGCATACTTCTCAACCAAACAAGTCCAGTTGTAGTCGTGGCCATCGCTCTATACTTTGCTTCCGTGGAAGATAAAGACACCTTTTGTTGTTTCTTACATCTTCAAGAGATTAATGATTTTCCAAGAAAAATGCAATAACCAGTGGTAGAAATACGATCATTGGGGTTACCACCCCAATCAGAGTCAGTATAAGCAATTAAATTAGGAGATGAAGAAGATAAAAATAGTTCTTTAGTTATGGATTCCTTCAAATATCAAATAATTCGCATGACAACAAGTATGTGAATAGTAGTAGGAGCATTTTGAAATTGACTTGCAGTGTGAATAACATGAGCAATATCTAGCCTGGTAATAGACAAATATGTAACGCCCCAAAATTTCAACTTGTGAATTTTGAAAACATTTAGAGAAAACCTTTCAAATTTCAGGGTTTGGTTTTAAAGACGTCTGCAGAAACATTTTCTTTTTAAAAAACAAAACAAGTTGACAATTTTGGGCACGTTAGCTTACAAACCAACCTTATCTACCAAGAATAGTCAGGACGCCAACAGAAAGAGGGTGATCTCGAGTCATGCTGTATCGTGCCATCGACCGTCTGTAAAGTCCTACTTGCCACTTACCAATGAAATGAGTCAGCTTTATAACAGACTGGTAGGTGCACAAATAGACAATGTAGAATAAATAAAGTAGGACATCACACGATAAATAATTTATTTCATTGAAAGTCATAGTAGTATTTGTAATTGCAAGAAATTAAATCTGAGCAACATATGCAAAGAACATCTAAACTGAAGGAAAGAGACAACACAAGATATAAGCAACATTATGTGCAGTTAACTAGCACAGTTAGCTAATTAATACAAGTAAAGAACTACATAAGTAGTTTAAATAACAAGTGTATGCCACAACAAACATGAACAATTCAACTACCAATGAGAACGAGTTAATTTATGTTTCGATATTAGCTGACCTTACAGGTACATACAAGGCACGAATCGTAGAAACAACTGAGACTAGTTCGGGTGTCTATTATGCCATGTATTTTCAATACCCCGAATAGCTAGTTGAGTTCGTTTCTAAGGGGACGGTCGGTGATCGAGAGAGAATTCCTCAAAGGCCACTTGTTCCAATGGATGCATCCAACTTCTGCAGAAGTGCCTGAAAGCTATCTTTTGTAGCCCATTTTTCCTAACTCCGATGACTGGAGAAGCTGAGTCTTTTCCCCGTAACTGTCATTAATGTCATGTCCATCAGAGTTTTTGTACCTTCCCGTCCTCTTTTTTGATAGGAGTCAGCGGTTCAAATGGGTACGTCGGGTGTTAGTTAACTGAAGACCCATTCTGCATGCTCTGGTCTTTCAACCAACTCGAGCATCTTGCCTGTGAAGGCCAATCATCACCATTTATGTGATCTCAACATTGTGTTATTTGCACGCATCGAGGTTGCCACAACCTCATCATCTCAAGCATCGTAACATCAGTGTGACGTGCTTGTCTAAAAGTATGATCGTACCTTTCTGAAAGTATGACTACAACGAAAGGAGAACATTCAATATATTGCAATTCATTTGGTTCAATCTTGACATGCATAGCTCTTTGAGCATTTTGCCTGTGGAGGCGAACACCATTATCTTTATTTATTTCAACAGAGTGCTTATTGCACAGCTCGATGTGCTCAACGACCTCTCATTACTACTCATTGTAGTGAACATACCGTACTTGTCAAAAAAGGTCTGGCGATAGCAGTAGGCCATGGGTTTCACGAAGGATAACCCCAACATTGTGTTTCGTATAACATAAAATCAATAATATAACTTGGCATGTATAATCATTACGAAATTGGAAATCTCAAACAAGTCTTGCGATCGCCATGGATCCAATCATTCCTTTCGAGTAACCGACTCAGAGTATAATTAGTTGCATTTAGCAACGCACAGATGGAACACAAGCTAGAACTAATAATAGCAAATCTAAGCATATGCAGTACGACGACAACAAGAAGCAAGTAAAGAAAATTAATGACAGGAACTAACTACAAAACTAAATAAGTATGCAAAATTCATTGTCTCAATTTCCTAAATCTTTATTTAATTCATCCCAAGTCCTCGTGCGACTTTCCCCTACCTCGGGAGGTTGCGACGTTGCGTGCGCCTACGAGTGTAGGTGATGCAGAGCTTGGGCCGTAGAGCACGAGTGGGATCCGTTATGCGAACTGCATACAATTAAAAGTGCTTATTAAAATACAGGAAGCGTTGATCGTGTTGGGGTCGTCCCCATGCAGTGAAAGTTGGAGGCGACATGTGTGGAATCGGCAACCTGGCAAGCCCAGACCTGCCCAGCTAACCCGAAGGCTAGGGTTAAGCAAACCCTTACCATCTATACGACCATACCATTTGGGGTTCAAACTTGCAACATCCCAACACAAGTTGACGTGCACTAACTACTCCTGCCAAATAAGCGAAGACCCCGATGGTTGACAGAAAGAGGCGAAGGTAGGGGCTTCACCCTTACTTGCCTACCGAAGAACAAATAGGTAGGGGCATCACCCCTGTCGGAAACGGAAGGAGAGGGCTCGACCCCTCTCTTGCCAAAATAGGTTGCAGGGAGGGGGCTCAGCCCCTCCCCTGCACAAAGAGGGGGCAAGGAGGGGGATCAGCCCCTCCCCGTGTCACCAGGGAGAGCAGGGAGGGGGCTCGGCTCCTCCCCTGCCAACAGGGAGAGCAGGGAGGGGGCCCATGCACAGATGCACAGAGAGGGCGCAGGGAGGGGGCTCGACCCCTTCCCTGCACAAAGAGGGAGCACATGGAGGGAGGGGAGGTGTGGCAGGGGGCCGCTGACCTCCTCTCGACCTCCCGACGTATGCAGAGAGAGAGAGGGGAGGCACGACAGGGGGCCGCCGACCTCTTGCCGGCCTCCCGGTGTACGCAGAGAAAGGGGGAGAAGGGGGAGAGATCGTGGAGGCTTACTTGCGAGGGAGCCGATGTCGATGGGTGGTCGACATCGTTGACTCAGTCGCACGCAGGGAGGGTGGAGCCGAGAGGGAGGTGAGAGAGGAGGAGCGTAGGGGTGAGGGTTTCCCTCTCACCCTTGCGTGCTTTTAAAGGCACGGGAGGGGGTGTGCGATTCGGGAAACCCCAAAGGGGTTTCCTTCTTCTTTTCTCACAGAGAGGGAAAGGGGAAAGCGATGCAGGGGAGGAAGAGGGTTTTTTTAAAAACCCTCGCCCCTTGCGTCGGGTGTTATAACCCTAATGGATTATCGGATTCGGGTCGAGTCCGGATCCGACCCGGGTTCGAAAAGTTTTTTTAGTGGGTTTTACAAATATGTTAGTGATCTAATCAATTGACGATAAGGAGTGGGATCTTCTAAAGGAGTTCCATCATCGACTCTCATCTTGGCATTGATTACTTCTGGTGTCTCCAATTTTTTTCGTCCAGACTTAGCAATAATATCTGTTGCAAGCTTCATTTGAGATAGACCATATCTCCGAGGAGAATATGCAATTTCAATCCATAAAAAATACCTTAGAAATCCAAGGTTAGACATATCAAAATTGCTTTTAAGAACATTTTTAATAAACTCAATGCTCTTTTTATCATTTTCGGTGATGATCATGTCATTAATGTGTAACAATAAAATAATTACGTGATCATCTTCATTCCTAGCAAAAAAAGCAGTATCAGTATAACAAGTAAAACCATTATAAAAAACAACTTTACTAAAGCGATCACACCAAGCTTTTGGAGCTTGTTTAAGACCATAAAGAGCTTTATTGAGTTTAAGAATTTTTTCTTTCTCAATCTCAAGACTTGGCGGAGGATCCATATTGACTTTTTTATAAAGGTTTTCATTTAAAAAAGCATTTTTGATGTCTAATTAATAAATAGGCCATTGTTTAATATATGCTAAGGCTATTAAAGTTCTTACACTAGTCATCTTAGCAACCGGATCCTAGGTTTTCTCGTAATCAATTCCATATTCTTATGCATATTCTTTAACAACTAAGCTAGCTTTGTATCTTTCTAATAACTATTATAAACCCATCTACATCTAGTAGCCTTTTTCTTAAAGGGTGACCTACAATTGTCCAAGTGTTAGCTTTGTTGAGTGCTTCTAATTTAAGTCTCATAGCATCAATCCAATGTGGATGTTGCTTGGCTTCTTTAAAGTTGGAAGGCTTGTGATAAGAATAGATCATCATTAAACAAGTTCTCTAATTTAGGAAAAAAGAATCATATGAGACAAATTTTTGAGGAGGTCTACTACTCCTATAAGATCACTTAAGTAGGGATTCTTCTACTTGGTCTTCTAAGGAAATGTTTTGTGAATATATGTCAAAAGCATTTTGTTATTCATTTCGCTTTCGTCGAGTATACACATGGATATCATTGGGATTCCCATTATGAGTTGATGAAGTAAATCATCATTTTGATGAGAATTGTCATCACAAATAGTATCATTAAAATCTTTAGACTCATTTTTAGGTAATAAGTCTAAGAGAAAAGAGTAATCAACCTCTTCCTTGGGTTTTCGAGATTTAAATGCATTTTGTTTTTAAAGAAAAGTCACATTTCTTGAAATATAAAGTTTGTTATTTTTAATATCATAACACCTATATCCCTTTCGATTTTCACCATAGCCAATAAAAGCACATTCAAGAGCTTTTAGTGTAAGTTTATCGTGTCCTTGAAGAAGAACAAAGCATTTACAACAAAAAATTCCGAATCTTTTAAAACTTGGAGATATTTTGAACAATTTTTCATAGGGGTAAACATTTTTAAAGATGAGGATGGCAACCTATTTATAAGATAAATTGCGGAAAGAGCGGCTTTAGCCCAAAAGTTTTTTAGAACATTTTTAGAAATAAAAAGAGTTTTTGTTGTTTCAATAAGATGCCTATGTTTTCTTTCAGCAAGGCTATTTTGTTGAGGAGTTTTATGACAAGATCTTTGATGAATAATGTTGTTTTGTTTAAGGTAACTTTGAAATTCATTTGACATATATTCACCTTCTGAATCAGATCTAAAAATGACTATATTGTTTTGAAATTGATTTTGAATAAGGATAAAAAGAGTTCTTGTTGTTGCATATGGTTTTTTTGATTTGGAGAAGGCATACTATAGAGTACCTAGGGACGTTCTCTGATGGACAATGATGAAGAAAGGTGTTTCTCTCAAGTACATTAGTATAATTAAAGATATGTATTAAGGAGTAGTAACCAATGTCTGCAATTATGGAGGGGTGACAACCAATTTTCCTATAACGGTTGGGTTACATCAAGGATCTGCTTTAAGCCCTTTCCTATTTGCTATAGTGATGGATGAGCTTAGAAGATCAATTTAAGAAAATGTGCCGTGGTGTATGTTGTTTGTTGATGATATTATTTTGATTGATGAGTCTAGAGCTGGGGTTAATGCTAAGTTAGAATTATGAAGACAGACATTGGAAGCAAGAGGTTTTAAGTTGAGTAAGAGTAAGACAAAATATATGGAATGTCGGTTTAGTAAGCAACGAAGTAGTGATGGGAGTGTAGTGAAGCTTGGTGAGCAAGAAATACCTGTGGATGATTGTTTTAAATATTTGAGATCTATCATTCAAAAGTATAGAGAAATTGATGAAGATGTAAATCATAGGATAAAAGTTGGGTGGATGAAATGGAAAAGTGCAACTAGAGTGTTGTGCGATCGTAGAATGCCATTGCGGTTGAAGGAAAAGTTTTATAGGATGACTATTAGGCCCACTTTACTATATGGTACAGAATGTTGGGCTGCCAAGAGACATCATATTAAAAAAATGAGTGTAGCTGAGATGCGTATGCTTAGATGGATGTGTGAAAATACAATAAAAAGATAAGATTCAGAATGAGGAGATACGTAAGAAGGTAGGCGTTGCACCCATTGAAAATAAGATGAGAGAGAATCGTTTACGGTGGTTTGGACATATTCGACGAAGGCCTAATGATGCTCCAATTAGAAGGATGGAGAAATGGGAAAATATATTAGTTAAAAGAGGTCGGGGTAGGCCTAGGAAGACATGGATGGAGATGATAGGAAATGATATGAATGCTTTGAACCTCACCGAGGACATGGCATTGGATAGAAATGATTGGGGGCGAAGGATTCATGTGGAAGACCCAAAATGATTTTCTTTTTTGGTTCATATCGTCGACCCCAATTGTTTTGGGATGAAGGCGTAGTTGTTGTTGTTGTATATGAAATTCTTTAAAAATAGAAAAAACATTGGATTTGTTCTTAATAAAGAAAACCCAAGTGTATCTAGTGAAATCATTAATAAAGACAACATAATACGAATATCCTCCATTAGACATAACGGATACCGGTCCCCATATATCCGAATGCACTAATTTAAATGGTCTCTTGGAAATAAAGTTGCTGCGTAGATAAGGAAGTTAATGTATTTTTTAAAGAATACAATCATTGCATGCAATTTTTTTTCATTGCAAAAATTTTCCAAAAAAGGAAAAAGATACATCTTAGAGGCACTACGACAACCATGCCTTTTTTGCCAAGTAACAATATCTTTAGATTTGACATGATTACAAAATGATTTGGATGACAAAGATAAAAAATCCACGTAATATATGTCTCCTCTTCTATACCCTTGCCCAATCTGCTTTTCGGACCGGAGATCTTGCACATAGCAATTGGTTGGTAAAAAAAAGACTACATTCCAAAATCGGTTATTTGAGAAACGAAGAAAAAATTTAAGTTTTGGAATAATCCTAATTTTTGGAACATAAAATTCTTTGCCTTGGCTTAAAAAATTTTCAAGGTTTCCTATCCTTTTAACATCTAATGATGTTCTATTGGCCGTGGAAGCAAATGATTTAAAAGAGTTAAGACTTGGTTTGGATAAAAGAGATACATTTAGAGTCATATGAAAGGAGGCATTCGACTCAAGATCCAAGAGGACATACCGGGAGTTGATGAGACCGTAGCACCAGAGGTGGAAGGTGTGGAAGAGTTGTTTCTCATGATTTGTTGGAGAGTTTTCGTAAGTTGAGCAATGAAATCCTTTGTCTCCATATCTTCTTGATTCTTCACTTGAATTGCTTGGAGTATCTCCAACGGAAGCTACCTTCTTTTTATGCATATGGCAATGGTGACAAACAATTTTTCTTCCTCCACCTTTGTTATTTTTTCAAAAATTGAGGAGATTTATGTGTCCTAGTGTTATTTTTCGGTTTAGATACCACATGAACCTTATCAAAGTCTTTTTTAAGAGCCAAGCAAATTTCTTCTTGACATAATCCCCAAGAATTTCACTAAGAAGAGTAAAAGCCCTATGAAGAAGGGATCTTATTAGTTGTTCAAATTCGGGACGAATCCCATAAATAAATTAAAAAAATCTTTCTCTTTTCATTTGCTTTTGCCTCATGGCAATAACACTTCCTTCCCATTGTGGTTCAAGGAGAGCAAGCTTATCCCATAGAGGAGATAGAGTACTATAATAGTCTCTAACATTCGTATCCCCTTGCTTGGTTCCTCTTACTTTTTCTTGTAAAAAAAAATGTCTAGCAAGATTCTTTTGAATGAACGTACCTTTTATAAAGAACCATGCTTCATTTGTGTTCTTAAATTTGGCTAGATTAGCGCAAATCTTGAGCCCCACATTATTCATAAACCACGCCAATCATTTTTCCAATCTTTAACTTTGGATTGATATTCTTCACTAGCTTTGGCTTTTTCTTTTATCACCTAAAACTTTTTCTTCGTTCCCTTCCTTCTTGATGACCTTCAATTGTGGTGTCAGAACAATTGCACAATAGTATCCCCAAAGTTTCTTGCCTTTGAGGTTGTTTTCCATAGCGGCCGCCCACATTCTATAGTTGGTTCCATTCAATTTGAACGAGGGGTCGATCTTTGCATCTTTGTCGGCTATTGCGGAAGAATTGAAAAAGAACAAGAGTGTGAAGCTTAATAACACTCCAACATAAAAGAAAGAAGTCCCGAGAGTGTTCCAACACCTAGGGCTCTAACACCATGAAATGAAATACAAGTGCCAAAAAAACGTTACAAAGTAACTATACAAGAAGGCACAATCATAAACACAATGTCTCTAATGGACAAGATACAATATACCACAAAGGACAAACACCAATCACACACAAGAGAGAAGAGAGAACTTGAAATAATAATGAATATATTATTGAAATACTTGAAAAAGCATAAAGGAGAATAGGGGAGAAGTCCCTTTTATATACACAACAAGAGGGGTCAAGGGGAGCTCCCAAAAGAATCGTTGGGAGCTCCCCAATGGTCACAAATGTGACAGTTTGGGAGAGTCCCAACGACTCTTAAGGGAATCCCCTTTTACCCCTTTAATTAACAAAAAAAGAGAAAAATAAATAATATAAAAAATACAAAAATGTCCCTAATGGACATGTCTATTTACAAATAGATGAAAAGACCAAATTGCCCCTAGTGGGCATTACAATATATATATATATATATATATATATATATATATATATATATATATATAACATCCATATATTTTAACATGGTATTGGTTCAATGTATTCCAGTTAAGCTTTTATTTAATAGGAGAGAAGGTAGAAGGCCAAGTTCTTTTCTCAATGTTGATGATAATGGAGAAGTTGAAACAAGGCAAACGCCGCAAACCACTTCAGTTAGTGATGTTGTGGCTCTGGAGAAGAGAACTGATGTACAAGTAGTTGAGGAAATTGCAGAAAGTGTGTCGAGAGATAAAACAGAAATTGAAAGGCAAGCAGTTTCAAAGGAAAACAAAGAGAAAATTTTATCTGTAAAGCATGAGCAAGGCCCATTGGAAGATTTGAGCGTAAAACATTTGCCAGCAACTGGTGGCAAACAGATTGATGTTGATACAGATTCAATAGACACTTCAACATCTATCTTCAAGCAGGAAACTTTTGATGATGAAAGTCAGGGTGTCAAAAGGCGAAGGGTAGATTCAATTGAGAATGTGGGAGAAGCTGCTATTGAGGCTGCAGATAACCAAAATTCTGTTAGAGATGCAGTGTCATTGGATAATAGGATTCTTAAGAAGATGAAGCTTGATGATATCACAAGTAAATTGACCGAGGAATCAAAATCCAAAGGCTCCCCTATATTAACACTTGAAAAGGAGGATAAGAATGATGATATCATACACAAAGACAAAGCCAATTTAGATAAGGATGAAAGGAAACCTTCTGATCATGTTTCTGAAGACAATGTGGAAGCAATAACTGCAAAAGATTCTAATCAGAATGGCATAAAAGTTAATAAGTTGGTGAAGCCCAGCGAGCAGATAGCTGTATCTGCTGAAGATGTCCCAACTAAGTTGTCTGAGGAATCAAAACCCAAAAGCTCCCCTTCCTTAACACATGACAAGGAGAATAAGAATGATGGTATCATGCAAAAAGTCAAAGTGAATTTGAGTAAGGATGAAAGGAAGCCTTCTGATCGTATTTCTGAAGACAATGTGCCAGACAGAACTGTAAAGGATTCTATTCTGAAGGTCAGAACAGTGAGCAAGTCAGTGAAGCCCAGTGAGCAGATAGCTGCATCCCCTGAAGAACTGAAGCCTAATGTTTCTCCAGCACAGTCTCTCAACAAGGCTAGTAAAGTTGATAATCATGAAGTGGAAGTCACTAGAAGGCCTGATGCTGTAAGTTCTTTTTTTTATTTTTTATTTTTCTAAAGTGCTATATTAGTCTGATGCTGCAAGTTAAATATGATTATACTTTGCTGAATCATGCATTGGGCCAAGACCGTAGTCACCAGTATAAGCAAGCATCTCATGCATTTCCACTTTAAATTCTAGAAGCAATAAAAAGAAGGAAATACCACATCTTAAATTTATCTCAATAATATCATAATAGAAGTTTTATATATATATATATATATATATATATATCTTTGTGTAAACTGAAATACCTATCAGGGGTATTTCAGTCATTTCTTGTAATAGGCATCAGCCCATTAGGGGCTGACTAACCTTTAGTTCTTTTTTGTTTTTTATTTTC
This sequence comes from Nuphar pumila, assembly GCF_984573655.1. Taxonomy (NCBI): domain Eukaryota; kingdom Viridiplantae; phylum Streptophyta; class Magnoliopsida; order Nymphaeales; family Nymphaeaceae; genus Nuphar; species Nuphar pumila. Next base: position 36,141,406 of record NC_143255.1, read on the forward strand.
TGCTTTTTCGGTGTCACATATGTGACCGTTGGGGGCTGCCCAACAGCCAGTTGGAGCTGCCCCCTCTTGGCTCATTTTCTTTATAAAAAGGCCTTGAAGGCCATTGTAATTCTATCTCTCTTGGAGAGTTTCTCCACTCAATAATATTTATATTTTGACCCTTGTGTGGGTGGTTTGTATTATTCAATCAAGTATTCTACTTGATTGAAGTGTGTTCTTGTTTGTCCATAAGCGACATCCTTGGGTTTAGCTCATTTCATTACATGCTATGTCACAGGGATTCGGTCAGACAGGTGCCGCACCCGCATCGACGCGATGCGGGTGCGGCACCCGGTGCGGTCAACCCGACCGTGGGTGCATTGACAGCAGCTAGGGTCATTTTGGTCCATTTTTTGGATTTTTTTTAAAAAATTTGCCCTATGAAATGTGCTGCAGAATTTAAAAAAAAATTCTTGGGACCCGCGTCAGGGAACCCCCGGACCCCCCTTATATATATATATTTTATTTTTATTTTTTGCCTCACCCCCGCACCCAAGTTTTTTGAAAGTGTCGCACCCCCGCACCCGCACCCGCACCCGCACCTGCACCCATGTGACATAGATTACATGGTATCAGAGCTTTGGTGCTCCAAAAGCAATCTTTCAAGAGGGAGATCGTGATAACATCAAGAAGAGGATCGTGAGCTTGACGAGTACAACAAATCATGGATTGTTGCATCGGGAAGTGCACCATCTTTCAAGCAATTGTGTATTTCATTCATTTTCTCTTCCTCTTCTCCTCTTTTTCTCTCTTTATCTCTTTTCTCCTCATTGTAAAGGAATGGAGAATGAAAGAAAAGTAATAGTCTCCATTCTCGTACGCTTAAATGATACAAACTATGTGATGTGGGCATCCATAGTAAAACACAAAATATGAGAAAATGGGCTATGGGGTTTGGTGGATAGCTTCGAAAAGGAACCTAAACTGATTCTTACTAAAATTGAGAATGGAAAGGAAGTTGTCCTTTAAGGAGAGGAAATTGTTAAAGCCGTTTCCGATTATGAAAAAAGATGGAAAAAATGGAGGATGGGTCATTCTAAGATTATTGGATGGCTCATCAATAGTGTGAATATTCATAAATGTTCTAGCTTAGCGAAATTTGATTTTGCTAGTGATGCATGAAAATATCTTAAAGACATGTATAGTCTTAAAGATATTGTCCACATATGCAATGTTCAAAATAAGATGAGCACAATGACTCAAGGAACATTTTCCTAAAGATGTAGAATTTCGTGAAAACCAAATTAAAACAGAGCATTTCTATCAATTTTTCAATGGGATTAGGCCCAAATTTGAGAGAACTAAATCGGCTCTCCTTTGTAGAGGAGGTGTGCCATCCATAGTCGAAACTCTTGAGGAATTGACTATGGAAGAAAATAGATTAAAGAAGTTATCCACCTCAAAGGATGAAGAAACCATGCTTGCTATGTCAAAGCCCGGTAATCACACTAGGAATTACAAACTTCCTCATTTTTTTAAAAAATGAGAATGGGAGAAACCCCAACAACTATGAAAGGAGCGACAAAAGGAGTGATCATGAGTACAAAAAGGGTGAAAAAATCATATGCTACCATTGTTATGAACCGGAACACATCAAACCCTTCTGTCAAAAAGAAAGAAAGAAGATCACCGAGATGATAAGAGAGTTGCTTTCGTTGAAAGAAGTGATGTAGACGACTCCAAATGCATTGACTCACTATCCTTAGCTTAACTAATGTAGGCACTACAACCAATGTTCAAAACTCAAGCCTCTTCCTTCTCGGGGGTGGTCGTATCCACAAATGGTGACCTTGGTAAGACTTCTTGGATCTTAGATTTCGTTGCTTCTTTTCATATGACTCCAAATGAGTCTATATTATCCGAATGTCACTGTAACCCAAAAAACTCTTATGTTTCAACCGTCGATGGAACATCTTTAAAAATTAAAAGTCTTGGGATTTTTCAAAAACAACAAAACTTTCACGTACCAAATATTAGAGTTGTGCCAAAATTAAATTTGAATCTTTTATCTGATTCACAAATTGCGGACCATGGTTGCAAAATATTATTTTCATCTAATGAATGTTTAATACATGATCTCCAATCCGGGAAGCCGTTTGGGCAAGGCCATAGAAGAGGAGATCTTTATGTGATGGACAATCTTGAGTTATCAAAACAATCTTTTTGTAATTTTGTGAAAAAAAGATATAGAAAATTGACACAAAAGATTAGGACATCCTAGTGTGTCCAAATTACGGTTGTTTTCATTTCTTACTAGTTATAAAGAAAAGGATTTGGTTTGTGAAGATTGCATTTTTGGCAAAATGAAGACTTTACCCTTTGCGCAAAGACACTTTATATCCAAAAATCCATTTGAGTTAGTACATTCGAACGTATGGGGACGAGCTCCAGTTGCATCCAAAGGCGAGGTATCATACTATGTTGTGTTTGTAGATGACTATAGTAGACATTCTTGGATCTTTTTCCTTAAGCAAAAGTCATAAGTATTTGATTCCTTTAAAAAATTTCATTACTATGTAAAGACTCAATTCAAAACCAACATTCAAATTTTTAGATCCGATTTCGGGAGGGAATTTGTATCAAAAGAATTAATTTTTTTTTTGATTTAAATGAGATTATTCATAAAAAATCTTACCCATATACTCCTCAACAAAATGGACTAGTTGAAAGAAAGGATAAACATATTGTTGAGACCACTAGAACCCTCCTTATATCAAGACATGTTCCAAAAATATTTTGGGCCGAAGCTGCTCTTACGGCAGTCTATTTAATAAATAGAATGCCCCTTAAAAAATATTGAAAATATATCTCCTATTGAAAAATTGTTTAAAACATCTTCCGATTATAAATGGCTAAGGGTCTTTGGACGTAAATGTTTTATTCTTACCCATAAGAATGATAAACTTTCCCCAAAAGCAATCCCTTGTGTCTTTTTAGGCTATGTCGAAAATCAAAAGGGATATAGATGTTATGATATAGAAATGAACAAATTATACGTTTCACGAAATGTTACTTTTCTTGAAAATGAAAATAGTTTTTGCAAAGAAAAGATTCAAGAGAACTATGATTATTCATTTCTTTTTGACCTTGTCAACAAACATAAAAGATGTGAAAACATTCATAATGAGCATATGAGTGATAATGAAGACGCTCATGATGCAAGTGAGAATGTAAATGATGATCTATCTCATGATAACATATAAGCCTATACTCAACGTATCGAAGATCACCCACCATGTGCTTTAGAAAAATATTCTCAAAATCAAGATGTAGACCCTACCAGTATTAGAAAATCAGTAAGAATTTCAAAAGCCCCTAGTAGATTTGTGTCTTATGATTCCTTTGAACCTAGGTATAGATCATGTCTCATGGCTATACACTCATATACAGAATCATCATCCTACCATGAAGCTAAAAGTCATCAAGAATGACTTAAAGTAATGAATGATGAATTAAAAGCTTTAGAAAAGACACAAACTTGGGAAATCCAAACGTTATCTAAAGGAATGAAAACTGTAGGATGTAGATGGGTCTACAAAATAAAAACTAAATGTGATGGGACATTAGAAATATATAAAGCTAGACTGGTAGGTAAGGGATATAGTCAATAATATGAAATTGACTACGATGAGTCCTTTGTCCTAGTTGCTCGAATGACAACTGTTAGAACTCTTATATCTATAGCATCCATTAAAAAATGACCTATCTTTTAAATAAACGTAAAAAATGCCTTTTTGAATTGTAATCCGGACGAGGAGGTCTATATGGATCCTCCACCAGGTTTGAGTTTAGCACATGAAATTTTTTTCCACTACGAAAACTTTGTATGGCTAAAAACAAGCTCCCAAAGCTTGGTATGATAGGTTTAGTAATGTGATGACACAACTTCATTTTAAATATTGTTTTATTGACACTGCATTGTTTGTTAAGTCTTTCAATGCAAGAATGGTTATACTACTACTCTACGTTGATGATATGATAATCACATGAGGCGATAAGTAGAGAGTTAATCATATCAAAGATAACTTTGATATGACAAATCTTGGCTTTTTACGATATTTTCTTGGAATTGAAGTAGTTTATTCACCTCGTGGTTACTTTTTTGTCACAGACTAAATATGCAACATAAATCATTGAGCGATCAGAACTCTCATTTGAAAAATGGGTTGACACTCCAGAGGTCATAAATGCAAAAATGAAGAAAGATGATGGAGAACCTCTGCGATGTCCAGCCCCATACAGACAAATGATTGGAGATTTGTCTTACCTTTCTATTACTCGTCCTGATATTTCTCATGCTATTCACTCTGTCAGTCAATTTCAGCATGCTCTCACTACAGTACATATGAGTGCTGTAATGAGAATTATTAAATATATTAAGAATTCCATAAGTCATGGATTGTTTTTATCATCCTCTTCCTCGTTAGAAGTCATTGCATATTTTGATTCTGACTGGGGAGAGGATGTAAATGATAGACGCTCAACTACTGGTTTGTGTGTCTTTATAGGTGATTCTCTCATCTCATGGCAATGTAAGAAGCAACAAAAGGTATCTCTTTCCTCCACTGAAGCTGAGTACCATGCCATGAAAACGACTACATCTTAATTAATGGTTGCGACAACTGCTGGAGGATTTGGGGATTCACATCTCAGGACCTTCTAGACTATGCTGTGACAACAAGAGTGTTGTATACATTGCGAGCAATCATGCGTTCTATGAGAGGACAAAACACATTGAAACGGATTGCCACTATGTTCGTGAAAAATTCTTGAAGAAGACTATCAATTTTCCTTATGTTCCATCTGAGTACCAACTTGCGGACTTCTTCACCAAAGCACTTCCGTCACCTAGATTTCACTTTCTACTTGGTAAACTCTCGGTTGTTCCACCATGAGTTTGAGGGGGGGGTATTAAGATATATATATATATATATATATATATATATATATATATATATATATATATATATATATATATATATATATTTGTGTAAACCGAAATACCTATCAGGGGTATTTTGGTCATTTCTTGTAATAGGCGTCAGCCCATTAGGGGCTGACTAACCTTTAGTTCTTTTTTGTTTTTTATTTTCTGCTTTTCCAGCTGAAGTTTTAGCTTTTTCAGTGATGGGACAGCTTGGGGGCAGCCCAACAGCCAGTTGGAGCTGCCCCCTCTTGGCTCATTTGCTTTATAAAAAGGCCTTGAAGGCCATTGTAATTCTATCTCTCTTGGAGGGTTTCTCCACTCAATAATATTTATATTTTGACCCTTGTGTGGGTGGTTTGTATTATTCAATCAAGTATTCTACTTGATTGAAGTGTGTTCTTGTTTGTCCATAAGCGATGTCCTTGGGTTTAGCTCATTTCATTACAAGATGTTATACTGGTGTTTAGTTTTTTGAAAAACTTCTGTTATGTAATTGTCAATTTTTAAAAATTTACTAATTTTACATTTTTAATGTTTTAAATTTGCTGGAAGATTATTTGGAGAAATTTCCATGGGAAAAAGAAAGATAAGATTGTTGCTATGCTTATGCCACTGTTGGTTCTTATGGTTAATAGTCAGATGTGTACTAAATCTTGAAGTTGACATGCTAGGATGTAGTTTCAGAGTGATTTCTAGATGCTCGCTACAATTCATTTGGATTAGGGATGCGTATGTTGCAGTTCGGATTTTCAGTTTATGTGCAATTTGGTTTTAATCAATCTATTTATTGATTCTCTTGTGTATGCAATGCATAGATGTATGCAATAGACCTTAATAAAACGTCATGCCTGGGCATCTCTGATTAGGTGTGATCAGGTTGTGTAAAAATATAGGCCTAATACACATCATTCGAACATATTTTAGACCATCAAGGGTTTATGGTGACACAAGTCACGTATTGTAATCTCTAAGCATTGGGTGCACACTTCAGAGACTTGATGCCCTTGATGGCACTTTCTTGTTGTTATAGGGGCGTAGCCCACTTGACATAGGATGTAACCTTGATTAAAATGCTGTAAATAATGGTGGCATGTCACGGTTAGCACAATTGGAGGGTGCAACAAAAGAAGGTTTGGGGGAAAGGAGATGGGTTCATGACCAGGAAGAAAAGGGAGGCTACAATCTCCAGGGGAAGGAAGGGAAAATCATTTGATAGTCGGGAATAGAAGTTGGATGTGATGTAAGGCAAGTGCTAGAAGAGGGTTGAGTGGAGATTGAAGAGGGTTGAGGCAAGGAGGAGGAGGAGGGGCCAGGAGGAGGGAGGGGTGGAGAAGAGGCCATCCATATTAAAATTATTAAAAACATATAAAGGTGTCACTTTTGCTTATCTATGTGTTGTGTCATGCACCCTAAACATGGAGACCCAAACTCGAATCCCTATAACATAATCTGTAAAGTGTTAAATGTGTAGTTATTAACAATCTGGGTTGACTTCAACTGGTGCAGAAAATCATGGAGTTGGCGGGTTTAGTGTCACCTGTATGCACCATGGAACACTGACGAATCAATGACCATTGTGCCCTCACTTGCCTTGAGCTATGTTTTGATGCCATGGTATCAGGGCAAATTTTGTATCTAAAGTCATGCATTCTCCATTGATATCTGTGTTTTGGAATTTCCTTAAACTTTTTTTACATACCCTAAATTCCTAAGCTTGAACAATTCACACATATTTGAGCTGTTCACGGCTGTTGAGCTGTTGTTCATGTTGCCTATGGCAAAACAAGATGGGCAGTATCCTAACAGCTCAACTGCACACACTGGCTATTACATATTGAGTTACTGTTTTGTACTGTAGTTTTGCATTAACACAATTGCAGGATATGCCAAAATGTCCTGAATATTCAATAATTCTTTAACAAATAGTTTTATCTAAATGGTTAACACTTTTTTTTTCTCAGTTGTTGTAAGAAATATTTATTGTATGTTTTTGAGCTGATCATATTATTTGCTTGTGTGTTTTTTGCTTGCAGGACAAAAGTAAATGGTTCAAAGAGCTTGTGAGTACGCAATTTTCACTTCATATGTTGTTTTACTTCTGTTATTTCATAAAAGTATACATAGAATATAAGTAAAAAATATTTATCATGTTCTGTTATATGAGCACTAGTGCTTTAAAGCTTTTAAAGGCTGAGCTTTGTACTCTTTTCTGAAAACCTCTCTGATAATATGGCTATACACTTTTTTGAAAACCTTGTTTGTTGGATAATATGGCTATACATTTTTCTGTTGATTGTCAATTAGCACACCAGGGACCTAGCCATGATCTCTATCTTTTAACTTAGCTACTATATCACATGGGTATGGGTAAGGGGGTGGTTACTATACGACATTTTCAAAAAATGTAGGTAGGGGGATACATCTATGTATATAGTGTGGGTCCAATGTAAGATCCATATAATGGTTTATAGATCCAATGCAGTTTTTAGTAAAAAATTAGTTTTATTGATGTTTTTAATAAATGTGAGGAGCTGATTGATAGTTTTGATAAAAAGGGTTTAACTGATATTTTCAATAAAAAAGGGTAAAAAAGCTAAAGTTATAATATTTAAAAAATAAAAAGAAACTGTGGGGTATAAAAAGAAGAAGAGGGAGGGGGGTATTTGTCCCACTGCCTCTCTCTCTTTGGGGGTCTGAAACCGAAGAAGAAGGAAGAAAGGAGTCTGAATGAGGAGAAGAAGAAAAAGGCATAAAAGGTTCTCTCTCACCTTCTTTCTCTTTCCTCCTCCACCTCTTCTTCTTCTTCTCTCTCTCACCTTCTTCTTCTTCTTCTCTCTCTCTTTTTGCATGGATGGTGGAAGAGAGACCGTCGGGAGAGCAAGAGAGGAGGGAAGAGTGAGTGTTCGGAGAGAGAGAATGAGTCGGGAGAGCAAGAGATGGGGGAAGAGTGTGAGATTGATGTTGGGGGGGGGGTGTTCTTAAGTAAGAGGGGTCAGGTCTGTGTTGGACCTGACCCGGCATAGTGCAGGACCTGACCCGGCATAGTGCAGGACCTAACCCGTGGCGTACTCACAATACGCCTGGTACCCTTCCCCGTGTTGACACGGGTCCGGTGTTGTGACTGTTATATAGCTTAGCTAACTATGATGTGTCTATTCGAAGCAGAGAAGAGAGAGGATACACTCTAAAGAAGAAAGCTTAATTAGTTTGTAAAAAAGGGCGAGTTCCCTTATACAAGTCGACTTACTCAAGATACACTTTAGGGCAAAATAAAAAAAGAAAGTTTTACAAGACAAAACTGTCCCTAATAATGTTGTTATGTACAAAAGAATATTAAATATAAAGGGGCAGCATACTGTTAGTAATACAACTTTTTACACAATTCTTAACACCCCCCTTCAAACTTGGGATGATGCAACGAAATCATTCCGAGTTTGGAAAGGAATGAGTTAAAATGAGGAGTAAGACCCTTAGTAAAAACATCTGCAATCTGATTCCTTGAGCCCACATGTTCCAAAGCAATAACTCCATCTTCATAATCCTTGTATAGTGACAGTCTATTTCAATATGTTTGGTTTGCTCATAAAACTCTAGATTCTTTGCAATATGAATAACACTCATTGTCACAATAAAATGAGTCTTGTACACAATGGAGACTCCCAACTCACCCAATAACCATCGAATCCAAATAATGTCAGTAGTGACTTCAGCTAGCTCTATATTCAGCTTCTGTTATGGATAAGGCAGCCTTTTGTTGTTTCTTGCTCTTCCATGATATCAGGGAGCTTCTAAGAAAAATACAGAAACCAATGGTAGAGAGACGATCCTGAGTAGAGCCTCCAAAATCAGTTGTGGCAGATGATGATGAAAAGAACATACCATAGTGCATAGTGTTTCTCACATATCTAATAATCTTCAGTACTACGGCTAAATGGATTGACCTGAGAGCACTATAAATTGACTGAGTACATGATCTGCGTAGGTAATATTTGGCTTGGATATGGCCAAGTATACGTGACTCCCAACTAGTTGTCTTTATACTACATGATTCTCAAGTTCTACTCCATCTGAGGCTCTCATCTTCAAATTTGCTTTCACAGGGGAACTAACTCTTCTTGAATCATCTAGCGGCCTTGACTTTACCACCAAAGCTGTTGCATACTTATGTTGGAATCATAGTGACAAATATCGAGAGATTTATGAAAATGTCATGATAATATTGTGAGAAATTGTCTGAACGTTTAAAAAAGCAATTTCTTGCGAGATTTTCAAAATATTGTGGGATTTATGAAAAAACATAATTACTGCGATTTAAACGTGATATTTACTTTTTAAATGGCTATTTATCATGAAAAAACCATGTTTTTATTTTTAATTAATTTTAATACTATTTTCTTATAAAAATATTTTTTATATTTTAATTTATTTTTTATTGCCGAGATTTTGCCGAAAAAATGCAAGATTTATGATAATTTTTCAAATTCTAACAAGTTTTTGAAAAATGATATTTTGTCGTTTTTAACTTTTGTCACTATGGTTGGGACAAGTACAATCTCCTTTGGTAGTATGCTATCTCCGGACCAAGAAAGTCTGAAACATACTAGCCAACTTCTTGGTTTTCTCAACTCTCTCTAAGTCATCTCTTGTGAGAATCATATCATCTATATAGAGAAGTATTATACATTTCCCAAGCACAGAGGAAGACACAAACAAGGCAGGATCACGGTGACTCTGCCCAAATCCAAGAGATTTCACCGTTGAATTAAACTTCTCAAACCAGGCTTGTGGTGCCTGTTTGAGTCCATATACTGCTCTATGAAGTCTGCAAACTCTGCCCTCTGAACCTGAATATCCTTATGGCAGTTTCATATATACTTCTTCCAGGTTTCCATTCAATAAGGCATTCTTGACATCCAATTGCCACTGATTCTACCGTCGTACTACAACCACAACAAGCATTTTATGAATAGTGGTCATATTAGCTATTGGAGCGAAGACTTCAACGGTTAATTCTATACCATTGATTATAACCTTTTGCCACTAATCTTGTCTTATATTTTTCAATTGACCCATCTCCCTTGGTCTTTATCTTATAAATCCACTTATTCCCAACGATATTCTTCCCTGGCAGAGGTTTTATCAATTCCCATGCCTGCATCATCTCAAGTGCTCTCATTTCTTTAGCCGTAACTCTTTGCCACTCCTCCTTTCCAACTGCCTCTACATAAGACTCTCTACACAAGACCGAGACTCAATATAAGAATGAATCAATGCTAAAAAATGCATGATGTTTAGGAGAGAAAGACTCATATGATACAAATCAAGGAGGAATTGAATTTCTAGAGTTTCTACGTATCTGAAAAGGATTAAGGAGAGAAGATAACTCAGACAAAGACTCTAAATTTAGGTGACCGAATTCAGCTACCAAAGGAATAGGATCAAAATTGGCCTCTTCTCTTCTCTCTGGCTCTACCTCCACTTAATCCAAGAAAGGAATTTCGACAACATTTTCATGTCTTCTTGAATAGGTTTGTCCAAACTGACTCTCTCTTGGTTGAACATGCTCACTTTGAATCTCCACCTTTTCATTTACACCCTTTGTTTCCTATGTTGCAGTCGCCTAGGGTTTCTAGCAAAATAGAGGAGAGAGAGAGAGAGAGATCGTATATGCTCATTAGGTCTAATCTCACTTAAATAGAGAGATTAGACTGAAACACCTTATTTATAATAATGCCCCTAACCTCTTGAATAGTTACCAAACTACCCATATGTACGATGACTACTTCTCAACACTCCCCCTCAAGCTGGAGCATATATATCAATAATGCTCGGCTTGTCACAACATTTTGAAAATTTTGAACTTGCTAGGGGTTTTGCGAAGACATCAACAATTTGGTTCTCTGAAGATATGTGCGTGGTGCAAATGTACCCAGTCTAGACCAGGTCACGTACATAGTGACAATCCACCTCAATATGCTTTGTCCGTTCATGAAATATTGGGTTATTGGCAATATAAGTAGCCGCTCTATTATCACATATCATCTCCATAGGTAATGAGACTTTCACTTGGAGATCAGTCAACACAGATTTAACCCACATCATCTTAGCAGCAGTTTGAGCCATAGCCCGATACTCTGACTTAATGCTCGACCTGGCAACAATAGTTTGTTTCTTACTTCTCCAAGTAACCAGATTCCTTCCAACAAACACACAGAATCCAGTCGTGGACTTTCTATAAACAACCGACCCTGCATAATCTGCATCTGAATAGGCACTTTCCTTTAAAGAAGGGTTTTGTTTAAACCATAGTCCTTTACCAGAGGAGAACTTTAGATATTTGAGAATCATCATTACAGCATCCCAACGAGTCTTTGTAGGTTTGTCCATAAATTGACTTATCTTGCTCACGGCTAAAGATATGTCAAGTCTGGTCACAGTCACATATAATAGCTTGTCAACCAAGGAGCGATAACCGATAACGGGAGACTTGGGATCCATAGGAATCCTTGCAGGTTTCGCACCTAACATCCCTGTTTCCTTCAGCAGGTCCAAGACATATTTCCGTTGTGACAGAACCAATCCTTCTTTACTCCTTGCAACCTCTATGCCTAAGAAATATCTGAGTGGTCCTAGATCCTTAGTCACAAAGTGTTTCTGAAGATGGGATTTTGTGTCAAAAATGTCTTTTTCACTGCTTCCTGTGACTATAATATCAACATATACTATCATGACCACAATCCCTGTGCAAGTCTTTTTAATAAAAAGAGAGTGATCTGAGGCAGATCAGACAAACCCAAATGCTGACATGATCTCAGCCAGCTTGGAGAACCATACACGAGGACTCTGTTTGAGACCATATATTGCTTCTTGTGACTATAATATCATCAACATATACTATCATGACCACAATCCCTGTGCAAGTTTTTTTAATAAAAAGAGAGTGATCTGAGGCAGATCAGACAAACCCAAATACTGACATGATCTCAGCCAGCTTGGAGAACCACGCACGGGGACTCTGTTTGAGACCATATATTGCCTTGTTCAACTTGCATACCTTCTGACACTCTCCCGGAACTTCAAACCCCAGAGGTTGCTGCATGTAAACTGTCTCCTCCAAGTCTCCATACAGAAAGATATTTTTCACATCAAGTTGACATAGAGACCAACCATGGTGCACTGTGACTGACAAAACAAGACGAATAGTCCCAAGATGAGCAACAAGAGAGAATGTTTCAAAGAAGTCCATGTTAGAAATCCACCCGTACCTGCGTTGAGAAAGAGAGAGAGAGAAAAACGAAGAGATGAAAGCAAAAGGTGAGCGACTGTCACGATTTCAATGTGAAATCGTGACCTAAACTATTCATTTATAACTTAATTTTTACATAGGTTTGGATCCGGGTCTGGTGTATCCAGACCTGATTAAAATATAACGTATATTGTACACATTTATTTTTACATGGATCGGGTCAGATCCTTTTGCACCTTTTTCACCCCCCCTCAAGTTGATCATGGTTTTGGACCATGCACAACTTGCCTTTAAGCATCCAAAAACGATCCTTTGTTAACCCTTTGGTAAATATGTCTGCAACTTGTCTTTCAGTACTGATGAATTCAGGTTCAATATCTTTTTCTTCAACCTTCTGTCTCACAAAGTGTTGGTCAATCTCAATGTGCTTAGCACGACTGTGATGTACTGGATTGAATGACATGTTGATAGCACTTTGGTTGTAATATAGCAAGGTAGTGTGAGAAATCTTTTCTCCTACTTCAGTTAGTAGATGCCTGATCCATGTGACTTCGGCAGTAGCAGCAGCCATGGATCTATACTCAGCCTCAGTGCTTGATCTAGCGATAGCCTTTTGTTTTCTACTGCTCCAAGAGACTAAATTTCTGACAATGTAGACACAATATCCTGATGTAGATCTTCGTTCGTCAGGATCTCCTGCCCAGTCTGCGTCACAGTATACAGTAAGTTTGTGCTCATCTTTGCCATATAACTATGGTGAATATATCAATCCATCCCCAATAGTCCCTTTCAGATATCTAAGGATTCTCTTGACCGCTTCTATATGTCCAGTATGTAGCGCATGCATAAATTGAGACACTTGATTGACTGAATAAATGATGTCAGGTCTAGTGAATGTGAGGTACTGTAACATTCCTATTATGCTTCAATATCTGGTGAGGTTATCACACAGATCTCCATCATCAGCGCTAAGTTTTTGATGAAGCACACTCGGAGTTCCTAGAGGTTTGTAGTCTTTCATACCTGCCTTGCTGAGAACGTCTACGGTGTACTTATGCTGAGTGAGTGTCAAACCATGAGTCTGGTTATCAACTTCTACACCAAGAAAATAACGTAAAACTCCAAGATCTTTCATTTTGAACCTTTGACCTAGCAAGCCTTTTACTTCTTGACTGTGAGCGGTAGAGTTTCCTATGATGATAATATCATCGACATAAATTAATAATAGAGTGGTCACAGTCTGACTTTTAAAAATAAATAATGAGTGGTCCAACATGGAACGTGAAAATCCATGTTTCTGAATCTCTAGCGAGAAGCTATCTAACCAAGAGCGAGATGCTTGCTTCAGACCATAGATAGCTCTGTTTAACCTGCACACATGGGTTTTACCATTTTGTTCTTGATATCCAGGGGGTTGCTCCATGTATACTTCCTCCTTCAAATCTCCATGCAAGAATGCATTTTTCACATCGAGGTGACTCAGCTTCCATCCATGTTTAACAACCAGAGAAATAATAATTCGAATTGTTCCCATTCTTACAACCGGACTAAAGGTCTCATCATAGTCTTGCCCTGCTTCTTGAGTGAATCCTTTTGCCACAAGCCTTGCCTTATATCGTTCAATGGTTCCATCTGGCTTGTACTTTATTTTACAGACCCATTTACATCCGACAACATTTTTGTCAAGTGGTCTGTGAACAACTTCTCAAGTTCCACATTCATGCAAGGCTTGCATTTCATCATTCATGGCTTCTACCCATTTGGTAGAAGTGGCTGCCTGATAGTACATAATGGGCTCATCTTCCTTATTGAGGGCAGTTAAAAAGAGTTGAAGATCCAAGGAAAAGTTGTTATAGCTAACCCACTTGTCAATAGGATGTCGTATGCAGTTTGATTTTCTGACCTCAAGAGTAAGAGAAGGAGTTGGATTGGTGTCTGAGACATGATCTGAATGACTTGATGCTATCGGTCTCTGTCTGGAATAGACAATGCCTTTGTATATACTTGGTACTTCCTCTGCATTCTGTGATCCCAACGTCCCAGTGTTCTCAAACATCTTTTCTTCTTGTTGCACGCAATCTGAGGAACATGCTTCATTGGAGCCAACAAAAAGTTCTAAACTCAGCCAAGGATAGTAAACTTTAGTTGGCATGTTCGTTGCATCAGCTCTGTCATCAAAGTTTTGTTCATTAAAGACAACATTTCTTGAGATTCTGATACGTTTGTTGATGGATCATAACACCTATATCCTTTGTAGTCATCTGCATATCCCACAAACCTACACTTCTGTGCCTTGTCCTGAAACTTGTTTCTCAGAGACTGATCAATATGCGCATAGCAAACACATCCAAAAACACGCAGATCATGATAACTAGGATGAGCTCCAAAAAGACAGTGATAAGGAGACTTATTTTCCAGAACAATCATGGGCAGTTTATTTATCACATGCACGACAGAATGGAAAGCTTCTGTCTAGAGGTTGATGGGAAGATTACTGTCATGAAGTATACTCATGGCACTTTCAACGATATGTCTATGTTTTCGTTCAACAATTCCATTTTGTTGAGGAGTGTGAGGGCAGGACACCCTTCTTCCTATTCCGTTATTTTGAAGAAAAGAAATAAAATCACAGGATGAGAATCCCCCACCTCCATCACATTGGAGAAATTGAATGGACTCAGAGAATTGATTTTTGACCAAGGAAAGAAAATTTTGAAACAAAGAGAAGACTTCTGACTTATTTTTTATGAAATATATCTAAGTGTATCGAGAATAACTATCAACAAAGATTAAGTAGTATATGCTTTTAGTTCCAGAGACAATTGGGGCGGGTCCCCATACATTAGAACAAATAATCTCAAAAGGTTTTGAAGCTGTCTTATTAATTGAATGAAAAGGCAATACATGACTCTTGCATGAAAGACAATTGGAACACTTATGACTGCTCTCATCCCCATTGAGACTTTCTTTTGGAATGAGATTATTAGAGACAAGTTTTTCAATAAAATGACCCCCATAATGTCCTAATCGACTATGCCATAAGAATGACTTATTACATTCAGAAATACTAAAAACATTAGCATAAAAGGGTGAACATGACTCTAATGAAGGCTTCAAATTCAGATCAACAGGGCGGACAACATGACATGGAGCTTCTTCAAAGACATATATATTGCCTCGTCTCTTTCCTTCAACGAATATTTCCCTCGTGCGTAGGTCTTTGACCTGCACAGAAGAGGGGGTAAATTCAACTGAAGCATTATTATTATCAATAAGTTTGGAAACAAAGACAATATTTTTCTTGATGTCAGGAGCATGAAGAACGTCAGAAAGAGTAAGAGTAGAATATGACATGGGAATGACAATTTTTCCAATATGAGAAACAGGATTGTGGGATCCATCTCCAGTGACAATCTTACTTTTTTCCAAAATAAGGAATAGGGTTAGAAATTTTACCTGCATCGCCTGTCACATGAGTCGTTGCTCCTGAGTCGACAAACCAAGTGCCTTCGTCATTCTGCTTCAATTTCAACTCTGACAAGGCAGATATCAGCAGATCTTTAATCTCTCCACTGTCTCTGGTATTTGCGAATCTTCTTTTGGTTTCTGTGTGGACCCTTTCCTTTATTTTCTGGATTATTCCAGCCGTTCGCGTTGATATGCCCCTTTTTGTTACAAAGGAAGCAAGTAGGGATGAATCTTGGTCCTTGCGCATGAGCTAACATGTTTGTGTTAAAAAATATATATATATATATACTTATATATATACATTCGTATATATATACATATATGTATATATACATATTGCTTTTTAGTAAAATACCCGATAGGGGTATTATTGTAAAACTACAAATGTACCTTTTTTATTTTTGTTTTTTTTTCTTTTTCCTTTTTCCTTTTTTCCTTTTTCTTTTTTTTTGCTTTTTGTTGGAACCACAAGGGGCCCCACTCTTGTAGTCGTTGGGGCTCCAACGGTCAGATTTCTGACCGTTGGGGGCTCCCAACGACTACAAGGGAGCCCCCTTGTGGTCCCTTCTTGTGCTCTCCTCCTCTATAAATAGAGGAGGTGTTCCTCTCTTAAATGTATGGGTTTTATGCCCCTCTCTTCTCTTCTTCAATAATATCCAACTTATGACTTTAAGTCATTTCCATATTTGAGAGTTTTTTATGTGTGCACATTTGTTGTTTGTGTTCTTGGCTCTAGTGATCACTCTTAAAGAGTGACACTTGCTCTATTGGTGCTTCCGCCTCTTTTCATTACATGGTATCAGAGCTCGGTTGGTGATTGGGCTTTTTTCTTTTTTGTCATCTTGGAAAGCGTGCCTCTCAAAGTTTTGAAGAAAGGAAGAGTATTTGGTGCCGATGGAACGTGACTCTAAAGTGGAGCTCTCTTTCAAGCTAAATGGGTCCAACTATCTCATGTGGGCCTCCGCTGTGGAAAATCATCTAAGAGGTAAGAAACTTTGGGGTTTTGTTATGGGGACTACTCCCGAACCCTCTCTTGTTCTTACCAAAATTGAAAATGAAGTTGAAAAGGCTTTAGATGGCGATGAGCGCATCAAAGCCATTAATGAACATCAATCCAAAATCGAGGATTGGGAAAGTAACCATGCCAAAATTTTGGCATGGTTTATGAACAATGTAGATCTTAAAAATTGTGCCAATATTGCCAAGTTTAGAAGAGCAAATGAGGCTTGGTTTTTTCTTAAGGGTATGTATACCCAAAAGGATCTTGCTCGGCAATTCTTTTGTCAAGAAAAAATTCGTTCCACCAAACAAATGGATATGAGTGTTCGGGATTATTTTAGCTCTCTAACCCCTCTTTGGGATGAGCTTGCCCTTCTTGAGCCCAAATGGGTTGCTCCATAAGACATTGAACTAAGAAGGGAACAAATTGAAAATGAGCACTTTTTTCAATTTCTTCATGGGCTTCGCCCGGAATTTGAACAAGTGAGGGCATCTCTTCTACATAGAAGCAAAGCCCTGCCTATTGAAGATGCTCTTGCCGAGGTATGTCAAGAAGAAACTCGACTTGGTTTGAGCATTAGGAATGATGAAGTTTTGGCCGTTAATAGGCCTGGATCAAATGTTAAAGCATATAGACCTTCCCACTTTAACAAAAATATCAATGGGCCTAGAAAGGGGATCATATGCCACTATTGTAATGAACCGGGGCACATTAGACCGGTTTGTCCAAAGCTTAAAGGAAAGGTTGCCGCGGTTGGAGAAAATTCTCCAAAGAAAGAAGAAAGTACCAAAGAAGGAGATATCAAAGAAACTCTTAATCATATCTCTGAAGTTCTCCAACACCTTCTCAAGTCTTCTCCTTCAACATCCGGAGCCGCCATCGCCTACTCTTCATCACCTCCAGGTATGTGGATACTAGACTCTGGTGCTTCTTTCCATATGACATCTCATAAAACCTCCCTTTCCAATGTTTTTTCCGAACCCATGTCCTCCTATGTTTCAACGGCCGATGGAACGTCATTAAAAATAGAAAGTATTGAAACACTTGACTTCAAAAATTCTCAAAACTTTTTTGTTCCTAAAGTAAGAGTTGTTCCAAAAATTAATTTAAATCTTTTTTCCGTTTCCCAAATCACCGACCATGGATGCCAAGTCTCTTTCTCACCTTAAGATTGCATCGTGCAGGATCTCCAGTCAGGGAAGCTGATTGGGCAAGGCCATAGAAGGGGTGATCTCTATTTTATGGACTTTTTGACGCTTCCATCTAAGTCATCTTGCAATCTTGTTAAAGACAAAAGTATTGGAATTTGGCATGAGAGACTTGGTCTTCCAAATTTTGTAAAAATGTCTCTTCTCCCTTTTTTTGGACAATACTTGTAAAGCAATCACATGACTTGTAAAGATTGCATTTTTGGGAAATCTAAAGCTACTCCGTTTCCTCAAAGAAGTTATTTTGCCACTCGGCCTTTTGAACTTGTTCATTCCGATGTATGGGGACCTTCCCCAATTTTATCTAAAGGAGGTTTTTCGTATTATGTGGTCTTTATTGATGACTTCACTAGATTTACGTGGATATACTTCTTAAGCCGCAAATCTGAAGTTTTTTCGTTCTTTAAAGAATTTCATTCGATGGTTAAAAATCAATTTTTGGGAAATCTATCTATTCTTAGGTCCGATTCGGGAGGTGAATATATGTCTAATGATTTTCAAAATTACTTAAAAGAAAATGGAATTTGTGATCAACGTTCTTGTCCCAACACTCCGCAACAAAATGGTCTTGCGGAAAGAAAGCATAGGCACATAATAGAAACTACAAGAACATTATTGATTTCAAAAAATATCCCAAAATCCTTTTGGGCCGAAGCGGTTCTAACTTCAACATATCTCATCAATAGAATACCTTCATCCTCTTTGAAAAATCTTTCTCCATTTGAAAAACTTTACAATATGTCTCACGATTATAAAAGATTAAGAATTTTTGGATGTAAATGCTTTGTTTTAACTCGCAAAAATGATAAACTTTCTCCTAGGGCTATTTAATGTATTTTTTTGGGATATGGCGAAAAACAAAAAGGATATAGATGTTTTGACATACTTAATAATAAACTTTATATCTCAAAAGATGTCACATTCCTCGAAGAAGAAAATGGTTTTTCGCATCAACCAAATGAAAATATTGACTATTCTTTTTTATTTGACTTGTTACCTCAAGAAAACATCATAGATGATCATGTTGATCTTAATGAACCTCTTAATGAAGATCTTGTTGAACATCCAAATAATGATCAAAACTTAGAAGAAAATGCTTCAAGACAAATACAAGTTTACTCTAGAAGGAATGAAAGAAATCCTCCATGTGCCCTTGAAAGATTTTCTCAAAATGAGTCGATAGAAGAAACCTCTCAAAGAAGATCAAATCGCATTCCTAAGATTCCAAATAGATTTGTCTCTTTTGACTCCTTTTCCCTTAATTATCGAGCATGTCTTCTTGCTATTCACTCCTTTCATGAACCATCTCTTTACAATGATGCTAAACAATATGATCATTGGAATGAAGCTATGGAACTTGAACTTAATGCCCTTAAAAAGGCACAAACTTGGGAAAATATTGATCCTCCAAATGGCAAGAAACCCATTGGATGTAGATGGGTGTTTAAAGTAAAAACTAAGAGTGATGGTTCATTAGAAAGATATAAGGCTAGGTTGGTAGCCAAAGGTTATGCCCAAGAGTATGGGGTAGACTATGATGAAACTTTTGCCCCAGTTGCTCGAATGACTAGTGTTCGAGCCCTTATTGCTATAGCTTCTGTTAAAAAATGGCCCATCTTTCAACTTGATGTTAAAAATGCCTTTTTGAATGGTAATTTAAATGAAGAAGTTTATATGGAACCACCTCCAGGTATGAATTTAAATGGAAAAGTTTTAAAATTAAAAAAGGCTTTATATGGTCTTAAGCAAGCTCCTAAAGCTTGGTATGACAGGTTTAGTAATGTATTAATCAATTTAGGTTTTTCTTCTTGCTATACTGACACTGCTCTTTTTGTTAAAAGGACAGGTGACTCCATTATCATGCTTTTGCTGTATGTTGATGATATGATCATCACTGGGAATGACAAAAATGGAGTAAATGATGTTAAGTCTATGTTAAAAGATACCTTTGATATGTCTGACCTTGGTTATTTGCGATATTTTTTAAGAATTGAAGTGGCTTATTCCGAACGTGGATACATCTTATCTCAAATGAAGCTAGCTGCTGAAATTTGTACCAAATCAGGAATATCTGATGAAAAGAAAGTTGAGACTCCCGAAGTTATCAATGCGAAACTAAGACTTGAAGATGGTGTTCTTCTTGAAGATCCAACTCCCTACCGTCAATTAATTGGATCCCTCACCCGTCCTGACATAGCTCATGCGGTTCATGTAGTGAGCCAGTTTCAGCACGCACCTACCACGGTTCATATGGCGGCCGTAATGAGAATTGTGCGATATATCAAAAATACCATCTCCAAGGGACTCTTCTTATCCTCTTCCTCATCTCTTGAATTGACTGCTTTTGCTGATGCTGACTGGGGAGGAAATCCCAATGATCGTATCTCAATTACGGGTCTTTGTATTTTTTTAGGTGAATCTCTCATCTCGTGGAGATGCAAGAAGCAGCAGAAGGTCTCCTTATCATCTACTGAAGCTGATTATCGAGCTATGGCGATGACAACTATGGAAATCGTATGGCTCAGAAGTCTCCTTGCTGACATGGGCGTCCTCATTTCCACTCCTACCAAGCTCTGCTGTGATAACAAAAGTGCGATATACATTGCCAGCAATCACACCTTTCATGAGCGGACAAAGCATATTGAGATGGATTGCCATTACGTTCGAGACGAATATCTCAGAGGGACTATCTCATTGCCATATGTTACTTCAGAATATCAGCTAGCTGACTTCTTCACCAAAGCACTTTCAACTCCACGATTTATGTTCCTCCTTAGCAAACTTTCGGTCTTCTCCCCGTAAAGTTTGAGGGGGCGTGTTAAAATATATATATATATATATATATACTTATATATATACATTTGTATATATATATAAGTATATATATACATATATGTATATATATATATATACATATTGCTTTTTTGTAAAATACCCGATAGGGGTATTATTGTAAAACTACAAATGTACCTTGTTTATTTTTGCTTTTTTTTTTCTTTTTCCTTTTTCCTTTTTTTTCTTTTTCTTTTTTTTTGCTTTTTGTTGGAACCACAAGGGGCCCCACTCTTGTAGTCGTTGGGGCCCCAACGGTAAGATTTCTGACCGTTGGGGGCTCCCAACGACTACAAGGGAGCCCCCTTGTGGTCTCTTCTTGTGCTCTCCTCCTCTATAAATAGAGGAGGTGTTCCTCTCTTAAATGTATGGGTTTTATACCCCTCTCTTCTCTTCTTCAATAATATCCAACTTATGACTTTAAGTCATTTCCATATTTGAGAGTTTTTTATGTGTGCACATTTGTTGTTTGTGTTCTTGGCTCTAGTGATCACTCTTAAAGAGTGACACTTGCTCTATTGGTGCTTCCGCCTCTTTTCATTACAGTTTGGAGTGGGAAGCAGATCACGCCCTCCGTATCCACTTCACCCTTGTCCTCCTCGTCCCCGTCCTTTACCGTAAATCACGCCTGTGGCAAAAACTTCTTGAGAATTTGGGTGAATGTGTGTTTCTTCAGAGAATCCCTTCAGAGTTATTTCATACTGGATCAATTTGGCTCGTAGCTCGTCAAAGTTAAGAAGAACAGGAAGGCACAATAGTGAAGTGACTATCATATTGTAGTCAGATCCCAATCCACTCTGAGTTTGTTGCACCATGTCATTGTCACTTACAACACATCCTATAACTGCAAGCTGATCTGTAATGATCTTTATCTTGTTCAAATATTCCATGATGGCCATGAAGTCTTTTCTTAATAACTGAAATTCTCTTTTCAGAAAAACCATCCTTGCTTGAGAAACCTGTGAATACGTTTGAACCAGTCGTTCCCAGAGTTGTAGTGTTGTACAATTGTCGGGAATGGCAACAAGGACCTCTTGAGACAGGGTTGAGGTGATGTATGCAACCTTTTCCCAATTGAGAAATTCTATACTTTTGACATACACGATCGAACTCTCCCCTTGATCATCTTTCTCTTTTCTTGGAGCAAATTCTGGTGGGACTGTGGTGGTTCCATCCAGGTGACCTAAGAGTCCTTGGCTTCTTATAAAAGGAATGATTTGCCTATTCCAAATCAAGAAGTTTGAGGTATTCAACTTTTCAGAAACGAGTTGATTGAGAAAACTTGAAGAAATATGTGATTGGGAGGAATAAGGATCCATAGAGAATGAAATTCAACAAGAGTGCTCACGAAATGCTCCACCCTTTTTTTTTTACGACTGTCAGATTCAGAGAATAGAGGGGCTGTTAGATTCAGAGAATAGAGAGACTGAACCCCTTTGTTTGCACTCGAGAAAATTGATATTGAAACTTTCCCACGTTAAATATATTTTCAAACAAGTAGCAAAAGAGAAACACGAAAGGGAACTTCACAACAAATATATTTGAATATGTAGAAATATATGCGTGGAGGGGATTGGACCAACGATAACAATAAAAGGAGTCACGCAGGCAATATCCAACAAAAAAAATGAAATGGGGCACTCGATAGGTCTGGGTTTCAGCCACTCATTTTTGTTTGTTTTTTTTTTTACGATCTGGGTTCACGTGAACATGATTCACGTGAATCTCAGATCCAAGAGAGAAGCAAGCCCACGTGCGATGTGGGTACACAAAAAAATCAGAAAAGGGAAAAGAACGAGAGAAGAAGGAAATTAAGAAGAGTAGAAAAAGGAAAAAAACTGAAACTGAATCTCAGATCCAAGAGAGAAGCAAGCCCACGTGCGATGTGGGTACACAAAAAAAATTCAGAAAAGGGAAAAGAACGAGGAGGAAAGAACGAGAGAAGAAGGAAACAAAGAAGAGTAGAAAAAGGGGGAAAAACCTCAAAACTCTGATGGTCGCACCTGCGGGAAACCTCCTTCCCTTTTTTTTTGCCCTTAGACAGATCTTCGCTCTGATACCATGTTAGAAATCCACCCATACCTGCGTTGAGAAAGAGAGAGAGAGAGAAACAAAGAGATGAAAGCAAGAGGTGAGTCGCTGCTACGATTTCAATGTGAAATCGTGACCTAAACTATTCATTTATAACTTAATTTTTACAGAGGTTTGGATCCGGGTCTGGTGTATCCAGACCCAATTAAAATATAACGTATATTGTACACATTTATTTTTACATGGATCGGGTCGGATTCCGGGTTGGATCCTTTTGCACCTTTTTTAGTCCACAACATAAGTTTGAGTATAGCCTTTCGCAACCAGACGAGTTTTAAACCATCAATCGATCCATTTGAGTTATACTTAATAGTATAGACCCGTTTACAACCAATAATATCAGCCTCAGGTGGAGGTTCAACTAAGTCCCATGTTCTGCAAGAAAGCAGTGCATCCATTTCATCTTGCATGGCATTCACCCATTAGGGGTCCATAAGAGCTTGATGATGATTGACAGAAACTGATGCAACAGATAATGCTAATACAAAATTCTTCATATTGTCACCAAGTCTTGCCTCATAAACAAACTGAGAAATATGATGAAGTGTACATTGCCTTTTTTTCCATTCGAAGAGCAATAGGTAAATCACCATAAAAAAAATGATCGTCAATAGGGTCAGGAACACTCACCTTTGGAGAAGCGAAGGGCACAGGCATAGAGTTGGGGGAGCTCGATGTGTGTACACTATAGGAGGATTTTTGTAACGAGACAGAGTCGGATTTGGAACAAGAGGCTCAAGACTGACATACTCTAATGGAGAAGGAGGAACAGGAAGAGGAAAGGAATCACCTTGAATAGCATGTATTCTGGGAGAAGTACTAGAAAAATATGGGATAGACTAAAAAAAGGAAACATCCGCACTGGCATACTCTCTCTAGGATATGGGATCATAACACCGATATCCTTTTTGGTGCTTGAGATACCCAATAAAAACACATTTTATAGATTGAGATGACAATTTATCTCGATTGGGACCAAGTTTATGAACAAAGCACACACAACCAAACACCTTTGGAGAGATATGAAAAAGAGGAGCTTCAAGTCTGAGAATTTGAATGGGAATACGATCCCCCACAGAGGATGAGGGCATACAGTTTATTAGGTATCCCGCAGTTAAAACCGCATCTCCCCAGTAAGACGCAGACATATTAGACTTGATCATAAGGCAATGAGCAACATTTAGAATGTGTCTATGCCTGCGCTCCGTTACTTCATTCTGTTGCGAGGTATGAGGACAAGAAGTCTAAGGTTGGATCCCAAGTTTTTTGTAAAATTGTAATAATTCAGAGGATTTGAATTCAAGAGCATTGTCGGTGCAAACCACTTTGATGCAAGAATTAAATTGAGTTTTTATTTCAATAATCAAGGATTTGAGAATAATGGGGGCTTCAACCCTATATTTTAACAGGAATACCCAAGATAATCTGGAAAAATCATCTACAATGACTAAATAATGACACTTAAAACAACTATGAATTTTACTTGGACCCCAAACATCAACATGAAGAAGATCAAACAAATATTTACTTGAAGGACTCTGACTAGACGGAAATGAACTTCTATGATGCTTCCCAAGCTGACATGCTTCACACAACAGAATAGTGGACGGCGAGATATGAGGAATAACTCTACGCAATTTAAGCAACGGAAGATGACCAAGACGATGATGCCAAAACAACAGACTAGAAGAGGACTCACTTGTCGAGTGTGAAAAGAAGTGTTTTCTCTGGTTACGGGTCATGGATCTGAGGATCCATGACCCGTGACACCCACTTCTTCATTAATGGCATTATGTAATATTGATTATTGTAAAAAGGGTATTCTAGTACCCTAATTTTGTTTGTAATCTCATGTTAACATAAAGTAATACACAGCAGCCGACCCATGTACAACAGGGTATCGGTTTTCCCAAACCTCTCTCTCCCTTTCTCTACCTCTCTCTGTTTTGCAGCTCTCCAACGTGGAACAAACTGCAGGTTGCAAAACTAACATGGTATCAGAGCCACGCTTCAGCTGAAACTGGGATCGATTCAAAAGACACGTCTGAAGATCCTTTTCTCCTCTATTTCCTCTTCCAAAGTCTGAAAATCAATCAAAAAAAAAAAGGTACGGCTGTTCTTGTTTTCTTTTCTTTTTGGATTCACGACTGACCTAGTTAGTTTCATTCCAAAGTCTGAAGATCCTACACCTGTTTCCTATTTCTTTCTGGAATCACGACTGACCCAATCAGTCTCAGCAGATCCTACACCTGTTTCCTATTTCTTTCTGGAATCACGACTGACCCAGTCAGTCTCAGCCTGTTTCTCGCCTCTTTCTGGGTTCACGACTGACCCAGACAACTCAGATTTTTTCTGGTTTCTGGGACTCACGACTGACCCAACTAATTCTGTTCTCTTTGGATTCACGTCTTATTCATCCTCTTCTTTTCTCAATTTATCTTCCAACAGTTTCCTTTTCTCCTACTTTGGTGGTGGCCGAACCTTGGTTTCGCCACTGTTTATTTTTATCTCTTGAGTGCTTCAGCCCAGATTCCCTCATTCAGCCATTAACAAGCCGATACATTAGGAATCTTCCAATTTTTTTTGGATTTTCATATCCGATATTCCATTTCATATACAAATCAGAAATCTGATTGTCATTAAATTTCTGTTTCATATCAGCAATCTGAATTAGTTCCTGCAAAAAAAAAAAAAAAATTTACAGACCTGCAGGTGTAAAAGTAGATTGTGCTGAATACATTCTTCATTCTGTGAAACATGAATTCTCTTCCTAACCAGTCAGTTCTTTCTTCATGTTTCCTCAGCCAACTTGTGTCTGAAAAATTAAATAATGGTAATTTCTTGACTTGGAAGAGGCAAATCATACATTTCATTAGGAGTCAGGATCTTTCTGGACATCTGGATGGATCCATTCCAGTTCCTCCTGAGTTCATATCACAAGAAGAAAGGGACAGCAAAGGGGAATCCGTATATGTTAGAAATCCTGAATTTGTGGCTTGGATGAAAAGAGACCAAGCGCTTGTTGCTTATATTACATCAACACTCTCACAAGAGGTTCTTGTAGCCATTCCAGATGACTGCACTGCCATGCAACTTTGGAACAGACTTGTTCAGACATACTCACAGGTTTCTCAGGCCAGGATTATGTTTCTTAAAATAGAATTTCAAATGTTAAGAAAGGAGTCCATGACCATCATGGAATATTTGAACAAAATGAAGGTCATCACAGATCAGTTAGCAGTTGTTGGAAGTACAGTTTCTGATAAAGATTTGGTATAGCAAACCCTCAGTGGATTGGGACACGACTATCATATGATTGTCACTTCTCTGTTATGTTTACCTGAGCTGCCCAATTTTGAAGATCTGCGTGCAAAATTGTTACAATATGAGATGAATCTAAAGGGATTTTTTGAAGAATCATCTATGCATACTAGGGCACAAGAAGTTCTTGCTACAGGGGTTACTTATGCACGAGGACGAGGAAACTATGATATCAAGGGAAAAGGAGCACAAGGTAGAAGTGGTCATGGAGGTCGTGGATTATTGCCTACCCCCAACTCATATACCAACCCACAAAGACAGAGGCCAATTCCTACTTGCTTTCTGTGTAATAAAAGGGGGCATATCAAAGCTAACTGCTGGTTCAATCCCCTAAATAAAGGAAAATCAACACAAATTGAAGCAAAAAGAGGCACAGACAATACAAGGACCAGCGGAGAAGTAAAAGAGTTGTTATTGTCAGCCTTAGCAGAATTGAATCTGAAACAGAATGAACAAGGCACTTGGTACGTGGATTCTGGCGCAGCGACTCATGTTACTGGTGATGCAGGTAAGCTCCTAAAACTTGTTCCTTACATTGGTAGAAGTAGTATAGTTACTGGAGATGGATCACACCACTCTGTTTCGCATATTGGAAACTCCATCATACCCTTACCTGAATCTTCCATCAATCTTTCAAATGTTCTTTATGCCCCTAATATCAAGAAAAACATTGTTTCAGTTTCTAAACTTGTTGATGATATCAAAGCCTCAGTTGAATTTACTCCCTCTTCTGTTCTTGTTAAGGATCTCTGCACGAAAGAGACGTTCGCTAGAGGGAAACGGCAAGGCAATATGTATGTTTTTCAAGAAGATCCTTCAGCACATATTCGCTCTGCAGACCCAAACTTGAAGCTCTAATCACCATTGTCTTCTGAAAATCCTACCTGCGTTTTTAGTGTCTCTGAAATCAATAAGCCAAATCTTTGGCATGGTCGTCTAGGTCACTGCAGCAATAATTTCATTGAGAAGCTTGTTTCAAGTAACCTCATTCCCAAGTCAAGTTTAGGAATAAATGTAAATGACAACAAATGTTCTAGTTGTCTCTTATGTAAGAGTCATGTTTTACCATTTCATTCTATCAATAAAAGAGCTTCAAGACCTTTTGAGTCTATTTGTTCTGATGTTTGGGGGCCTGCTCCAGTTGCTTCTATGTCTGGAACTAGATACTATCTTTTATTTGTTGACAGTTATTCTCGCTATTCCTGGATATTTTTCATGAAACATAAATCTGAGACTTTCAAGTTGTTCCGTAACTTCCATTCCTTTGTCAGAAACCAATTTTCTGAAAACATCCTAAGTTTCCAATGTGACGGAGGAGGTGAATTCTCTTCCATTGACTTTACTAACTTTCTTCAAAGTAATGGGATAAGGAAAAAGGTGTCTTGCCCGCACACACCTCAGCAGAATGGAATTGCTGAAAGAAAGCATCGCCATATTGTTGAGAGTGCGATGAGCATGATGCATGATAGTAAGCTTCCGATCACTTTATGGACAGAGGCTTTTTCATTCTGCAGTTCATGTGATAAATCGATTGCCCATGACTATTTTGGAAAACAAGTCTCCTTACTTGTCTCTTTTTGGTATTCACCCCAACTACTATGATTTGCATGTGTTTGGCTGTTTATGCTATGTTCATGTTGACAGTTCAAAGAGACATAAGTTTCAGGACAAGGCTTTGAAGTGCAGGTTTGTGGGTTATGCCGATGACTATAAAGGGTACAGATGCTATGATCCGGTGAGCAAGCGCATCAAAATATCAAGAAATGTCATCTTTGATGAATTGAATTTTGATTGTCAATGTAATAGTTCTTCAGAATCAAAACATGAAGTTCAGGCTTACTATCCTTGGTTGAACTATAAACTTCTCACAGGAGCTAGTGATGCTTGCTCAAATTGCACTCAAAAGGATAAGATACCTGTGTCTACTGATGGGATGATTGATCATGAAAATACAGACTCAACTTTGAATCCAGGAAGATATAGAGGCTTTGTCTATACTCGACGAGAAAGAGAGTCACCCACTATAGTTGATTCAGACATGGACACATCCTCAACATCCAACATTGTTGATACTAGAAGATCCACACGTCCTCGTCATCCAATTGAAAGGTGGGTCAGTTATGAAAATTTCTCATTAGATTTTCAACTCTTTCTAACAGCCTTGAATAAAGAAGATGAACCCACAACGTTCTCTCAAGCATCAAATTCCAGAAGATGGATTGAAGCTATGAATGAGGAGATGGAAGCTCTACATGAATGTGGTACGTGGGATGTCGTATCAAGACCACCTGACAAAAATGTTGTTGGTTCGAAATGGGTGTACAAAATAAAGTATAAACCAGATGGGACTATAGAGCGATACAAGGCGAGACTTGTAGCCAAAGGTTTTACATAGGAGCAAGGACAGGACTATGATGAAACCTTTAGTCCAGTGGTGAGGATGGGGACAATCCGAGTCATACTTTCTTTAGCTATTGAACACCAATGGACCATTAGCCAACTTGATGTGAAGAATGCCTTTCTTCATGGAGATTTGAGAGAAGAAGTTTACATGGAACAACCCACTGGTTACGCAGAAGGTAATCCTACAAAATATGTCTGTAGACTTAAAAGGGCGATATATGGATTGAAGCAGGCATCTCGATCTTGGTTTGACAGCTTTTCTCTTGAAATACAAAAATATGGTTTTAAGAAATCTCTTCTTGACCACTCCTTATTTATATTTAAGGACCAAGACACAATTACTCTGTTGTTGATATATGTGGATGATATCATCATTACTGGCAGTTCCAATGACCACATTGAAGAAGTCAAACATCTCTTGAATCAGAGGTTCAAAATGAAGGACCTTGGCAAACTACGGTACTTTCTTGGAGTTGAAGTTGACAGTTCCTCTGAAGAAATGACTCTCACTCAACATAAGTATACTATTGATGTTCTTAATAAAGCGGGTATGAAAGACTGCAAGCCCTTAAGCACTCCTAGCGTTCTTCATCAAAGGCTTAGCTCTCAAGATGGAGATCCATTTGATAATCCCACACAGTACCGTAGCATAGTGGGTATGTTACAATACCTCACTTTTACTCGCCCTGATATAGTATACTCGGTGAATCAAGTTTCTCAGTTTATGCATGCCCCATGTGAAGGGCATATGGAAGCAGTTAAACGGATACTACGATATCTGAAGGGAACGGTTGGGGATGGTCTCATATATAAACGAAAGACAAATGGGCAAAGTGCACATGAGATCACTATTTATTCTGATGCGGACTGGGCGGGAGATCCAGATGAACGCAGATCAGTATCCGGCTATTGTGTATTTATTAGGATGAATTTGGTTTCTTGGAGTAGTAAGAAACAAAAGGCTGTTGCCATATCCAGTACAGAGGCTGAATACAGGTCAATGGCAGCCGCCACTGCTGAGGCTACTTGGGTTAGACATCTATTGACAGAAGTAGGAGAATCGATATCTCGTTCACTTCTTTTGTGTGACAACCAGAGTGCCATTAGTATGTCTTTTAATCCAATTCATCACAGTCGTGCCAAGCATATTGAAATAGACCAGCATTTTGTGAGACAAAAGGTAGAAGAGAAAGAGATTGAGCCTGAATTTGTTCGAACTACAGATCAAGTGGCGGATATATTTACAAAAGGATTGACTAAAGACAGATTTTGGACGTTAAAAGGCAAGTTGTTCATGATTCAAGATCATGCACAACTTGAGGGAGGGTGAAAATAAGTGTTTTCTCTGGTTACGGGTCATGGATCTGAAGATCCATGACCCTTGACACCCACTTCTTCATTAATGGCATTTTGTAATATTGATTATTGTAAAAAGGGTATTCTAGTACCCTAATTTTGTTTGTAATCTCATGTTAACATAAAGTAATACACAGCAGCCGACCCATGCACAGCAGGGTATCGGTTTTCCCAAACCTCTCTCTCCCTTTCTCTACCTCTCTCTGTTTTGCAGCTCTCCATCGTGGAACGGACTGCAAGTTGCAAAACTAACAGAGTGAACATAGCCAACTAGTTGGTGTAGATAATAGACTCCACCTTCCTCATAGCCTCCACCAATCGTCTTCCCCGTCAGCAAGTCCTGAAAAGTGCAACAGGCAGGATCAAATATTACTCGACACTTCAATTCCTTTGCAACACGACTAACAGATAACAAATTTTGAGGGAATGAATTGGCGTGGAGAACATTTTATAACTGAAGAGTAGGGGAGATGGAGATATTTCCCTGGCCAACAATGGGAGAAGAACTCCCATCGGCAAGAACAACCTTTTTAAGATTAGCAACACTATTCAAATTTGAAAAATCACATTTATTTCCACACAAATGGTTAGATGCCCCTAATCAATAATCCACCACCTACATTGGCAAGATAATTCATCACTTGTAGAGCATGCAATATCAGCCACAGGGGAACTAGATGGAAGATGTGCCAACAGATCATCATACTCAACACGAGTGAGTGTAACCGAATCACTAGGAGGAAGAGTGGGGGACTCGGGTTTGGCCAGTTGTGCTGTAGGAACAACTTTAGCTGAAGATGCGGGAGGTCATCCATTCTTGTCAAAACATCTATCTTCTAAATGCCCAAATCTCTCGCAGTAGGTACACTAGAGCTTGCCTCGTCCTCCCGTGCCTCGACCACGTCCACGACCTCGAGAATTATGAAGAAAACCTCGGCCTCGGCCATAGGAGATAGACAGATCAAAGATTTGTGATTCCGATTGAGATGAAGGAAGGGACATGACAAGCCTGCTCAGTCGATTATATGCCTCAGCAAGAGTGGGAACATCTGAGCCTGTCAACATCTGAACTTTGGCAACTGAGAATTCAGCTGACAAGCCAGTCAAGAACCGTGCGACCATGGTATGCTCCTGGTGTAGTTTTTGTTTGTCACAACATAATAGTCTATGAGCATTTAGTCTCTCAAAAGCTACCTTCACAATAGCATAATACTGGGCTAGAGTTTGGTTTCCTTGTTACAATTTATAGATCTCCTCTTCTACTTGAAGAATACGACTAACATTAGTTTCTTGAGAATAAGTGTCTTGCAAATTATCCCACATTTGTTTTGCAGAGGTGTAATAAATGAGCCCGTCGTCTATGTGAGGTTGCACACTATTCATAATCCAAGACATGACAATATCATTGTCCTCTTCTCATGTAGCATACTTTCCAGTTTTGTCCTTGGGCTCATTTTCCAACAAAATATGTTTTCTACGATGCCCTAAAACAGATATCATGAACGTACCATCTAGCATAGTTAGTCATCCAACTTTACAGATGATCCATATGAAAATGGGTTTGCAAAGCCTTTATAATCAGACACAATTTCAGTCTTCATGTCTCTTCATGTCTGACTTCTGTATTTCAGCCATGGAAGTACAACCACACACAACTGCCAACTGCCGAAAACTTGGATTTGAGGTGCACACCAACTATCAACTGAGAAGCCGACTCTACCAGATTTTAATCATACTGATAAAATCTGATATGAAAAAAACTGTAATACGTAGTTTAGATTCAAAACTAACGTGCGCACCAACTACCAACTGGTAAGCCGACTCTACCAGATTTTAATCACCCTGATAAAATCTGAACTATTCACCTTAAAAAAAACTGCGACAAGATGCATACCACGACCACAAAAAAAAATTCTGACAACCTGCATACCACAACTACATCATGATGGAGACTGTAGACCTTTTCAACATCCACTAAACTATCATCAACCACCATCGACATGGTCGGGGTGTCCCTGCTGCTACGCGCACATACCTGCTCCTACATGCACAACATACGGTCGGGGGTCTCCCTGCTACTACACACACGCTTCATATCACTGTTCACGCTGACACACAACGCCACCCGATCATGTTCCTGCTGGCTGGAGAGGTTCCAGATCTCTGTACACTCTGTACACAACGATCGCTGTAGTCACTGCACACAACGCCACCCGATCTGTGTTCCTAGTGGAGAGGCTTCAGATCGCTCTTCACGATGTACACAACACCACCAGATCAGCGTGTGGGTCGATCAAGTCAGACGCCTAGAGCTACGCCTGCTCTGATACCATGTTGCAGTCGTCTAGGGTTTCTAGCAAAAAACACAGAGAGAGAGAGAGAGAGAGAGAGAGAGAGAGAGAGAGAGAGAGAGAGAGAGAGAGAGAGAGAGAAATCATATTTGTTCATTAGGTCTAATCTCACTTAAATAGAGAGATTAGACTGAAAAACCTTATTTACAATAATGCCCTTGACCTCTTGAGTAGTTACCAAACTACCCATATGCATACACATATGTACGACGACTGCTTCTCAACATCCTTAAAAGGAACAAAAAAGGACAAATCTGACTCATCTCGACTTTTCTCCACTCTAGCTGAAGTATAGCATATCTTCATGAAAGATGACATATCGGGATACCCACACCCTCTTTCGAACAAGATCATAGCATTTGTATCCCTTTTGACCATTATCCAAACCAAGAAAGCAACACTTAACTGTTTGGTGAGATAATTTATCTCTATATCTATCAGGTAGAAGAACAAAACATATATATCCAAATACTCTCATCATATCATAATTTGGAGTTTTTTCGTACAATTTTTAAAATGGAGATATACCTTAAAGCATAGTTAATGACATAATTTATTTGATAGATACTCAACTGAACTCTGCCCAAAATGCTTTGGGCACTTTACTTTTAAATAGAAGAACTCTTGTTGTCTTCAAGATATATCTATTCTTTCTTTCATACACTCCATTTTGCTCAGGAGTGTAGGGACAAGATTTTTTATGGTCTATACCTCTCATGCTTAAACTTTTCACACACGCAATTGACATATTCACCACCAGAGTCAGTTCAAAGTATCTTAATCTTAGTTACAAATTGATTCTCAATCATAACTCAAAACTCTTAAAGATATCAAAAAGTTCACTTCTATTTTTCATAAAATATAACCAAATAAATCTTGTACAATCATTTATGAAAGTGACAAAATATGATGATCCTCCTTTTGACAAAATCGGCGAAAGACCCCACAATTCAAAATATACAAGAAGATCAAATGGACTTTCAGGCTCTTTATTACTAGACCCGAATGACAAAGCATGACCCTTTGCCAACCTACAACTTTCACAGTCTCTAACATGATTAGATACAACTAACTGAGGCCCACCGATGTTTCCTAAAGACACAAACTTTTGCAACCTAAAGCTGGAAATATGACCCAGTCTCTTGTGCCACAAAATAGACTCATCTATGACCGAAGCTCCCACCTAGACCTCTTTTGTGCGCTTGTATGAAGCTAGTTCAAGTAGTATAAGTCTCCTTTTCTATCGCCAATCTCAATTTTCTTCTCTAACAATTGATCTTTCATTACACAACTAAAAAGTGAAAATAACATTACAATTAAGCTTGATAATTTTATCAATTGAGATACGATTCATAGCAAGTGATGGAATATGATAAACTTGAGAAAAATTAATCTTACTACCAAGATAAGAGTCGAAAGTAACATAACTGACTTTCATAAAAGAACCATCTGCGAAAAGTGCTATTGTAGGGATGATAGTTGGTTAAAATAGACTCATTGGCTGTCATATAACAAGAAGTCCCTGAGTCTATTAACCAATCAGAGGAGCAACCTAAGATACCTGACCAGAAGAAAAATCAATAATATGAGAGGCTACTGATTGTGCAAGAAATTGCAATTGTTGCATTTTCTCCAATAACTAAAATTGACCACTACCTAATGATTTTGAGGCTCTCTCAACAGATAAACCAATCGACTGAACACCAATATAAGTGTGATCATACTTGGGCTTGGTGCCCTTACCATCAAAATATGCTACTTAAACTCCACTTTTTTTTTTCTGAGGGTTGGGCAAGAGTTTTTCATGTGGCCAAAATTTTTACAAGTGTCACTGAATAGAGCTCAAGTCACCTCTTCCTCATGCTCTTCCATTGCCTCTACCACCAAATCTGCCACCTAATTGCTTGGGGATTACCAATACACTATCATTGGATGAATAGGTTCCAAGAGACCTTATCTTGGTCTCTTCTGCAATCAATTCAGCTAAGACATCAATGACCAAGGGTAAGAGAGTACGATGCAGTATGACACACCTTACTCCATCAAACTTTGGTCGAAGTGCCATAAGAAACTCAATAACTCTAGTTGTCTCCTTATGCTGATCAAGAAGCCCCAGACATGTTTGACATGAAGTGCACCTCTCACACTTAGTACACTTTTCGCATCTTGTTCGATCCTCCATGAGTGCTAGAGCATCTCAAATTCTCTGCATATCAGAGTAAAATTTCTCAATCGACTTTCTTTCTTGACGCATACTTCTCAATTCTTGAGTGAGTTGATATTGCCTCGCCCCATTGTCTTGCTTGTAGACTTGTTTGAAGAAAGGTTCATAGCTATCCTTTGTTCTACTGAACCTAGTATCCAAGCCTTAACCCTTGTACTATGTCACAAGGACTCGGCCAACTGGGTGCCACACCCGCGTCGATGCGACGTGGGTGCGTGTGTAGGTGCGGCACCCGGTGCGGTCAATGGTGTGAGTTTTGGAAAATGATTTTTAAAACAATATTTTAATGAAAATCCAGTGAAAGCCAGACACAAAAAATATGAAAACCGGCTCGCACGAGTGGTGGAGTCCGGGTCGATCTCAGGGAACGGGATATACTCGTATTTAAACACACATCTTCTTAGACAACTTATTGAAAGATATAGAGAGAGGAACAAAGATTTGCATATGGTTTTTATTGATTTAGAGAAGGCATACGATAGAGTACCTAGGGACGTTCTCTGGTGGACAATGATGAAGAAAGGTGTTTCTCTCAAGTACATTAGTATAATTAAAGATATGTATGAAGGAGTAGTAACCAATGTCCGCACTTGTGGAGGGGTGACAACCAATTTTCCGATAACGGTTGGGTTACATCAAGGATCTGCTTTAAGCCCTTTCCTATTTGCGATAGTGATGGATGAGCTTACGAGATCAATTCAAGAAAATGTACCGTGGTGTATGTTGTTTGCTGATGATATTGTTTTGATTGATGAGTCTAGAGCTGGGGTTAATGCTAAGTTAGAATTATGGAGACAGACATTGGAAGCTAGAGGTTTTAAGTTGAGTAAGAGTAAGACTGAATATATGGAATGTCGGTTTAGTAAGCAACGAAGTAGTGATGGGAGTGTAGTGAAGCTTGGTGAGCAAGATATACCGGTGAATGATTATTTCAAATATTTGGGATCCATCATTCAAAAGTATGGAGAAATTGATGGAGATGTAAATCATAGGATAAAGGTTGGGTGGATGAAATGGAAAAGTGCTACTGGAGTGCTGTGCGATCGTAGAATGCCATTGCGGTTGAAGGGAAAGTTTTATAGGACGACTATTAGACCCGCTTTACTATATGGTACGGAATGTTGGGCTGCCAAGAGACATCATATTCAAAAAATGAGTGTAGCTGAGATGCGGATGCTTAGATGGATGTGTGGAAATACAATAAAAGATAAGATTCGGAACGAAGAGATACGTAAGAAGGTAGGTGTTGCACCCATTGAAAATAAGATGCGAGAGAATCGTTTACGGTGGTTTGGACATATTCGGCGAAGGCCTAATGATGCTCCAGTTAGAAGGTTGGAGAAATGGGAAAATATATTAGTTAAAAGAGGTCGGGGTAGGCCTAGGAAGACTTGGATGGAGATGATAGGAAAGGATATGAATGCTTTGAACCTCACCGAGGACATGGCGTTGGATAGAAATGATTGGAGGAAAAGGATTCATGTGGAAGACCCAAAATGAATTTCTTTTTTGGTTCATATCGCTGACCCCAATTGTTTTGGGATGAAGGC
This sequence comes from Nuphar pumila, assembly GCF_984573655.1. NCBI lineage: Eukaryota > Viridiplantae > Streptophyta > Magnoliopsida > Nymphaeales > Nymphaeaceae > Nuphar > Nuphar pumila. Next base: position 36,177,422 of record NC_143255.1, read on the forward strand.
GTAGTTGTTGTTGTTGTTGAAAGAAAAATGAATTAATTGAATAAATAAATCACTAAAAAGTAATGCCCTATGCATAGGGCTTAACAAATAAAAGAATAGAAAGGCCTTATTACAACCCAATGAATTGAATAAATAAAATAAAATCCTAGTTTAAAAAGAAAAGAAAAGGCTTTAGTGCTTCAAGTCTTTTTGTCCCTTCTTGAGGTAATGCATGTTTTCTTGAACTTTTGCTTTTCTGAGGGTTCCTTGAGGGCACTTCTAAGAGTCCGAGGGGACCTTAGAGGGCACTTTGGGGGCACGAAAGGGCTCTATTGCACGTTCCAATGCTTTCTGCAAAAATAAAAAACACAAAACAACGCAATACGAAGGAAACTGACAAGATCTAAAAAAAATAATAAAACAAGATCTAACTAAAATGAATCACACATGAACTATATGTAACAACTAAACCACTAAATGACAAAATAGCAAAACTACTTAGACTAACTAAAACAACTTCAATTACCTCAAGTAATGAATCAAACTATGAAATAACCAACTAACTAAAGTTACATCTAATGAATTGCTTGAAATAATTAAAATAAACTAACTAAGATTGAAACTACCTAAACAATTACTAATGCTGAAGAACTCATGGCTAATGCAATAAATTACTAAAATAATTAGTAACTAATGACTCACGGCTATCTAAAGCTAACACTAAATACTTGATTAAATGATGAACAACCTATGTAAAGATCATTGCTACAAAAAGTAAGAAAAATATAACACCAAATGATCAATAGGCTGACCGACTGGTGCCCAACACAATAGGCTGAACCTAAATAACTAACAAAAAGAAGAAATATAAAAAAAACGTTGAACTAAAAATACGATGTTGAATCTAAGTAAAAAAAAAGGAAAGAAAAAAATGTATATACCGGACTAGGTATGCATTGGAAGTAAACTTAATGACCTAAGTGTGCAAGCAACGAGTTTAACCATGTCAGCTAAAGGAGGCTTCCAGCAATCGATCCAACAACACCAGTCATGCAGAACGCGTGATTGACGGCCTAGATCAATATGAAGTGGGGAATCAGTGCTTCCTGCGCAGAACCATGATGATCATTTGACCAGTATGATCAAATCCAAACCCTTTGTGATATGCAGGTCTGACCTGATCTGACTCAACAAAAGTAAGGAAACACAATATGATTCAGTGCTCGTGTTTTCTTGTTTGGCGTAGGAATTGCATCAAGGTCTTCCTCTCTAAAGACCCAGTCAGATTAAATAATAACTGACAGGCTAAGTCGTCATTGCTGCTCTAAAAAAAATTTGCTAACCCACCGATTACTGAACTAAAAGAAAATATATATGCAAACAACACTAAGTTACGCTATCTACTATTAATCTATTATGCCAAAATGATTAATATTAAGCACTAACTATTTTATCTATGATGAATGCAAAACAAATATGATGCACAAAAGAAAACGTGAATCTAACATGCTATATGCATTGAAGATGCTGAAATCGAGTATGAGCATACATTATTACTAAAACTATGGAGAAGGGAAGAAGAAGAAGCTCACCTCGCAGACCACTTCCAACGGACTGGTTGGGAAAATAGCGGCCTCTCCATGATCTATGCCCGCTGCACCCTTTGATGAAGGAAGATGGAACCGTCGACGAGAAGAAAGGGAAAAAGAGAAGTAGGAGAGAAAAGGAGAGGGAACCGGCTAGCTGGTAGAGAAAGAAGAGAGAGAGAGAGCCGTGAGCTTCAAAGTGGGAGGCCCCTTTTCCTTTCTCAAACTTTCCTTTTTATAATAATAATTAGGTTTTGGAAAAACTTTTTCAAAAAGAGTTTGTATACTTTTCAAATATTTCAAACAACTCCATTTTTTGAAAGTATTTTTCAAAAACTTAATTAATTACCCAAAAAGGCTCACAAAGGGCTCGAGTTGCTTAATTTAAAATTTGATAAAAATCTTTGAATACCTTTGCAAACACGCATTTTTAAGCAATTATTGCACATGATCATGCATGAAAAATATATTGAATTTATGTGTAGAATTATGCATGATCAGTCAACCTGACCCTGGGTGCGGTCAACACACCCAAGGTCATTTATGTCCAACTTTTAGACTATATATATATATATATATATATATATATATATATATATATATATATATATATATATATATATATATATATATATATATATATATATATATATATATATTGCCGCACCCCCACACCCAAGTTTTTTGAAAGTGTCACACCCCCGCACCCGCACCCATGTGACATAGCCCTTGCATTATTCACTACCCATTCTTCTATAATTTCATCAAAATTAGCATCAGTGGGCTTGGGTTTCACCTTTGAGCCATTTAAATACCCCCCAAGCCCTTTTCCAACTATTATGACATAAAATCAACATAATAATGATGGTTTGTCCCATCCAACTTTATTGTTACAATCCTAATTCCTTCTTTCTCCATACCTCACACAACCCCTAACTATAGTGCAAAAATGCTGGACAAACCAACAACTACAACAAATACAAGCTATAAAATGCTGCAGCCAAACCCAATAAACAATCCAAAATAGTAGGCCCTATAAGAAACAGTTCAAAATAGGAGACCACACCACATGCACAACCAGCAAATACCCAAAAGAAAACACAAAATTTCTCTCAAGAACTAAGATTCAGTCAATGTGATTGCAGCAAAGCTCAAAATACAGATAACTATAGCTGAATCAAACAATATACTGTCCAAACACAACATCATTAGAGTAGTCATGTAAGATAGAGCCCAAAAACAGATTACTGCCAAAGTGTACCATCTAAAAAACTGTAACAACCCCAAACTGACACTCGAAAAATGCGATTTGTTTTTTAATTTTTAACACAATTGCATAAAACCTCCCAAGGACTAAGGGCACATTACAGTTTAATGTTCCCATACCATCAACCATTTCAAACATAGAGTCAATTTAAAACTATGAATTGAACTTTATTTATTTAATCAAATAAGTTAGAGAGTTTAAGAATTGAAAATCAATTGTATTCCATCTCATGCACATCAAAACCCGAACCACCAAATCATAAACCTCGAGTCCTCCAGCCAGCCAATCCCTCTCATCACTGAGCTTTCGTGCTTGAAAAATATTTTTAGAAAATGAGTAAGAACCGAAGTTCTCGTACGTGATTCTCTAAAAAATTAACAATAAGAAAATAGCATAAATTAAATCATATACAAAATTTAAGAGGAAATCACAGGCAACAAATCATCAAAACTAACTTACCATCTAAGCAATTCAAACAAGCATTGAACACTTTCATGATAAATCAAACATATCCTATGTCACATGGGTGCGGGTGCGGGAGTGGGTGCGGGGATTCGGCACTTCCAAAAAACCCGGGTGCGGGGGTGCGGCAGGGGAAAAAATGTAAAAAAAAAATTATATATATATAAAATTTTGAAGTTTTAATAGTTTAACATTTAACAGTAAACATTGTCATAAACTCATAATATGATTCATCATGCATGCAGTATATCAACCTAAATATCAAATTATCAATCAAATAAGTAAAGCAATTACATAAATCGACCTAAATATCAATCAAATAAGTATTGTATAAAAGAACTAAATTACATACCAAAGTATATCCTGATGAAGATGAAGTAATGGATGTTAATAATTTTCTTCTTCATCATCAAATGCATCATTAGAAGGAATACTGGGCTCAACTAAATCCATGTTTGTTACGTTAAATTCATGTTCTCCCTCGAAGTCACACTCTTCTGGGTTTATATCCCAAAATTTGGATGTTCCTTGTCTGCATTATAAACCTAATTTGAAAATGATAAATACAATACAAGTATATTTAAATGAAAACTAAGAAATAATCAAATAACTAAGAGAGCAAATTAGTACATGTATTCATCATTGCTTCGCAAAAGTAATCAAAGATTTGAATGAACATATACTAAATCCTCTGCACGCTTGCTGGTGAGTTTATTTCTATTCATGTTGTGGATTTGGGAATATGTGCTCCAATTTCTTTTACAACAAGATAACTAGCATGCTGCGATAGCAATCTTAATGCAAGACGTTGCAGAAGAGGTGTTTCTGATCCAAATGTTGACCACCATGTGATAGGATATATATTATCTTCTTCTCTCGCGAATAATGCCGGTGCATATAATCTCGAAGATGAAAATTTTCCAAACTCTTGTGTGACTTGATGTAGAAGATATGCTTCTGGAAAAAGTCTTGTCATACACATATTTCTATGTCTTGATAGCTCTGGGTCTAAATTTGGAGGGACACGACCAATACCACCAGCCCGCCACTTATTTGCATAATATTTTAGATTAAGAGAATGTGCCATGCAATGCAAAGGAGTGTTGCTCTTATCTCATCTTCTGACTAAAATTGAATGAATATGATTAAAAAAATCTGAATCATCCAATGCAGGATTTTTTTTCTTCATGCATGAAAACTATAACTTGTATTTTTTCAATCATATTATCCCACATTTCATAAACTCTGTGAAGCATGGGCTCATCCTTATCAACTTCTCTTAACATTTCCCAAATAGGTTGCGTAAATTGAAGGAAGTATACCAATCTGTCCCAAAACTCATCATCAAGAATGAATTTCTTAATTTCTTGAGCCTTATATCATCATCAACACGATAGAATGTCCAATTTTCATCAGTCACCATGTTAATCAAAGCATTCTTCACTCTTTTAATCCTCTTCATCCTCACAACGATGGACGCAAAATGTGTTTCAGCGACCTTCAATAATTTCAAGTCAGAATGCCTATTAAATATAGCATTAGCACGATGGTGGTTAATAACAAAATTCCTAATGCTTTTGACATTTCTTTATAAATCTTCAATCCATGAACATAAAGCATATGCTTGTGAATTTTCTTCTTCTTTGGGGTTGCATATGCTCTTTAGGGCTAGATTTAAGCTGTGTGCTACACAGGGAGTCCAAAAAATATGAGGGTACTCACTCTCCAAACTCAACGCTGCACTTTTACAAACCGGAGTGTTGTCTGTAATGATTTGTACCACTTTCGGATCACCCACTTCTTTTATCACTTCTATAAACAATCCCTTCAAATACTCTACATTTTTATATTCCCCAGATGCATCAACTGCTTTCAAGAATATTGGGCCACTAAGCGAACAAAAAATGAAATTGATTAATGGACGCCTTTGAATATCTGTCCATCCATCAGACACAATGGAAACTCCATTTTGCTCCCATGAATATTTTTTAATTTCTAGCAACCTCTCCACGTTTGCCCTCTCTTCTGCAAGAAGTGTGGTTCATATTTTTTCTGAACTTGGAGGCACATAACCACTCAAATTACAATTTGCCAAGGATGTTACTAAATCCTTCCAATAAGGATTTCTAGCCGCATTAAATGAGAGTGAACCAGAATAAAAATACCTCCAAACTTTTCTATCCAATTCTTCTCTTCCATATGTATTGAATGTTGCTTGTATCGTTCCTCTACCTCCTAGATTGACTTTTCTTTTTTTTTCAGCATCTTCTTGGTGGCTTGCAAATGGCACACAAACTGCAGAAGAATCGGCCATTGCCTTTCTCTTCTCATATTCTTCTTGTATTTTCTTGTATTGTCTTCGCATTGCCTCATCAACTTTCCTGCAAGCTGAAATGCCATGTCCTGATATCTTCAACAAATGAGCCTTCACTCTTGTGTAAGACCCAACAAAATCTCTTTCGCAGAGCTTGCATCGAAATCTCTTGTTTCCACCACCTCCTTCTCCAGTTTTTGCAAGTTTATCTACATATACCCATAGTGGCCCCACATCATCAATCCCACTGCAACTATCAGCAGAACTCACATGTTGGGATGAGGATGACGCAAGTCCTTTCCCTTTATCCATCATTTTTATTCTGAAAACACAAAAAAAAAATACATTAAAATTTTCAAATCAATTTGAAAACACAGGGAGAAGGAGGGGCTCAGCCCCTCCCCTGCAAACCCAACAAGAGAGCGAGAGCGAGGGGGGCTCTGCCCCTCCCCTGTCGACCCCCAAAAAAAAAAGCAGATGGGGGAGGGGCCCCCTGTCGACCCAAAGAAAAAAAACAGATGGGGCTCGGCCCCTCCCTTGTCGACCCAAAAAAAAAAAACAGATGGGGGAGGTGCTCGGCCCCTCCCCTGTCGACCCAAAGAAAAAACAAACAGATGGGGGAGGGGCTCAGCCCCTCCTTTGTCGACCCAAAGAAAAAAACAGATGGGGGAGGTGCTCGGCCCCTCCCCTGTCGACCCAAAGAAAAAAACATATGGGGGAGGGGCTCGGCCCCTCCCCTGTCGACCCCAAAAAAAAAAAAACAGATGGGGGAGGGGCTCGGCCCCTCCCTTGTCGACCCAAAGAAAAAAAACAGATGGGGGAGGGGCTCGGCCCCTCCCCTGTCGACCCAAAAACGAAAAACATAAAGGGGAGGGGCTCGACCCCTCCTCTGTCGACCCAAAAAAGAAAAACATAAAGGGGAGGGGCTCGGCCCCTCCCCTGTCGACCCAGAAAAGTAAAACATAAAGGGGAGGGGCTCGGCCCCTCCTGTGCCGAAAAACGAGGGAGCAGGGGAGGCTCAGCCCCTCCCCTGCCGACCCAACAAGAGACCGAGAGAGGGGGGGGGGGGGGGGCTCGGCCCCTCCCCAGCTGACCCAAGAAGAGAGTGAGAGACATACCTGCGAAAGGAGAGGAGGAGCCTGGGAGGCGGAGCTGGGGGCGGCGGCGATGGGAGAGCTCGAGCTCAGGGGGAGAGAGAGGAGAGATTAGGGCAAAAAATTTTTTTTGCCCTAATCATCCTCCTTTTCATCGGGGGGAATTTTTTTTTTTCGCCCAAAATTGTGGACAAAAATGACCCTAGGTGTGTTGACCGCACCCAGGGTCGTGTTGACCGCACCCGGTGCCGCACCCGAACGCGATCCCGCGTTGCGTCGCGTCGACGCGGGTGCGGCATCTGTTTTGTCGAGTCCATTTGACATAGAACATATCAAAGATTTAGAAATGCATGAAACTAATGTATAAACTTTTAAGGATGCATGCACCAATGCAACATGAATAACTTTTTAAGTTCTTTATCAGAATTGTGTTTTATTCATGTCCTTATTTAATCCACACAAATTTAATTCACTTTCTTACTAACCCACGGATACTCAAAACGGGTAAAGTTTCCAAGGTTAAAAGTAGTTCTCAATCATAGCTTAACACATAATTTGTATTTTAGTTATTGAGTTATTAACTTGTTTCCTGACTAATATCAGGAATCAACACCATCAATCGGAACATTAGGCATTAACACCTAATGTCGGGACATCAACGAAATCTGCTTCCATTGATGTCACTTTCTTGTTATACCAATAACTACAGTTGAGTCAACAGTACCGCCCCTAGGCAAAGTAGCTGAAAGTTCCCTACAACTGTGGTCGGGAATACGAACCACACATCGGGTTCTTGAGGACAACAATTGCACACGGTATTTAGTATCCTCATGGTCCCCACGACTGCCATCCAAGATTTTCACCCTTTAAGAGGAACATCAAGAAAGAAAATTATTACACAGTTTGGTCTCTTTTACCATCTTAATCAATTAAGAGTTCTTTACACAAGAACAATTATTCAAATCATCATGCAATAACAAATTCGGGCCCTTGCTCCATCAAATTCAACAATTTCAATAGTGGTTCACATACAACCAATATTCAATTTAATAAATAATTCATGACATTTGAAAATTTTTAGCGATTACATAGATATACAAACTTATGTTCACAATGCACAACATCAATGTATATTCATGGCAAATGAATGAATGCAATCCTATCAGATTTATCACATTAGGCAAAACCCAAACCTTTAAAACTGACCAGTTTTAACATCTATTCATCTCAGATTTAAATAAATATCCAAAACCGATCAGATTTCACAATTTCAATAGAAATAAGATTTTCAAATTGATTTCCTGCAGGTATTGACTGTAACACCAATGCACATTCACAGCACATAGGCGAATGAGCATTAGACCAAGCACATATGTACATATATATCGGTACTGCAATCGAAAACTGGATTGCAGACCGCTATATATATATAGTGTGTGTGTGTGTGACAGCAATATTCATGCTATAACGATAGCAGTTTTATTCTTGCCTTATATAATTCAAGGATTTTTCTTATTTGTCTTTTAGCCATGGGAAGAACGAATGCAGAAAGCTCAAGAACAGGGAACACTTGTTTTGCTTGGTAACTTGGATCCATCTTACAATTCATCCGAAGTAGAGGTAGTTTATCTTTCACAATATCTTGAAATACCCCCATTTGCTGGCTGGATAAAATAATCCTTGATTTTGATTGATCAATGGATATCTTTTAACCCAGATGGATGGTTCTCTTGCTTCTTTTCTGTTATTGTTATAATTTGAATGCCCATAATACAGTAATCTTTTGAATTGTACAAAACAAATTTCTTGCTGCCCTTGTTTGATTTGTACCTTTAGTTTTGTGTAAAATATTCAATTAATCATTGCATTCTGGTTTGTTCTACTGTGTGTGTGCTTGTGTCTGCCCATATTTTATATATAAATATAACACACAGTATACATAGGTGTCAGATCCAGATCTGAGCTGACACCTGTAGTCCTATTTTTCTTGATATTAGCTAGGGTTAGGATTTTGTTTAGATTAGCGGGTAAGGTTTCTTTTTTTTCTTTTGGATTATTTGACATACTTCTTTTTGTTATTAATTTTAAATATATATAGCATTAGCATGTAAGTATGCATATGTATTTACCATACCTTCATACCTTACCTCTAGAAATAGCCATGTCATACTCTTCGTACCTGCACCCTTACCTATGTGATATGGCAGAAACAATTTACCTGTTCTGGGTAAACATGCCATATTTAATTGAGCAAAACTAAACTGTTTAATGTACAAGAATTGGGATTAAGTCCCTACTCTCTCTCTCTCTCTCTCTCTCTCTCTCTATATATATATATATATATATATATATATATATATATATATATATATATATATATATATATATATATATATATAGAGAGAGAGAGAGAGAGAGAGAGAGAGAGAGAGAGACTCCTCCCAAGGATGGGAGGGTGCAGACAGTCTTTGTTTCAATTTTTCATTTTTAGTGATCTGACCTTGCATATCTGATGTGCATGGTCTGTTTAATACAAATAAGTCTTGGATCATCCGATTATGACATGTGAGCAGTTTTTTATATGGCCTAAAAAATCGGTCACTCAAAATTTTCATAAATTTGAAGACTCATCAAATCATATTTTTTCATCAAGAAAGCATGATCCAACAGCTGATTCCCAGCAATGAATCATGTAACGACCCCAACTCATCCACTGGAAAATGCGGAATTTTTTTTTTTTTTGAAAATATTCCCATAGACCTGGGGCCTTTACAGTTCCACTCACCGCTGGATAACCACACACCACGATAGAGCTTACACTTATCTTCCAAACCAACATCAAAACATTATTCATTTATTGAAAAACTAATAAACATGTCTAGAGACACTTGCATAAGGAATTACTGAAAGTGCAACATCAATTAATAGAACCAAAAAGGAAAACAAAAGTAAAGCCATGATGTCCCTCTAAGATGTATCCAGCAAGTGCGTAACACCCGTGCCTTGCCCAGACACCAGTCGCTTCAATGAGTTTCTGCTCCTGTGAAAAACCATAAAAAGGAGGGGTCAGAAATCCAAAGGATTCTGCGTACAGATCCCTCTAATGAAAATAAATGAGCATAAAGAACACAAGTACCATTTTATGCAATTCTCCTTGAGGAAAAGCAATTATTACATCTACTCAATCCAACTTAAGCATCCATGCAACATTATTTAAGTATGCATAAACTTTAATCAATAACAGGTATTCACTTTGAGTAAGCAGGGTATTCTACATACATTAAAGAGTAGCCATCACCCATCAACGACATATATCAGGGAAAAGAAACAGACCATGCCTGATCTAATGCATAGCAAAATTATGCATGATATATGTGTAATGTATGAACACCTTATTTTTTTTTATTTAAGTTCATGTTTCCATATGCATGCCCTATTAAATGCATACAATGTTAAGTTCCTCTTTTTAATTCCATCGCCCGCGGATACACCAAACGGGTAAAATCCCCGAGGTCAAGTTAGGTTCCCAGGGTAGCTTAGCACACAATTTATATTTTATTACTGGGTTCCCACTTAGCTCTCGACCGAATCACCTTCGGAACATTAGACCTTCCACATCTAATGTCGGGGACACAAGAGACACCCCACGCCCACAAGTGTCACTTCCTTGGTACCATAACCTCACAGCTGTGACTAACACACCACTCCCGGGTAAAGTGGTGGATTCTCCCTAAAACCGTGGCCAGGAGAAGAACCTCAATATCGGGTTCAGGGGCAACAACGCACACGGAGTTTTTGTATCCTCACAGTCTCCCCAAGACCGGATAGTTAAGATTCTCATACTCCAGATGAGATATCTCACAAAGTATATTACACTGTTCTTGTTTCATTATATTTTTATTAAAGTCGATTCTTTAAGTTTACAACCCCATATGCAAAAGTAAAGTGAAAACCCGCATCCTCCCTTGCGGGAACCCTTACGGGACTCCAGCCCGTGAGGACAACGGGAACAATGTAGTAGTGTGCCCTACCAACTTGTGTGGTTTGAGTGATGCTATTAAACATATCATTTTTACATTCTCACTACGTGTACTACCTCCATCACATATGGGTATCTACCAATACATATCTCCTGTGAGTATGTGCACGCGAATAAACCCCGCAATTTCGCATACTTATGTTAAATGAGACATCAATAGTCTAGTAGAAACATGACTATACATTTTACACGCATACTCATAACACTACTCATTCCCATCAAAATGTACATCTATTAAAAACTCATACTCCTCCTGTCAAACCGAACAATATATCACTGAAGAAGAAAAGCAGGAATCATATATTATTTTATTTTTTTTTATTTTTATTTTTTTAATAAACAAATCCAGCCCAGCCGACCTTGTCGGCTGGGTCTGACAGCATATGCACAGGCTCGGTCTGGGCCTGTGTATGCTGTCAAGACCTAAACAGCATAAAGAAAATCCCCTTTATGAAATTCTGTATATATATTATTTCTTTTTAATCCTGCGAAACCCAGCCGACCCTATCGGCCGGGCCCAACAGAATACACACAGACTCAGTTTGGGCATGTGTGTGCTGCGAGTAAACAACATCTTACATGTTTAACAACTATTTATGTATATATTTTCCTATAACATCTGTACCACAAGCCAGCAAAATCAAGTCATTCATCACATGGAATAGACTACAGATTTCTCTCTAATTTAACTGTACCATGAAGACATTATTTCGATAATATTCAATCATATGTAAGAAAAATAAAGAAAGCAAGAGTGTGAATGGATAACATGATTTCAAGCCCATCTCAAGCGAAACTCCATCCTGAAAGAACATGAACTGTACTATCAGCCTAGTGTGATCTCAGCCCACGACAACAAGGTAAAAATAAGTAGGCCAATATACACAGTTGAAGTCTTAAACAAAGCACAAGCTGCATTGTGAAAGGGCAATCCAACATAGGTTCATAAACACCCATTACTTGGTGGAACAACTCAGCGTGAACCCGACACGGATGTGTCCCTAATCATATGTAGAGTTCTCCCCCTACTTCCATTTAGACTATTCCAGAATATGCAAGAAGCTACGCAGGGTTTTATCCATGGGTCCTAACATAAAAGGAATCCCACTACCGATACCCAGCCCATAGCCCCTTAAGAAAGTTTCTTAACGTAAGCCCACAATTCCAGATTTTTCCTTTACAGACAAACAAAAATTATCACTATTGAAAAACATGCACAGGCTGATCAAATTTATGAAACATACAAAAAAAGAAATGACTAACGTCACATTCGAGTCAAAGATGTCAATGCACTTATCAATGCCAAGCAAGAACATCAGAATACTGAACCTAAAACCCCTTGTTTTTTTTTTTTTTGCTTTACCTGAGATCCGAGGCCAACACCCAACCGATTGACTGAGTCGGTTGGGCCTGCCCTGGCCTTGCCACAACCAGCACCTGTACCCAACCAACCGGGTCGGTTGGGTCCCTGCCAAAACTAACACCACGCCCAGCCGACTGCGTCGGCTGGGCCTGTCGCCTACCACCATCAACTAAAGTGATGACCCCAAATCCCCTTTATTTTTATTTTTCAGGGTTTCCATCCTAGGGAAAAACATAAAATCGAACCAGGGTTTTGATTTCTCATCCATTTCCATGAGAGGGGACCCGTACGTCTTACGGTGATTTTCCGGTGGCCGGAGACAGCTGTCGCAGAGGGGTGCCGACTGGTGACGCTCCTTCCAACCGCCGTGAAGGGAGATGCTCGAGGGGCCCTTGACGCCTGTGGTTGGCCGGTGATGGGCTCCTTCCTCCGGCGTGCGCACACACAGCGAGAGAGAGAGAGAGAGATCTTTGGGGAAACAAAAAGCGAGAGGGGGAAACCCACCCGAGAGCCCCCCTGCTTTTGAAAGGGATAGCCCGACAAGGTCGTGGCCGAACCTCCCGCCGGCGGCTGCGCCGCAAGGCCTCCTCCCCCATGCGATACCGTTAGGGTTCTCTCTCAGAACCCTAACCTCTGAGTCCCTCTTTTGCTCCAGACTTATCGGGCAACCCTTATCGGGTTGCCCCTTCTTCTACTTTTTTTTTTTAGATTTTATCGGGCAACCCTTATCGGGTTGCCCCTTACACTTATAAGCCCTGTTACACAAGGCTCGGCTCGGGTCCGGACCCGAGACCCGTAAGCCAACCCCAATGATATGGATCCACAGTTGGATCCAAATGGATCCAACTGGGGATCCCCAGGTTAACCTTATAAATTTTTTTTTTATTTTATTATTTTTATTTCCTTTTTGGTTGACACTATTTATAATTGCTTGCCCCTTTATGGGTCCTAGATCCGAAATGTGGATCTAGGCCCAAATTGCCTATTTTATTTTTTTAAAATATTTTGTAAGATAAACAAAAAATTTTGTAGCAACATTTTTCGGTTTTTACATCCTTTCCCCCTAAAAAGAATTTCGTCCTCGAAATTAGAACGTACCAAATAAATGAGGGTACTGCTGACGCATAGCCGCCTCAGGTTCCCAAGTGCACTCATCTAGCCCGTGATGCTGCCAACGCACTTTTACGAACGAAATCGTCCTATTTCGCAGCGTCTTTTCTTGATGGTCTACAATCTCTACTGGCTTTTCCTCCGCAGTCAAGTCAGGTTGCACCTCGATCACCTCATAGTGAATCACATGTGAGGGGTCAGGTATATATCTTCTCAACATCGAGACATGAAATACGTCTTGGATCTGCGAAAACTGGAGAGGGAGTGCTATTCGGTATGCGGTCTCCCCAACGCGCCCGAGAATCTCGAAAGGTCCAACATATCGAGGACTCAACTTCCCCTTCTTTCCAAACCTGAAGACACTCTTCGTAGGCGAAATTCGAACAAACACATGATCGCCTACCTCAAACTTGAGCTCCCTGCGTCGCTGATCAGCATAGCTTTTCTGCCTGCTCTGTGCTGCAATCAATCGCTGCCGGATTAAACGCACCTGGTCCGCATAGTGCTGGATGATTTTGGGAGACTCCGTTGCTACGAAAACTCTGCCAACTTCACATGTTTGTCCCAATCGCCTGCCCAATCTAAAGCACATGCTCTCAGCATATCCTCAAGCGTCTGGATCGTACGTTCTGACTGTCCATCCGTCTGCGGGTGGAACGCAGTGCTAAACTTCAATGTTGTGCCTAAAGCTTTCTGAAGCTGGCGCCAAAATCGAGATGTGAAACGCGGATCTCGATCTGACACTATCGAACGTGGCACCCCATGAAGTCTAACTATCTCATCGACGTAAAGGTTGGCCAAACTTTCCAAACTCTAACTGATTCTAATTGGAAGAAAATGGGCACTCTTTGTCAACCGATCTACTATTACCCATTTGGCATCTCGTTGTCGTCGGGTCGTAGGTAACCCTACTATGAAATCCATCGAGATGTCGTCCCACTTCCACTCTGGAATCTCAAGTGGCTGCAGAAGTCCACCAGGTCTTTGGTGCTCAATCTTCACCTGCTGACAGGTAAGACACCGGGACACGAACTCCGCGATGTCCCGTTTCATCCCATTCCACCAATAAGTCCTCTGAAGATCTTTGAACATTTTAGTAGAACCAGGGTGAACGGAAAATCTCGATCTGTGAGCTTCACTCATCAGCTCTTCCCGTAACGCTTTTGGAACCCACCATCTATCTCCGAACATGATGGTTCCGTCCTCCTCTCGACGAAACTGCGCTTCTGGCTTTTGGGCACTCTCACAAAGCTTCTCAAAATCCGGGTCGGCTGACTGGAGCTCCTCGATCCGATCTATGATCTCCGGTCTGGCCTGCATCCCCGCACAAATGATGCGTCCAGAATCTCCTGCAAATGGCTGCCATCTGACCAGCTCCTCGACCAAATTCCAACTGCGTCCGATCAGGCTAGCAACTGTGACCGTCGTCTTTCTGCTAAGTGCGTCTGCCACCACATTCGCCTTGCCCGGATGGTAAGCGATGGAGAAGTCATAATCCTTCAAGAACTCCAACCACCTCCGCTGCCTCAAATTCAAATCCCTTTGAGTGAAAATATATTTGAGGCTCTTGTGATCGGACATAACCTCAAATTGTTCCCCATAAAGGTAGTGGCGCCAAATCTTTAATGCGAAGACTACTGCTGCCAAATCCAAATCATGCGTGGGATAATTCTTCTCGTGTACTTTCAATTGTCTAGAAGCATACGCTATAACCTTGCCATGTTGCATGAGGACACAACCCAGTCCGGTCCCGGAAGCATCACTGTACACGACGAAACCACCTGCCCCAGAGGGCAATGTCAAAACGGGAGCAGTGGTCAACCTATTCTTCAACTCTTGAAAACTGTCCTCACATCGAGGTGACCACACGAACTTTACTCCTTTCTATAACAGTCGAGTCATAGGGGCAGCTATACGCGAGAAGTCTTGAATAAATCGACGGTAGTAGCCCGCCAATCCCAAGAAGCTTCTGATATCAGTCACCGTCTTTGGTTGCTCCCATGACAACACAGCCTCCACCTTGGCTGGGTCAACCTCAACTCCTCTCTCGGAAATTACGTGACCGAGAAACATTACTCTATCAATCCAAAACTCGCACTTTGAGAACTTAGCATAGAGTTGATGTTCCCTCAGTGTTTGTAATACGATTCGTAGATGTTCTCGGTGTTCTTCTACACTCTGAGTAAATCAGAATGTCATCTATGAACACGATGACAAACGAGTCCAACCACAAACTAAAAACCCGATTCATCAGGTCCATAAACGCTGCAGGGGCATTTGTAAGTCCAAAGGACATCACTAGAAACTCATAATGCCCATATCTGGACCTAAATGCCGTTTTTGGAATGTCCTTCGTCTTGATTCTCAACTGATGATACCCAGAACGAAGGTCAATCTTCGAGAACACCTTTGCCTTCCTCAGCTGATCAAACAGATCGTCAATCCTCGGCAGTGGGTACTTGTTCTTCACCGTCACTTGGTTTAGCATACGGTAATCGATACAAAGTCGCATTGAGCCATCCTTTTTCTTGACAAAGAGGACTGGTGCACCCCAAGGGGACACACTTGGTCTAATAAATCCTTTGTCAAGAAGCTCCTGCAACTGCTTCTTCAATTCTACTAACTCTGCAGGTGCCATGCGATACGGAGCTCGAGAAACAGGTGTTGTTCCAGGCACTAGCTCGATTGAGAACTCGATTTCCCGATATGGCGGTAAGCCCGGCAAATCCTCTGGAAAGACGTCCGGGAACTCACGAACAACATCTAACTGCTCTAAGGGTGTCGCCTGACTATCTTGAGCAGACACACTGGCCAGAAACATCATGCAACCTTGTTTGTGGTACTTGAGGACCTTCAAAGCTGAGACGACTCTCACCCCGTCGGTCGGTCTCGTCGAACGACGCAATAACGTAGACAAATTGGGACGCTCCAAGATAACCTTCTTACCCCGACACTGGAGGGTCACATTATGCTTGGACAACCAGTCCATGCCCAAAATGACATCATAAAATGTCATATCTAAAATGACCAAATCGGCAGACAAATCATGGCCTTCTATAACCACACAAACTGCTGGGAAATATTTCTCGCAAGAGGAGGATGCACCCATGGGTGACATCACATCCAGAGCCCTTTCGAGGCTAGAAGGTACCAAATCAAGCAACTTTGCAAACGAAGAAGAAATAAAGCTGTGTGTTGCACCAGAATCAAACATCACACGTGCAAAGTGTTCAGCAACTAAGAATATACCTTCGATCAGATCAGACTGATGGCCCTGAGTAGTTGTTGTAGCCGCGTAGACTCGCCCATTGGTCCTGCGCTGATCTTGTTGTTGTTGTTGCCTCTGTTGTCGCTGTTGTGGTGGTTGCTGTCCTCCCGGAACCGCAGGCTTGTTCGGACAGAAAGGAGCGATGTGCCCAGGTTGCTGACACTGAAAACAGACCCCCTTGAACATAGGGCAAAAGCCAGGTTGATGGTTCTTGCCGCACTTGCGACACACTGGCAGGGCCCTTCCCTGTTGCCTCTGCTGCTGGAATCGATTGTGTTGTCGCCCATCATGGGTCCGTTGTTTCTTGCCACCTTGAACCCTTCCGCCTGCTGGTGGATTCTTCCTTGCCGTGCCCGAAAAACCATCTCCATTGCCACCCCCTTTCTTAATTGTAGCCCTGGACTTCTCCCAATCTTTAGTCAGAACGGTAGCCGACTCAATCGCATCGGCCAAAGTAGTAGGTCGACTCGTCAAGACGCGGGTCCGCAACCCATCCTTCAATCCGTGCACATATTTCCCCGCCCTTGCTTTCTCACTCTTGAAGAGGTTCGGACAGTACCTCTCGAGGTTCCGGAACCTTGTAGTGTAGTCCGCTAGACTCATGGTCCCCTGAGTCAAATCGAGGAACTCTCGTTGCATCTGTTCCTCGGCATAGGAGGGAAAGTATGCATCCAGAAACTCCTCTCTGAACGTCTCCCAGGGAATCTCGTCCCAGTCAGCGAACTTCACCCTTCGCAGGGTGTCCCACCACTTCTTGGCATCGCCCTTCAAACGGTACGTGCCAAAAGATGTATTTCTGTCCTCAGGGACAGATAGAACGTCGAACGCCCGCTCCACCTCCTCAACCCAGTTCTCCGCTGCCTCTGGGTCTGTCTTTCCTGAAAAAGTTGGCGGATTCAACTTCAGGAACCTTTCGAAGAAAGCGCCGCCCACGTTTGGAACAACATTGACAGGTGGGTCGCGAGTTGCTGCTTGTGTGGCAGCCTGCGCAGCTGCCTGGGCAGCCTGTGCCGCTTGAGCTACCTGTGCCGCCTGCGCAGCCCGTGCCGCTTGCACGGCCTGTGCTGTCTGTGCCGCCTGAGCCGTCATGGTCTCAGTCAGGGTGTGGATGACTTCCATCATAAAATCTCTCTGCTCCTGCCAGTTTGCGGGAGCAGCAGTAGAAGACGAGGCACCTCTGCGAGTATACGACATCTACAACACACGTGCATTTCACAAATTAGACCCTCTCTGATTCTACCCCTCTTGGGTTGATACCGAACAACTATATATTTTTAGTTTATTCTATAATAAAGTTTACTCCTACGTACAATCAAGCATACTAAATATCAATGCTTAGCTAAAAGTACTTAAATAACCTTACCAGTGAAGACGACTGCTCTGGAGTACGAGGCACGACTTGCTGATACTTCAGGACATGGCTCACTTTCAAAAATTAAAATTTATTGCAAAAATGATGATAAAAGTGTAAGATATTGTGGTGGCTATGATACCAAACCTGTAACGACCCCAACTCATCCACTGGAAAATGCGGAATTTTTTTTTTTTTTGAAAATATTCCCATAGACCTGGGGCCTTTACAGTTCCACTCACCGCTGGATAACCACACACCACGATAGAGCTTACACTTATCTTCCAAACCAACATCAAAACATTATTCATTTATTGAAAAACTAATAAACATGTCTAGAGACACTTGCATAAGGAATTACTGAAAGTGCAACATCAATTAATAGAACCAAAAAGGAAAACAAAAGTAAAGCCATGATGTCCCTCTAAGATGTATCCAGCAAGTGCGTAACACCCGTGCCTTGCCCAGACACCAGTCGCTTCAATGAGTTTCTGCTCCTGTGAAAAACCATAAAAAGGAGGGGTCAGAAATCCAAAGGATTCTGCGTACAGATCCCTCTAATGAAAATAAATGAGCATAAAGAACACAAGTACCATTTTATGCAATTCTCCTTGAGGAAAAGCAATTATTACATCTACTCAATCCAACTTAAGCATCCATGCAACATTATTTAAGTATGCATAAACTTTAATCAATAACAGGTATTCACTTTGAGTAAGCAGGGTATTCTACATACATTAAAGAGTAGCCATCACCCATCAACGACATATATCAGGGAAAAGAAACAGACCATGCCTGATCTAATGCATAGCAAAATTATGCATGATATATGTGTAATGTATGAACACCTTATTTTTTTTTATTTAAGTTCATGTTTCCATATGCATGCCCTATTAAATGCATACAATGTTAAGTTCCTCTTTTTAATTCCATCGCCCGCGGATACACCAAACGGGTAAAATCCCCGAGGTCAAGTTAGGTTCCCAGGGTAGCTTAGCACACAATTTATATTTTATTACTGGGTTCCCACTTAGCTCTCGACCGAATCACCTTCGGAACATTAGACCTTCCACATCTAATGTCGGGGACACAAGGGACACCCCACGCCCACAAGTGTCACTTCCTTGGTACCATAACCTCACAGCTGTGACTAACACACCACTCCCGGGTAAAGTGGTGGATTCTCCCTAAAACCGTGGCCAGGAGAAGAACCTCAATATCGGGTTCAGGGGCAACAACGCACACGGAGTTTTTGTATCCTCACAGTCTCCCCAAGACCGGATAGTTAAGATTCTCATACTCCAGATGAGATATCTCACAAAGTATATTACACTGTTCTTGTTTCATTATATTTTTATTAAAGTCGATTCTTTAAGTTTACAACCCCATATGCAAAAGTAAAGTGAAAACCCGCATCCTCCCTTGCGGGAACCCTTACGGGACTCCAGCCCGTGAGGACAACGGGAACAATGTAGTAGTGTGCCCTACCAACTTGTGTGGTTTGAGTGATGCTATTAAACATATCATTTTTACATTCTCACTACGTGTACTACCTCCATCACATATGGGTATCTACCAATACATATCTCCTGTGAGTATGTGCACGCGAATAAACCCCGCAATTTCGCATACTTATGTTAAATGAGACATCAATAGTCTAGTAGAAACATGACTATACATTTTACACGCATACTCATAACACTACTCATTCCCATCAAAATGTACATCTATTAAAAACTCATACTCCTCCTGTCAAACCGAACAATATATCACTGAAGAAGAAAAGCAGGAATCATATATTATTTTATTTTTTTTTATTTTTATTTTTTTAATAAACAAATCCAGCCCATCCGACCTTGTCGGCTGGGTCTGACAGCATATGCACAGGCTCGGTCTGGGCCTGTGTATGCTGTCAAGACCTAAACAGCATAAAGAAAATCCCCTTTATGAAATTCTGTATATATATTATTTCTTTTTAATCCTGCGAAACCCAGCCGACCCTATCGGCCGGGCCCAACAGAATACACACAGACTCAGTTTGGGCATGTGTGTGCTGCGAGTAAACAACATCTTACATGTTTAACAACTATTTATGTATATATTTTCCTATAACATCTGTACCACAAGCCAGCAAAATCAAGTCATTCATCACATGGAATAGACTACAGATTTCTCTCTAATTTAACTGTACCATGAAGACATTATTTCGATAATATTCAATCATATGTAAGAAAAATAAAGAAAGCAAGAGTGTGAATGGATAACATGATTTCAAGCCCATCTCAAGCGAAACTCCATCCTGAAAGAACATGAACTGTACTATCAGCCTAGTGTGATCTCAGCCCACGACAACAAGGTAAAAATAAGTAGGCCAATATACACAGTTGAAGTCTTAAACAAAGCACAAGCTGCATTGTGAAAGGGCAATCCAACATAGGTTCATAAACACCCATTACTTGGTGGAACAACTCAGCGTGAACCCGACACGGATGTGTCCCTAATCATATGTAGAGTTCTCCCCCTACTTCCATTTAGACTATTCCAGAATATGCAAGAAGCTACGCAGGGTTTTATCCATGGGTCCTAACATAAAAGGAATCCCACTACCGATACCCAACCCATAGCCCCTTAAGAAAGTTTCTTAACGTAAGCCCACAATTCCAGATTTTTCCTTTACAGACAAACAAAAATTATCACTATTGAAAAACATGCACAGGCTGATCAAATTTATGAAACATACAAAAAAAGAAATGACTAACGTCACATTCGAGTCAAAGATGTCAATGCACTTATCAATGCCAAGCAAGAACATCAGAATACTGAACCTAAAACCCCTTGTTTTTTTTTTTTTTTGCTTTACCTGAGATCCCAGGCCAACACCCAGCCGATTGACTGAGTCGGTTGGGCCTGCCCTGGCCTTGCCACAACCAGCACCTGTACCCAACCAACCGGGTCGGTTGGGTCCCTGCCAAAACTAACACCACGCCCAGCCGACGCAGTCGGCTGGGCCTGTCGCCTACCACCATCAACTAAAGTGATGACCCCAAATCCCCTTTATTTTTATTTTTCAGGGTTTCCATCCTAAGGAAAAACATAAAATCGAACCAGGGTTTTGATTTCTCATCCATTTCCATGAGAGGGGACCCGTACCTCTTACGGTGATTTTCCGGTGGCCGGAGACGGCTGTCGCAGAGGGGTGCCGACTGGTGACGCTCCTTCCAACCGCCGTGAAGGGAGATGCTCGAGGGGCCCTTGACGCCTGTGGTTGGCCGGTGATGGGCTCCTTCCTCCGGCGTGCGCACACACAGCGAGAGAGAGAGAGAGAGAGAGATCTTTGGGGAAACAAAAAGCGAGAGGGGGAAACCCACCCGAGAGCCCCCCTGCTTTTGAAAGGGATAGCCCGACAAGGTCGGGGCCGAACCTCCCGCCGGCGGCTGCGCCTCAAGGCCTCCTCCCCCATGCGATACCGTTAGGGTTCTCTCTCAGAACCCTAACCTCTGAGTCCCTCTTTTGCTCCAGACTTATCGGGCAACCCTTATCGGGTTGCCCCTTCTTCTACTTTTTTTTTTTAGATTTTATCGGGCAACCCTTATCGGGTTGCCCCTTACACTTATAAGCCCTGTTACACAAGGCTCGGCTCGGGTCCGGACCCGAGACCCGTAAGCCAACCCCAATGATATGGATCCACAGTTGGATCCAAATGGATCCAACTGGGGATCCCCAGGTTAACCTTATAAATTTTTTTTTTATTTTATTATTTTTATTTCCTTTTTGGTTGACACTATTTATAATTGCTTGCCCCTTTATGGGTCCTAGATCCGAAATGTGGATCTAGGCCCAAATTGCCTATTTTATTTTTTTGAAATATTTTGTAAGATAAACAAAAAATTTAGTAGCAACATTTTTCGGTTTTTACAAATCATGCTAAACACATCTGTGGGGTCAGATTTTCCAAACATGGATTGAAACATCAGAAAACAGCACTGCCCACACTGTATGGACAGTTAGGAGGAGCCAGCCCACACTGTGTGTGTGTGTAGCAGGGTTACTAGAAGCGCGAAACACGACATTTCCGAAATGTGCGGGGAAGCATCATTTTTAATTAGGAAGCACACTTCCCATTTCGCTTCCCGACCGCTTCTCGATTGCTTCCCACTCGCTTCCCGATCGCTTCCCACTCGCTTCCCGATCGCTTCCCACTCGCTTCCCAATATCAGGAAATAAGTTTTCTTTTTTGGGGGCTTGGAGCCTTTAACAACAACAACAACAACAACAACTACGCCTTCATCCCAAAACAATTGGGGTCAGCGATATGAACCAAAAAAGAAATTCATTTTGGGTCTTCCACATGAATCCTTTTCCTCCAATCATTTCTATCCAACGCCATGTCCTTGGTGAGGTTCAAAGCATTCATATCCTTTCCTATCATCTCCATCCTAGTCTTCCTAGGCCTACCCCGACCTCTTTTAACTAATATATTTTCCCATTTCTCCAACCTTCTAACTGGAGCATCATTAGGCCTTCGCCGAATATGTCCAAACCACCGTAAACGATTCTCTCGCATCTTATTTTCAATGGGTGCAACACCTACCTTCTTACGTATTTCTTCGTTCCGAATCTTATCTTTTATTGTATTTCCACACATCCATCTAAGCATCCGCATCTCAGCTACACTCATTTTTTGAATATGATGTCTCTTGGCAGCCCAACATTCCGTACCATATAGTAAAGCGGGTCTAATAGTCGTCCTATAAAACTTTCCCTTCAACCGCAATGGCATTCTACGATCGCACAGCACTCCAGTAGCACTTTTCCATTTCATCCACCCAACCTTTATCCTATGATTTACATCTCCATCAATTTCTCCATACTTTTGAATGATGGATCCCAAATATTTGAAATAATCATTCACCGGTATATCTTGCTCACCAAGCTTCACTACACTCCCATCACTACTTCGTTGCTTACTAAACTGACATTCCATATATTCAGTCTTACTCTTACTCAACTTAAAACCTCTAGCTTCCAATGTCTGTCTCCATAATTCTAACTTAGCATTAACCCCAGCTCTAGACTCATCAATCAAAACAATATCATCAGCAAACAACATACACCGCGGTACATTTTCTTGAAGCCTTTAACAATTTTGTTTTTTGCCTAATATCAGGAAAACTTGATTCCTATTCCCTTCCTACTCAAATCTTATGTCGCTTCCCTCTTTATTTCCTCTTCGCTTCCGGTTCGCTTCTTGTTCACTTCCCTTCTCGCTTTCGAGACGATTTCCGGTTCGCTTCTAAGTCGTCTTATGCTTTCTGCTTCCTAAAATTTTAGAAGTGCCTCGCTTTTTGCTTCTGCTTTCCGAATTGCTTCTTGCTCTCGCCTACTCAATTGACAACTCTGGTGTGTACTGTCAAGTAGAAAGAGTACGTACTGCTCATTGTCCATTTCAATTGGAAGTTGCTGCCAGGTTCATGGTTACGCTTGTTTGTGTGTGTGTGTGTACAGTCAACTAGAAAGAGTACATAATGCTCATTGCCCATTTCAATTCAAAGTTGCTGCCAGGTTCATGGTTATGCTGATGTTTCCTTAATATTGGCTGCACAGATCAGATTTATGGAAATATTTAAATGTTATCCACCAGCTGCTTCCTTTTTTTTCTTTATAGCAACAATGTTAGCTATTGGGATTTTGTATAGCAACAATAAATAAAAAGATGAAAGAATGGTTTTTCATGTTGTAGTTTTAAACTGCATTTGTTGTGGAATGAGAATTTCATATCAAACCCTCTATAGATAGGAAAAGACATGAAGGTGGTGATGATGGTTTGGTATTATTGTTTAGCTGTTGCTAACTTGCTAGTCTATTTTTGTCCCTTTGTTTGGCCTTTTCTTCTATTATTTTTCAAATGTCTGGTGACATTGACTTAGCTGAATTACATCTATTGTTTTTTTAATTCCAGGATATAATATGGCATAGTTTTCAAGAAAATTGCACAGCAAAAGTTTTACTACGCACTTCACTGTCCAGTCCACATTGTGGTAAAGTTTTGAAGGACATCCATGTGTTCCATTCATTCAGTAGTTCTCTTGGTTTATGATTTTGTGGAACAGAGCAATTTTTTTTCATGTTTACTGGTTTTATGTAGCCTAGCCACCATGACATGTAAGATCTGATGTCTTATTTGACTGTGATGTGTTATTTATGTCATAGGTCAAGCATGTGGTATCTTTAAAACAAGAGAAGCTGCAGATCTAGTTGTTAAAAAACTGAATGAAGGATGCTTAATGTTACCAAATGGAAGGTATTCTGCTTGGGTTATGCATTAATTTTTTATGCAGATTTGGTGCCTATGCATAATATATTCAATTCTTTGATTCATAAATGGTAACATTGATTCAGGTGGGACCAATTCAATTATGTTCAAATGTTTGCTAGGACTTGTTTGAACCATATTTATGAAGTTATGCAGTGAAAGATGATGGTGATTTGGATGGAAATGTCTTTGCAAATTTTGTTTGCTCTCTAAATAAATTGTGGTGTTGCATATTAAACTTCTATTAAATATTTTATTATTTTAGACCAGATATTATAAATGTTCTATGCACAGGTTGTGAATTAGCTTGCTTCTTATGCTCATGTTCATTAAAGTGAGGTTGGGAACAGTTGCCGAAACTATGAGATTATATCAAAGCATGCAATGGAAGAGAGAATAGGAGAAAAGGATTCTAGGCTGCAAGAGGGATGTTTGTGTCTGTTTTATATAGTTGGACAGTGCACCATATTTTTTTAAAAGATCAGGGTAAGGTAAATTATTCAAATGCCTTGCATTCAAAATGATATTATACATTCACTTGAAATGCAATAAAATTATAGTAAATTACATAAATACCACTGGGCATGTATCTTCATCTCCTAATATGGACCTTCAAATGAGCATAATGGCGATGCACAGGTTTCTTTAGACCACTCTGCCACTCGGCATTCATTGCCAACAAGTCTGGAGGTGATTTCTTGGTTCTCTATCTTTTGTTGAATAAAATGATGATCAATCTGAATATATTTATTCGGTCTTTTTGTGTTGCAATGGATTAAACAATATCTTATCATAGTTCATTATTTTCATGATATATGACATGTCATGGACTTGTGAACTTCTGATATAAACTGGTAACTAGATGTCTTCCTCAAGTTGTAGCGAAAACTGCAGCTATCAATTGACACTCAGCCTTGGAACCTGACTGAGTCAGAGTCCTTCCCTTCTTGTCCAATAAATTATTTGAAATCCAAAGTATAGAAATGAAAACTCACTGATCTTTTAACTAAAATATCACTGACCCACTCAGTATTTTGTCTTCCTTCTCCATTTGCGGGTCAGCCTGATCTGAAAGTGTGAAAATGAATATCAAATGACTTGTGGAAAAGTAATGGAATGGAGGATTACAGAAGAAATCAAGTGGAGGAAGCGATCTTGAATGAATATGTTGAAGTCGAGGAACTAGAATAATAAATAGTTCCATCTAATGACATTGTGGAGGAGCAGAATTAACTGTGTTCCGTTACAGTGGCCTGCTTGTAATAGAATGGTGACGATACTACCTCAGAGGCCACCAACTTCTTTTTATAAATGTTTGAATATGATTTGGGGGTGGACACAATGTGGAGGAGATTTTCTCAGTTCTCAGATGCATAAAATGTCTGATTTTTAAACTGAATTTATGGAAGAAATTGAGAGGGTTATTTGGTGCTGGCAAATGAATAGGCTGTAGAGTTGGATGGTTATCCAGTTGATTTCTATAAGTGGTTCTGAAGCTTTTTCAAGGCAGATATCCTTTTTTTTATAGAGGAATTCTACCAGAATGTAAGTCCGCTGAAGGAACTTAGATCATCCTGTACTTTGACCCCTAAGGATTTGGGAGCTGAAGTAACTGATTTAGACCGTTCTCATTCTTAACAATGCACACAAGACATTAGCTAAATGCAAGGTAGGAGAATGAGTCTCACAGGAAGGGTCTGATATCTCCTATTTAATGTACATTTATCTTGGGAAAATAGATTTAAAATTATGGAATTGTCACCAATGAGTCGATCTATTCCATTGTTGTCGTAAAGGTGGAGTTAGGGAAAACATTTATTTAATTAGCTGGAGTTTCTTTGTTTGCATGGAAGAGATGGTTTTTGGTGAGAAATGAATAGTGTGGGTCAAGGAGATCATATGACTCCATCACTCTTAATCAGTATAGATGGTTCATGTGGCAAGTATTTCTTGATTTATAGAGGATCGAGGCATGGATGCCCTTTTATCTCCTTTACTTTTTAATGTGGCTTGTGATGGACTAGCAGTCCTAATGAAGGTGGTGGTTAGTTCCGAATTTTCTGGTCCTAACCTGGCAGGCATTCCCAATCTTAGCTGCTACTTTGAGATGAAATATGGGTTTTGGTGTTGCCCCTTTAGCTGGTTGATAACATGGAAGAAGGTGTTGCTAGCTGTTGACATCAAGGTCTGTGTATTAGAAGGATATATTTGATGAATATGGCCTGACTTGAAAAATCATGGTGCTTAATCTTCTTCGAAAGTGATCTGTGTGTTGCCTTCTCAAACATGAGGTCAAGAAATGGACATGGGAGTGGATGATTTCAATGAAGTGGAGGTATGTGTTGTAACGCCCCAAAATTTCTCAACTTGAAGAGTAAAGTTTTTCTGAAAGAATTCTCTTAAAACTTGAACTTTTGAAAGCCTTTCAAAAGTATCTTTCTATTTTAAGAATCAAGTTTGTCAAATCCAAGGCACGTTAGCTCGACAAACCAAAAGTGACAATGAAAAACAGGAGGCCCAACCCCTATTAAAGCAAAAACCAAAAACTCAAAACCATGGAACAACGGCCAGAAATCTGGAAAGAAGAGTACAACCTCGAGCCACGTCGCATGCACCATTGATTGCCTGCCGCCGCTACTTGTCATCTGCCCATAAAACGGGTCAGTCGCGTGAAAAACTAGTAGGAGTGCAAAAAGAATAAGAACAACTAGCAGCTAAAGCAGTTAAGCATACTACAAAATCAACAGTGAGTAGTCAAAGTATTATGCACAAGAAACTCACTAGTATGCTTAGCACGTGATACAACAAGTACGCAAAAACTACAGAATGATGAGCATGTTTAATTTAGTTATCACTTGTTAACCGGCCATGCGGGTACGTACATGGCACACGAGCCGAAACAGCCGAGACCAATCCGAGGGTTTATTATTCTATGTATTTTAAGATACCTCAGTTGACTGACTGAATCCTATCCTAAGGGGACGACCGGTGGTCGAGAGAGCAAGCCCCCAAAGGCCCAGTAGGGATGCATCCAACTTCTGCAGAAGTGTTAGGCTATCTATTGCAGCCCCTTTCTCCTAACCTCCGATGACTGTGGAAGCCGAGTCTTTTGCTCGTACATAGCGATTAATGACCTGTCCATCAGAGTTTGTACCCTTCGTCCTCTTTCTTGGCGAAGCTAGGTCGAATCAAGCGCGACATGGGTTTCTTAACCGTCACCTCATTCTTCTTGCTCTGGTCCATGAGACTCAAACAAGCATCTTACCTGTGAAGGCGCATGCGAGGCCATTTATGTGTGTTTTGAAACCAGTGCCTTTGCACGATTGAAACAAGTCAAAGTAATTTTTTTGTTTGTTACCCACATTCTGCTTGTTGTGTACTTTAGCTTAACGTGACAAAATTGATGAACCAAAAGGATTGGCAATCTGATCGACCCAGCCTGCTGCGTTCTGCTGACTGTCATGATTCAATCATGTCTGAAACTCCCGGGTCTTCACGAAAAAAAATATAAGCGAAAGGTTTGACGTGGTTTGTTGGAGAGAGCGTCTTCACGAGGCCTACGTCGCCACTGCCACGCCACTGCCTAAGGTTCTTTAAATTTTATTTTATATACAGTTGCACACAGATGACAGCTAAAAGAAATTTATTGGATTTGACATGTGGAAAAGAGAGGTCTACACAAGGCTACGACTAGAGCACCCATCTCGTCAGGAGAAAAGTGAATACTAATAGCCACCAAGGCTCTACCACCACCATTATCATTTATTATGGAGAGAAAATCCTTGACGAAAAAGGATCTCGTTGGTTGAAGCATAAAGACTTCAAAAGGCTTTTGAATTTTGGTTTTAATTTTTGAGGAAGATGGATCATCATTTCCAAGTTAACAGTATGTTTTCCAACGTTGTGAATTAATTGTTTGGAGGCAGAAATAACATGGGATGCCAACAAAGCTCGTCAGATGTTGTGGACACAAGTGCCCCTTTATAAAGCAAGAGCAGCACAATTGTCCAGATTTTTTTTCTAAAATTATGCAGCCCATTTCGTAGGGCAAATTTTTTTTAAAAAAAAATCCAAACAAAAATGGACTGAAATGACCCTGGGTGCGGTCAACGCACCCAGGATCGGGTTGACCGCACCGGTGCCGCACCCGCATCGAGTCGCGTCGACGCGAGTGCGACACCCTGCTAGCCGAATCCCTGTGACAGTCAAGAACTCAATAACCAAACCTTGCAGCATACTTTCAGGAAGTAAATTACATACCACCATCATATCATGTCATGATATAAAGAACAATTCAAATATGCATTGATCTAGTTCATAACCGGAAAATACATGATTTCTTTTCAATGCATGAGTCTTTTTATTATCTTACTTTTTAAGTTTTCTTTTTTCTTTTTTCTTTGCATATGCATGCTCTATTAAATGCACACAACTTTAAGTTTCTCTTTTTAATTACCGTTGCCCGCAGATACATTAAACAAATACAATCTCCGAGGTTAAGTAGGTTTTATATTTTATTACTGGGTTTCAACTTAGCCCTCGACCGAATCACCTTCGGAACATTAGACCTTCACATCTAATGTCGGGGACACAAGGGACACCTCACGCCCACAAGTGCCACTTCTTTGGTACCAAAACAATCATAGTTGTGTCATACACACCACCTCCAGGTAAAGTGGCAGACTCTTTCTAAAACCGTGGTCAAGAGAAGGAACCTCAATATCGGGTTAAGGGGACAAAATTACAACACACGGAGTTTTTGTATCCTCACAGTCTCCCCAAGACCGTATTTCTAAGATCTTCATTCTTCAGATGGAAGATCCTAGAACATATATTACACCATATGCAAAAATAAAGTGAAAACCCGCATCCTCCCTTGCGGGAACCCTTACAGAACTCCAGCCCGTGAGGATAACTAGAATAGTGTAGTAGTGTGCCATACTAACTTATGTGGTTTAAGTGATGCAGTCAAAAACATATGTGAAAAGAAACCAAACCCACGGCTCTTCAGGCCGATGATGGTCCAATTAAACCATCGGTGCATCACATAATAAAACCAAGTAGTGTTTATTCATAACACTAGGCTAATAGTGCCAAAAGCATGTGCACTTATGCGAACATAACCCAACCATATGCATGACATTTTTCAATCATATGCATTCTTATTACATGTGCTACCTCCATCACATACATGTATCCACCAATAGATTTCTCCTGCGAGCGTGTGTGCATGCGAATAAACCCCTCAATTTCGCATACTTTATGTTAAATGAGACATCAATAATCTAGTAGAAGCATGACTACCCATTTTACATGTATAATCATAACATTGCTCATTTCCAATCAAATCTGCATCCATTTAAAACTCTCACTCTTCCTGTCAAACTGAACATCATATCACTGCAGGAGGTAAGAAGGAATTATACATTATATATATTTTTCTTTTTGTCTTAATAAACAAATCCAGCCCAACCAGTAATACTCTCAATGCCACCACATATTGAACAATATATTAAAAAGCATATAACCCCATCAGCTATTCATATGATAACCAAATGAATATACCTTAGTCAAATCATGCATCTAATATTGAATAACGAGAATTTTCACTAGAATTATACATAATACAATGAAATATCCATTTAAAACTTGGTTCAACAGCCACAAATGTTGATTTCAGATGAACTGGTTCACAACTAGGTATGACAGGTAAAGCATTCTGGTTTAATTTCATTGTCTAACTGTACTGGATTTACTTGTCATTTATTCTTACATTCTGAAATTCGATTAACAGAAAGTAAAATCTTGGTTTTCGGAACATCAACCAATGCAAGGCATGTCAGATCATAACATAGCTACTTAAAGTTTACACCGAGAGGCATATTCACAAGGAAAGGACAGATTCAGTCCTTTAACAGATCGAATGTAAGGAGACAGTAAGAAAATATGCCTTAAATACACAGGTAAATAAATCGTGACTGATTTCACAAGAACCACAAGTTCGACCTTATTGAGATACCCCCTTCCTATATATATATATATATATATATATATATATATATATATATATATATATATATATATATATATATATATATATATAACATGAACAAAACCCTTCTGTTAGGAAAACCTGAAATCCACCATTTTTTTTTCAAAATAGATGCAATCAGCCAACATATATTAACACATGTATGCTTTGATTTTTCCGAATGAAACAATCATTATCGGCCCACCAATTCTATAAAGAAAACCCCCAAACCTGAGTTTATCGACTCCAAGAACCAGAAACTTCCAATCTGGGATTACTCAACATCAAGAATCTGAAATCCAATCTGGGTTATTCAACAACAGAAATCGAAAAACCCCAATCTGGTTATTCAACCACAATAATCAGAACTCAAACTGGGTTTACCCGATACTACCGTCAGAGACCTCCCGATTTCGAGGGCCAGAGTCGAAAATCCCCAAATCTGGGGTTAACCGACACTAAGAGTCGGAAACCCCCAATTCTTGGCGATACTCGATACTCAAAATCAGAAAACCCCATCCCTATCCTTCTTTCAGAGTTTCGATTTCCGGCACCATGAACCCCTCCTCTCAAAGAATCACACGAGATTGAGACCCATCTTCGATCCCTCGGCCAAAATCGTTAGAAGCATCGTACCTTTTTCAATGATTTTTTGGCGATCGGAGGCTGCATGGTGGGAGGATGCAGGCTGGTGTCACTCCTCTCCACTGCCGTGGGGGAGGGTGCTCGTCGTGGCCTTCGATGGCAGCAGGTAGCTGGAACTTGCTGACGATGGAGCCTCTTTCTCTGGCGTGCGCACATTGACAGAGAGGGAGAGAGAGACAAAGTGGGAGGAAGAGATGAGAGGAGAGAGAGCGAGACTCCCCCTCCATCTCTTCTTTAACGAGCCGAAGCCCCCCCCCCCCTCTCTTTCGAGAAAATTGGGAGTCGGTTACGACTTCCGTAACCTCCCCCCCCTTCCCTTCTTGCGCCCTCTAGGCACGATTCTTGTAATCGGGCCCCCTTTTAAAAAAAATGTTGGGCCCGGGTCCGAGCCCCTCGCCCGACCCGCGATCCACGATGCCGCTAGATCCACCTTTAGCGTGGATCCGGGTCGCTCGTGAAAGACAGATCCTCAGTTGGATCCTTGTGGGTCCAATTGTGGATCCGACCCTTTGTACCAGAATTATTTTTTTATTTTCTTTTTATCTTATAAATAATATTAACTATTTATTTAATTTAAAATTAACATTATACGTATATTTTAACCCCCATTTTGTGGGTTATTTACGGATTCAGGTATCGGGTCCGAACTCTGCTACTCAGGATCCAAATCCTAATTTGGATCCGGGCTGGTTATAAGAGTGGATTCGTCTGAAACTATTTACTGTTTTCCTTATTTTATTATGATTTTATATATATGGGTATATAGATCCGGAAGGTGGATCCCGGACCCATCTACACACCATCTTAAATAGTTATCCCTTGAATTATTTAATTAATTTGAATTATTGCACTTATATATACATATAAGATTATACGAGATAAATTTATTCGTAAAGACCCTTTTATGGGTCTCGGATCCGAGACTTGGATCTTAGGCCCAAATCACAATGTTATGAAATTTTGTATTATAATATTTTTAAATAAATGCCTAAAAATTTGTGGTGATTACAAGGATCGCGAAACCGCATCCTGAAAGTAAATGAACAAGCATACGCGAATAATTGCCAGGGGGCAAAGCGCGGGGCGGAAGGAAATTAAAAGTCTGGAAAAGAAAGAACGAAAGCAAAGGACCAGGATCGCGAAACCGCGTCATGGAAGTAAAGACGTACATATATATATATATATATATAAATGTCTTAATTTCTTTGTTAAGTCCTTTGCTTTTCAACAGTTCATTGTTCCTGTCCTTTTTATGCAAACCCCTACCTAGAAGGGGTGCGCGGATCAGTACACTTGCAAGTGTAAGTGATCATCGATCCCCTGTCAAAAAACCTTGAAGGGCAGTGGGGCCCCCGTCCCCCTTGTCGGAGAAAGAAAAAGGGGCAGGGGGGCCTTCCCCCTGCAAGAAAATATACAGGGCAGGGGGACACCGTCCCCCTGCCACAAAACAAAGGGAAAGGGGGGGCCTGCCCCCCTTTCTTGGCTGGAAAACCCCAAGGGCAGGGGGCGTGCCCCTCGCCTAAGCCTTTTAAAGGCTCAGGTGAGGAGAGAGAGAGAGAGGGGTGAAGGGCTTTTTGCCCCTCGCCTAAGCCTTTTAAAGGCTCAGGTGAAGGTTCTAGAGACCGAGTCCAGGTTGAACGTGATCCGATCTGGACTCGACCTTTCTCGGATCCACACAGATCTGGATGGTGTCCAGCACACCGAGTCTGGTGTGTTGGACATGCGACGTGCCCAACACGGGTCGGACACGCGGTGTGTCCGACATGACACGCGGTGTGTCCGACATGACACGCGATTTTTTTTCACGGTTTTTTACATCCTAACCCCTTCAACAAATTTCGTCTGCAAAATTTTCATTAATATTATTTTTCAATGTACAATTATGGGTATTTTTCCCTGATATCTGCTTCGGGTTCCCAAGTGCATTCATTGATTCCATGATGTTGCCATCAGATTTTCACAAAAGGTATCGTCCTCGATCTCAACACTCGATCACGACAGTCGATGATTTCTATCGGTCTTTCCTCGAAAGTCATGTCCTTGCCAACCTGAATATCGTCGAACTTAATGATGTGGGAAGGATCGTGAACGTGCTTCCTCAACATAGATACATATAATGCGGGGGGCAACAATATGCGATAGGCCACTTCACCGATGCGATCTAAAACCTCAAAGGGGCCACCGAACCGGGGACTCAACTTTCCTGTCTTCCCAAAACGAAAAACCCCCTTGGTCGGAGAAACCTTGACGAACACCATGTCTCTTGCCAGAAAAATGAGCGCTCGGTGACGGCGATCATCGTAACTTTTCTGCCGGCTCTGAGTTGAACAAAGATGATCCCGGATGATCTACACCGGTTCTGAATAATGCTGAAGCACAAGAGGGTCCTTCTGCCTTCTTTCTCCTACCTCATCCTAATACACTGGCGATCGACACAACCTCTCGTGTAAGGCTTCATAGGGAGCCATACCGATACTAGCATGAAAATTATTATTATACACGAACTCCACTAAACTGAGATGAGAATCCCATTCACCTTGGTGCCTAAAGCTTGCTGGAGCTACCCCCAGAATCTTGACGTGAACCTCGGATCACGATCAGAAACAATAGAAATCGGTATGCCGTGGAGTCTTACGATCTCGCAGATATAAAGATCAGCCAGGTTGTCAAGAGACTGCCCGAGGTGAATGGGTAGAAAATGCGCTGATTTGGTGAGTCTATTAACGATCACCCAAATTGCGACATGTCTGCGCCAAGTCCTAGGAAGGCCAACTATAAAGTCCATGGTGATACCCTCCCACTTCCATTGTGGGATATCCAAGGGCTGCAACACTCCTCCTGGCCGCTGGTGCTTGATCTTTACTTGCTGACAGGTGAGGCATCTGGAGACGAACTCGGCCACATCCTTTTTCATACCGTGCCACCAATAATTCCGCTGCAGGGCTTTTAACATCTTTGTGCTCTCAGGTTGGATGGTATATCTCGATTTATGGGCTTCAGCTAAAATTTTACTCCTCAGGGCGGGGTCATTTGGGACCCAAAGGCGCTGCCCAAGCCAGACACTGTCTCCTTCCTCCATGCGGAAAGAAGAACCATCACACAAAACTTGCGATCTCAACTCTTCAAAGCGAGAGTCGCCCATTTGGCTGGCAACGATCCTGGAGAATAGGTAAGGCTGAATCACCAAATTCGATAGTCTCATTGGACCAGGCACTAAGAAAAACAGATTCCAGGAAGCAAGGTCCTCTAGCAACTTCCAACATGCTGATAACATACTGGCGAGAACCCCTGACGACTTGCGAGTGAGGGCGTCAACAACCACGTTCGCCTTGCCCGAGTCATAAGAGAGGGAAAAATCATAGTCTTTCAAAAATTCAAGTCAGCGGCGTTGTCGCATATTCAACTCTTTCTAAGAGAAGAGGTACTTAAGGCTCTTGTGGTCCGTGAACGCTTCGAACTGTTCTCCATGTTGAGAATAGGTGGTTTTATGTTAAGTTCTCTTATATTAGAGGTTTTCTGAAATTTTACTCTTATAAGGACTTAGATGTAATTTTTCCTTTTTGCCTCTCTCTATTTAATATAGAGAGAAGCCCTAATCAAGGTTAACGATATTGAGTTTTTTTGTGCAGTCGTCTCTCTCTCTCTCTCTCTTCGTCTATCTCTCTCTCTCTCTCTACACAGGTGGCTGCTCCTTTCTACATGGTATCAGAGCCAGCGATCTCGGGAGCGTGATCACGAAGAGGACTGATCTTCACCAACGAAAAAAAAAATTTAGACTGCGAGAAAAAAAAAATCAGGTTTGTTGTTGCACTAGTGTGGAAGATCTGATAACAGATCTGGGATGTTACCCAGATCTGTCGTCAGATCTAAGGATGGATGTTACCCAGATCTGTCGTGATCTCCTGGAGCTGTAAACAGTTTTTTATCTGTTTTTTTTTTTCGTGGGAGTTTTTTTATCTCCTGTCGTGATTTTCTGGAGATTGACGAGTTCCTGCTGATGCGTGCCTGCTGTGATTGACGTGCCATGATTGACTAGTTCCTGCTATTTGGGTCATGCAGCAGGCTTCTATGCTGCTGTGTCGTAGCCGTGAGTTGTTGGTTGTTCCTGCTGTTTGGCCATGCAGCAAGTGTTTGTGATACTGCGTGCCAGCCGAGAGTGTCATGTTTTCTGTGCTGATTGCGTGACTACCGTGATTCTGGATTTTTTTTTTGTGTTTGCTGCGTGTGATCGAGATATGATTGATCTATTTAATTGTTTTTTGAAGACTGATTGGCAGTTATGCTTTATATGTTTGGGGAACAACAGTTGTCGTATTCATATGTGTTGCAACTGAATATTATTGTTGGTCGTGGTGTGTTTGGGTGCAGCAATGGTCGTAACTCCCTGCTGGGGTGAGTTGTGTTTCGTGCTGTATTAGTTTCAGCTATCCATTTGTCGTGGAAGCAGCAGGAGTGATTACCTGCTGGTTGTGGACTGTTTTTCTTTTGTGGAAACAGCAGGGCTGATTCCTTACAGTGGTGGAAAATTCTACTTGAATACTTGCTGTTCTAGTGAGCAGTATGGCTGAAAATTCGAAATGCGATTCGAAAATGGAACAGATTGGGGAGTATAAGGCTTTTGCCAACCCCTTCTCGTATGGCTCTTCCGTTAGGTTGAATGAAACCAACTATGCCCGATGGTCCAGAACTTTTATGATGTCAGTATCTGGACATCGTCGAAAACACATTTTGTTGGAAGGCGAACCCACTGAGAAGTTGGGAAAATATGTTACTTGGGATGAAGATAATGACATAGTTATGTCATGGATCATGAATAGTGTCGAACCCCATATTGCAGATGGATTGATCTACTATAATTCAGCCAAACTGATGTGGGACAATCTTCGTGATACATACTCACAAGAAACGAATGTGAGTCGTATCCTGCAAGTCGAACAAGAAATATATAATTTGCAACAGGGAGATCAGACCTTGGCCCAGTACTATGCTTCTGTCAAAGCTGTGTTTGAAAGACTTAATGCTCACAGGCCTCTTTGTTGCTCGAAGCAAAAGGATCATCAAGAACAAACCATGGTTGCTCATTTTCTTACAGGTCTTTCTTTAGATTCTTCTGTTGAAAAAGTTCAAATGTTGACTGGATCAAATGTTCCCACTCTTGCTGATGCTTACAATCGTCTGAGTAGACTTGCGATCTCTCTGCCACAGTCTCAGCCTGTAACTCAGTCATCTGCTCTTGTTGTCCCATCTAGTTATGGGCGTGGAAATATTCAGAATATCAGAGGACGAGGACGTGGACGTGATATGGGAGGCAGAGGAAAGCTTCAATGTACATTCTATGGAAAATCTGGACATTTAGAAGATCGTTGCTGGGATAAGCATAGTCGGCCAACATCTTCTTCATCAAAGTCATATACTCCTAAAGCAAATGTGACTACTCTCGAGGCAACAAATGTACAAAAGAATATCGCTGAAAATGAAAGTAGTATCATCCTTAGTCGTGCAGAATATGATGAGCTGATAGCTCTTCGACCTTTGAGTTCCACTCCTCCTGTAGCTGGTGTTGCATATTCAATCGGAAATCATCTTCATCCGACTGATAGTAAGTGGGTTATTGACTCTGGTGCTTCCAGACATTTGTGTGGAAATTCACGTGTTTTTTCAGATCTTAAGGATATCAAGGCTCAGCTTGGAGTCTCCTTAGCCGATGGGAGCTCCTCCCCGGTTGTTGGTCAGGGAAATATTTCTATATCCTCCTCATTACAGTTGAATAATGTTCTTCATGCTCCAAACTTTCCTCAAAGTTTACTCTTTGTTAGTTGCCTTATAAAAGAAAAAAACTGTAGAGTAATATTTGATCAAATGGGTTGTCATTTTCAGGATTTGCTGACGGGGAAGAAGATTGGTGGAGGCTATGAAGAAAATGGAATTTACTACCTACATCATCCAATGGGTTCTGTTCATGTTGCAGTGGAACATTCGTTCAGTCCTCTTCAGTGGCATCG
This sequence comes from Nuphar pumila, assembly GCF_984573655.1. NCBI lineage: Eukaryota > Viridiplantae > Streptophyta > Magnoliopsida > Nymphaeales > Nymphaeaceae > Nuphar > Nuphar pumila. Next base: position 36,214,246 of record NC_143255.1, read on the forward strand.
TCGTCTTGGTCATCCTCCATTGTCAAAGCTTCGGTCGGTCTTTCCTCAGATTCCTTCCACCACATCATTTCAGTGTGAAGCATGTCAGTTGGGCAAGCATCATCGAAGTTCGTTCCCTTCTAGTCAGAGTCAGTCTAGTAATAAAGTTTTTGAACTTCTTCATGCAGATGTATGGGGTCCTAGTAAGATTCCTACTAGGACTCGGTGTCGTTATTATCTTGTTATTATTGATGATTTCTCTAAGTTATCATGGGTATTTTTAATAAAAGAACGATCTGAAGTTCCAAGTCTTATCAAATCCCTAATTCTTGAAATAAAAACTCAGTTTGAATCTATTGTCAAGATTGTTCGCACTGATAATGTTCTCGAGTTTAAATCAAAAGGTCTGTTACAATTTTACCAAGATCATGGCATCCAACCCCAAACTTCCTGTGCCTATTCATCTCAACAAAATGGGGTGGCTGAGCGAAAACATCGTCACCTCCTTGATGTTGCCAGGACCATTATGATTCAATCTAATGTTCCTGCGTTATACTGGGGTGATGCGATTACCACTGCTTGCTATCTGATGAACCGCATGCCTTCGTCTTCTGTGGGTGATCAAATTTCATTACATATCCTAAAACCTAATGCTCCACTTTTTCCTTTATCACCAAAAATATTTGGATGTGTTTGTTTTGTACACAAACTTGGCCCTGACCGTGATAAATTAGCCGCTCAAGCTACAAAATGCATATTTATCGGTTATCCCAAAAATCAAAAGGGCTATCGATGTTATGATCCTATTTCTCGCCGAGAGTATGTCAGTGCAGATGTATCTTTCCTGGAATCCTCTCCATATTACTCTATTTCCGGTTCCCCGCTACAGGTTGATCCAGCTGAGTCTTTTCCATTACCTATACCTCATTTTCCTTTGGAATCTGTGCCCTCATTACCGAACCAAACTTCATCCTCTTCCAGATTTAATAATCCACCATTGGTATATGTGCGTAGAGCTCCACTTCCGCAAGAGCCTTCATCTTCTTCTTCTCCTAAGGTAAGTTCTACTGACAATTGTGATCTTCAGGATGATGATAACAGGCCTATTGCTCTACGAAAGGGGACAAGACAATGTACCTTATATCCCATATCTCATTTTGTCTCCCATGCCAGAATTGGACATCAGATGAAGTCTTTTATCTCAGCCTTATCTGCTGAAACTATTCCTCTGAACTATCAACAAGCAAAACTTGATACTCGCTGGAAGCTGGCTATGCAAGAAGAAATGACAGCTTTAGTATCTCAGCATACCTGGGATCTAGTTGATTCTCCAACAGATGCTGACATTGTTGGATGTAAATGGGTATATACAATAAAGTACAAATCTGATGGTTCTATTGAAAGGTACAAGGCCAGATTAGTCGCGAAAGGGTATACTCAGACATATGGAATTGACTTCTTTGAAACTTTTTCTCCTGTTGCACGGATGGGTACCATCCGTCTTGTTCTCTCAGTAGCTGTTCAGCATGGTTGGAGCTTGTGTCAATTAGATGTGAAAAATGCATTTCTATATGGGGATCTATCTGAGACCGTTTACATGCAACAATCTCCAGGATTCGAGGTTGAGGGGGAGTGTCAGAAGGTGTGCAGATTGAGAAAGGCGATTTATGGCTTGAAACAAAGTCCTCGTGCATGGTTTCAAAAGTTGTTTGACGTGATGTCAAGCTTTGGCTTTAATAAACCAGCAGCAGATCATACACTTTTTATAAAGAAAACTAGCTCTGGCATAGTTGTTATGGTGGTATATGTGGATGACATCATTCTTACAAGAGATGATGTGAAAGCTATTGAAGCCACAAAGGCTCATCTTCAAAAACATTTTGTTACAAAAGACCTTGGTTCACTCAGGTATTTTCTGGGTATAGAAGTTGCTAGAAGCCGTGAAGGGATGGTTTTGTCTCAACGGAAGTATGTTCTTGACTTATTAAAGGAAACAGGCATGTTGGGAGCTAAACCAGCAAATATTCCCATGAACCATAAAGTTCAGTTGTTTGAAGAAGGGTCAAAACCAGTTGATACCAAAAGCTATCGCTCCCTAGTAGGGAAGTTATTATATGTAACTGTGATCAGACCATATATTGCTTTAGCAGTAAGCAAAGTTAGCCAGTTTATGGACAAACCAACTGAGGTACACTGGAATGCAGCCATAATGATTCTCAGATATCTAAAATCCTCTCCTGGAAAGGGGTTATTGTTCAGGAAAGGTGGAACTCTGGAGATAGTAGCCTATTCTGATGCTGACTATGCTGGATCTGTAGTAGATAGAAAGTCTACCACAGGATTCTGTGTGTTTTTGGGAGACAACTTGATTTCATGGAGAAGTAAGAAACGAAATGTGCTTTCCAGGTCGAGTGCAAAATCAGAATATCGGGCTATGCCCCAAACAACTGCTGAATTGATATGGGTTCGCACTGTTATTCATGATCTTCAGGTGAAGGTTTCCTCTCTAATGACCATGATGTGCGATAACAAAGCGGCAACATATATAGCAAACAATCTTGTCTTTCATGAGAGAACAAAGCACATTGAGGTCGATTGCCACTATGCAAGAGATATGATTCAAGCTGGTCATATCACTACAAAATACCTAAAGTCGGAAGACCAAGTTGCAGATATGTTTACAAAGCCTCTTGCTAGGCCAAATTTCTCCAAATGTTGTGACAAGCTGAGCATGATTGATATCTATGCTCCAGCTTAAGGGGGAGTGTTGAGAATAGGTGGTTTTATGTAAAGTTCTCTTATATTAGAGGTTTTCTGAAATTTTACTCTTATAAGGACTTAGATGTAATTTTTCCTTTTTGCCTCTCTCTATTTAATATAGAGAGAAGCCCTAATCAAGGTTAACGATATTGAGTTTTTCTGTGCAGCCGTCTCTCTCTCTCTCTCTTCCTCTCTCTCTCTCTATATATACAGGTGGCTGCTCCTTTCTACACTCCATATAGATAATGTCGCCAAATCTTTAGAGCAAAAACGACGACGGCCAACTCGAGATCATGCGTCTGATAGTTCTTCTCGTGAAGCTTAAGTTGGAGAGAGGCATACATGATTATCCTTCCATTCTGCATAAGAAAGCCTCTCAGGCCCGATCCGCAAGCGTCGATATAAATTATGAAGCCGCCCTTGCCAGACGGCAATGCCAAAATAGGAGCAGTCGTAAGACGCTCCTTCAACAACTGAAAACTGGCCTCGCAACGATCATCCCATACGAATTTGGCTTCCTTTTTCAGCAATCGAGTCATAGGCAAAGCAATTTTTGAGAAATCTTAGATAAAACACCTATAATATCCTGCTAACCCAAGGAAACCCCGAATGTCTCGGACATTCCGCCGCTGCGGCCAGTCTAGCACAACTTCAACCTTTGAAGGGTCTACAGAAACACCCTTGCTAGAAATGACGTGGCCCAAGAACATCACTTTCTCGAGCCAAAACTCGCACTTGAAAAACTTCGCGAAGAGTTGCTCTTTCCTTAAGGTCTCTAAAACGATGCGCAAGTGCCCACGATGCTGCTCCCGTCTTTCCAAGTAGACGAGAATATCATCAATGAACACTATCACGAATGTGTCCAAGAACGGTCTGAACACTCGATTCATAAGGTCCATGAATGCAGCAGGAGCATTCGTAAGACCGAAGGGCATAACTGTAAACTCATAATGCCCATACCGGGTACGAAAAGCTGTTTTAGAGATATCATTGTCCTTGATCCTGAGCTGGTGATACCCGGATCTCAAATCGATCTTAGAGAAGATCTTGGCCTTCTGCAACTGGTTAAAAAGGTCTTCAATACGTGGCAAAGGGTTATACACCTCTAAAGCTGTATGCAAGCGCAAAACTGGCGATTGCAACTGAGTCGCGAATTTTGCCTAGATAAAAGTGTGTGTGGCCCCACAATAAAAAAGAACCAAAGCAGCATGACCGACAACTAAGAGAGTACGTTGTACGAGTTCTCCCGTGGTCAACTGCTCGATGGTGGTGGTGTAGACTCGTCCTGGCACCTTCTTAACTTCGCTGCTTTGCGGCTGTTGCTGCTGCTGCTGCCTGCTGGTAGGTTAACTATGGTTGTTGCTGCAGATGAGGGGGCTGAGGTACCCCACCGGATTGCCTGAATTCATCGGCCACATTTTTGCGGCAATTTCGAGTATAGTGGCCCATCTTACCGCAATACAAACAACCCCCTTTATCCAAGGGGCAAGGCTGCCCGACGTGAGATCCCTTGCATCTAGCGCATCCATCTCCTGAGAGTCGTCGAGGCGGTGGGCGGTTCTGCTGGCATCGCCTCTTTGCAGGAGGTCCCTGCTGCTTCCCTCCTTCAGGCTTAACGGGAAAAGGTGATCGTCACATTTGACCACGAGGCTGTGCTTTCTTCTGGTCACCACTAGACACAGGTGACTTTTTAACCTGTCATTCTAGAACGCTCTCAATCCTCGTTTAAGAGGGTCGTTGCTTCAACTGCTGCTGAGAAGGTCTCGGGCATGCTCGAAAGGACCCGATATCTGAGTCCTTCCTTAGGCCACGAACAAACTTGCCTGCCTGGTCACTCTCACTATAAAAAAGGTTAGGGCAATACTGCTCCAACTGCTAAAATGTGGCGATGTAATCGCCCAGCGATAAGCTGCCCTGACACAGCTCCAGGAATTCCACAATTTTCTTTTCCCTCGCATGAGGAGAAAAGTAATTTTCGTAAAACACACGCGTAAAAGCGTCCCACATGATGACCTCTGCACCTGGAAAATGCCTTTTTCGAGTCGCATCCCACCAAACTCGAGCATTGTTCTTTAATCGGAAGGACCCAAATAATGTCTCTTTTCATCGGGAATCGAAAGGACCAGAAACACCCTTTCGATTTCTTGGATCCACTGCTCGGCGACATCGGGATCTGTCTTGCCGAAAAAAGTTGGAGGGTCTAGCTTTAGAAACTTCTCGAACGTGACCCTCGAATCTACAGGAACACGCTCCCTTTGCGTGGCGACTTGACTTCTGATCACCTCAGCCAAAGTGCTGAGGGAATCCATCACGAATCCCCTTTGCTCTGACCATTCGTCGGCTGAATCCTCGTTCGAGCTTCTTCTTATCCTTGGAAATAATACGATGAACAAGGTTAAGCTTATGATTAGAACAAAGAACATATTTAATTACATTTCATCTTCCCTTTTTGTACAAAGTATCCAAAATATTTGGCAATGCCGATACAAAAGATCAAAAGGAGAGTAGATTGGTACAAAAAGTGTATGGACTCAGACCAACTCTCATAAAACAGACTTCTTCAGGAGGGATCAGAGAACTGACTGAGATATTCCCTCACATTCTCTGTGCGTTTGAATCTGCGTTTGGGGGTAAAGGGAAGATCATTGTCATCCTCCGAAGGATACTCCCCGTAAAGAGGAGTAGCAGGGGTGTATTCCGGAGAATACGACACATCCGAGTATGAAACATAAATAGTCGGAGACTCGGGCACATCTATCGGTACCACGGAGGCTGGTGTAGGAAGCTGTGACAGAGTTGTGATCTCGCCCATAACCGCTGCCTCGACCCAAGGTGGTGGAGGAGGAGACGGCCCCCCGTCTGCTGGGGTGGGGAAGACTACAACGGCAGGGACCGAAGAAACAGGACCGGCTGAACCCTGAGCGACTAAAGGCTCAATCTGAAGAAGACACTGATCTGAGAAGTGCCCAAGCACGTCGCAACTATCGCAACTATACTCCACCTCCAGAGGGCTAGGATCCCTAGAATTCGCCACAACAACCCGTTGAAGAACCTGGATGAAGGAAGGCACCCGATCGCCTTCTCGAAAAAAAACCTCGGCCCAAACTGTCGCCAACGGAACCTGGAAGGCCAAAGGTAGTAGGGTGCCCCACTCATCAACGAAAACGGGCAACGGAGAGCGACTGAACCCAAACTCGACTGCAGATCCCTCGGGTCGACCCCTACTCGAAGAGGGACCACCCTCTGAAAGAGTGCGAGCGCGCACTCTACGTGAGCATCTGTCAGGGCTACTACTAGGGTCGCCGAATGCGTCCCTCTTACAGCTGGCACAAAGAATAAAATTTACCCCAATTAGGCCAAAACTACCCCATAATAATAAGGAAAAAGGACGGCTACTCACAGTGCAACAGGATTTTCGGTAGTTGAGACTTTACTCTTCACAACCTCTGGCTTTGATACCAATCTGTAACGCCCCAAAATTTCTCAACTTGAAGAGTAAAATTTCTCTGAAAGAATTCTCTTAAAACTTGAACTCTGCCTTTTTGAAAGCCTTTCAACAATATCTTTCTATTTTAAGAATCAAGTTTGTCAAATCCCAGGCACATTAGCTCGACAAACCAAAAGCGACAACAGCGAAAGATAGTAGGAAGCTGAAAAGAGTGCTAAATCTTAATTTCAAAATGTTACTGTACAATGAAAAACATGGGGCCCAACCCCTATTAAAGCAAAAACCCAAAACTCAAAACCCTGGAACAACGGCCAGAAATTTGGAAGGAAGAGTACAGCCTCGAGCCACGTCGCCTGCACCATTGACTGTCTGCCACCGCTACTCGTCACCTGCCCATAAAATGGGTTAGTCTCGTGAAAAACTAGTAAGAGTGCAAAAAGAATAAGAACAACTAACAGCTAAAGCCGTTAAGCATACTACAAAATCAACAGTGAGTAGTCAAAGTATTATGCACAAGAAACTCACTAGTATGCTTAGCACATGATACCACAAGTACGCAAAAACCACAGCTGAAGGATGAGCATGTTTAATTTAGTTATCACTTGTTAACCGGCCATGCCCCCTGCCGGAAACCAAAACAAGGCAAGGGGCCACCCCCCTGCTGGACAACAAAACAAGGTAGGGGGTGGGGGCGGGCACCCCCCTGATGAAAAATAAAATGAAGCAGGGGCCCCGCCCCCTGCCGACAAAACAACAGGGCAGTGGGGCCCCCGTCCCCCCCTGCCGGAGAAAGAAAAAGGGGTAGGGGGCCCTTCCCCCCTGCCAGAAAATATACAGGGCAGGGGGGACACCGTCCCTCTGCCACCAAACAGAGGGCAAGGGGGGCCTGCCCCCCTTTCCTTGTCGGAAAACCCCAAGGCAAGGGGGCACGCCCCCTGCCGGAGCCGCAGGTAGAGGGGGGGTTCGTTCCCCTCTGCCGGAAGACTGGAAGACGAGGGAGAGACCCTTACTTGGAAGTCGCTGGAGGTCAGGGACGTCGGCGCAGGACGGAGGCGGACGGTGAGAGGGAGAGGGAGCCGGAGGTGAGGAGAGAGAGAGTGGGGCGAGGGGCTTTTGCCCCTCGCACAACCTCACCTTAGCCTTTTAAAGGCTCAGGTGAAGGTTATGGAGACCGGGCCCGGGTCGAACCCGATCCAACCTGAACCCGACCTTTCTCGGATCTGCCCAGATCCGGATCGTGTCCAGCACACCGAGTCTGGTGTGTTGGACACGCGACGTGCCCGACACGGGTCGGACACACGATTTTTTTTCACGAGTTTTTACATGTGTAGAATGTATGGCTTTTGGCTCACTCCATGTTTTGCTAACTTGGACAGATCCTTGGCTTTTCTTTAACTTTGTCAGCGACATAGTAGTTTCCAAGTAGTGGTAATTCTCACCGATTTTAGAAAGATGGTTGATATTTGCATCATTTCAAAAGTCTCCAAATCCGTTCAGATTTTCTTTGTATCCAAAATGTAAGGTTGATGCTTGATTATCCATGGTGGATGGACTGGAGTCACTGTATTGTGCTGTTCAGAAGAAACTTTACAGATTATGAATTTGGAGTGGCACCCGTGGCCTGCATTTCATGAAAGCTGGTTGAGGATCAGCTTGTATGGAGAGAGAATTCTTTGGGATTATTTTTGTTGCTTCTTTCTATAAGGATTTTCTAAAGCTAAGGAACTAAGTACTTTCCCAAGAAAGCTGTTTGGGTCCCTGGCCGATTGTCCGAGCAATGGTGTTTTCATGGCTTGTTTCTTTCAATGGGATTAACTCATAACAGAACCTGAAGAAGCAAGCTTATGGTCTGCAGGCTTCTATTTTTTGTGCAGTCACGAAGTGCCAAGTTGCCAGCTTTTCATTTTATGTGGCATGTCAGGATATATTTAAGTTGACTTGGCCAAGCTGGGGATGTTGGTGAGAGAAGCTGTCTTGGTGACATAGGTGGCTAGACAATGGCCAAGATGGTTCCACTCAACATGGATAGTAACATCACGTGGCTGAAAAATGGCTTATATCTTTTTTATTTTTTACAAGATACTCAGTTTTTCAACCCTCCACCAACCAAGATGGTACCGTCGATGTGGATGGCACTATGTAGATTGTTTCTTGATCACCATTATGGCTGAAGTTTTATGGCTTTTTTTATTTTTTTTTGGTTTTACAACTTTTATAATTGTTTTCTGGCCATCAATAGGCTAAAAAGCAGTGAGGGCTGTCATTCATTCTATATGGTTTGCTATTTTTCTTTTTTAATATTTTTGTTAAAAATAATTTATAAAACCCAACTTTTGTATGGTTTTTATCATCCAAACATGGTTTTTCTCACATCCTAGTTTTGGTTTGTGTCATCTTTGATCACTCTAAAAGTTAATAATGGAGGCAACAATTTGATTTTGGTAAGGAGATGAAATTTATGGTCTAAGATTTGACTTTTGTTTCAATATTATATATTCATGTAAAGCAAAAGCGGCCATCAATGTAAAATAACGTATATACTGCTATAAAGAGAAGAATTTGACTCCAAACTTCTCGAAGGCCCCCTATCCGAGACCGTCCCATCGTTGCCACCTCCTATAAGTGCTGCTTGGCTGGCTTCTCAATACAATTTGCTTCTTGGACACAATGCCTTTGTCCCTATTGCATTGCTATTGCTTGTTGGTACCTTTTGGTGCCTCGCGTATGCTCTTGCTTATCTTCCTTTCTGGTTGCCCACACTTCGTTGCCGCCTCGTTAGTGATTGCCCGTCACACCGCTTTGCCTTTATGGCTCCGCATGTGGCCATCTCTCCTGGCAACCATCATTGTTGCTTTGCCTAAGAGTCTCGCACCTCGTTGGGCCTCTCAAGTGCTTTGGCACTGATTGGGCTCTCCACTCCCACGCGGTGGCCTTTTATCCTTGCTCCCTGAAGTTGCTTCCGATCAACAATGCCAGCTCTCCGCGAACCATGCACTCCCTTGCATCACTCCCGAGACTTCTTCGATGTTCATCCAACTTCAAGGCTTGTCTAGCACTCAGCCTAAATGTCGCACGGACTTTCGATTCAGCCCGTGACAAGACTTAAATAAATTTTCACCTCTCAATGAATGTCAATAAGGTGGTGCATAGGGTATGACACAAAATTTTAAGGTATGGGTAAGATGGTGCATCTATATATTACATAGATGAAAACGACTGTTTATGCACCTTAGAAGTAGATGATAGTGAACCCATATAACGGGTAATGAGTTGGATCTGGATTGTGTCAGATCCAAATCAAGTCTGACCTGTACCCCATGAACTATCTGTGCCAATACTTGTGTCTACACCTGTACGGCACCTTCCGAAGTACCTGTTACATGGAATTGTGTAAATGGTAACATGTGACCCTTGCAAACTTGACAACTTGAATGAAGTTCTTTGCTGACTCAAACTAGAATTGGTAATTAGACCATTCGAGGCAAGTCTGTAAATAAGCGACTACTACAGTGGGAAAGGCAATAATGCCATTATCGGGCATTTGATTTGTCAACTCGTAGATACTAGACTCTAATACTTCCGACATATATGAGGGGAAATTAGGGTGTTCCTCAAAAGTGGGTAGCACATAAGGACATTGTCTTAGTAGTAGAGTGGCAATGATACTTCAGGCCAAGGCTATTATCTACTAAACCCCCAGTCATAGCAAGTTGATTAGTGAGTCCTTATCTTATTGAAGTACTCCTTAATTGACATGGACACTTTCCTCAAATTTTGTTACTCCTTACAGAACTTATTAGTATTTCTTGCAAAAGAGTAGATTTAATATAGGCTATGAGTGCTTGATATTTCTTCATCCATGTAACATAAGCTAGGTTATGGACAGGTGTAGAAGATGTAACAAGCCTTTGGTTCATGCAGAGTATATGCAGGCGGGATAGAAATGGATCCATCCAGATATCCAAAGGGCTTTTGACTTTTAATTAATGGGGTTATCTACTCTGTAACTCTGTTCCTTGCATAGTCACCAATATCGCCGATATGTTGAAAATATCGCGAAAATAGTGGCAATTTCAAGCCAAACGTTAGTAACAGGAATATATTGTGATATATTCAATATATTGGCAACTCATATATCCCGTGATAATGTCGCAATATTATCGCGAGATATATTGCTATATTTTCAAATTCTGATTTTTTAAAAAAAGCCCCAAATTTATTATAGATAAAATTTTGGAAAAATTACTATAATTTAAAGAAAAAAACGAACTTGGCCTAAAATTTTGGTTTGATTTGGTTCAAAACCAAATCAAATCGATGTGTTTTGCACATTTTGTGTTTTTTTTTCAAAAGATCTTGTTTTAAAAAAAATATGAAAATGGGGGATTTTAAAAACAAAAAAATACTATTAATTTTTATTAATAAAAACAGAATGATTTGCAAAAAAACTCGAGTATTGGGTGAGACATGAGCAAATCCCCAAATCGAGTGTCATGACGGGCTGTTTCAGAAAAAGGGCATTTTGGGGATTATTCAAAACTTTAAAACGTGGGGCTATGTCATATGGGTGCGGGTGCGGTGCGGGTGCGGGGATGCGGCACTTCCAAAAAACCCGGGTGCGGGGGTGCGGCAGGGGAAAAAATGTAAAAAAAAATTATATATATATATATATATATATATATATATATATAAAATTTGAAGTTTTAACAGTTTAACATTTAACAGTAAACATTGTCATAAACTCATAATATGATTCATCATGCATGCAGTATATCAACCTAAATATCAAATTATCAATCAAATAAGTAAAGCAATTACATAAATCGACCTAAATATCAATCAAATAAGTATTGTATAAAAGAACTAAATTACATACCAAAGTATATCCTGATGAAGATGAAGTAATGGATGTTAATAATTTTCTTCTTCATCATCAAATGCATCATTAGAAGGAATACTGGGCTCAACTAAATCCATGTTTGTTATGTTAAATTCATGTTCTCCCTCGAAGTCACACTCTTCTGGGTTTATATCCCAAAATTTGGATGTTCCTTGTCTGCATTACAAACCTAATTTGAAAATGATAAATACAATACAAGTATATTTAAATGAAAACTAAGAAATAATCAAATAACTAAGAGAGCAAATTAGTACATGTATTCATCATTGCTTCGCAAAAGTAATCAAAGATTTGAATGAACATATACTAAATCCTCTGCACGCTTGCTGGTGAGTTTATTTCTATTCATGTTGTGGATTTGGGAATATGTGCTCCAATTTCTTTTACAACAAGATAACTAGCATGCTGCGATAGCAATCTTAATGCAAGACGTTGCAGAAGAGGTGTTTCTGATCCAAATGTTGACCACCATGTGATAGGATATATATTATCTTCTTCTCTCGCGAATAATGCCGGTGCATATAATCTCGAAGATGAAAATTTTCCAAACTCTTGTGTGACTTGATGTAGAAGATATGCTTCTGGAAAAAGTCTTGTCATACACATATTTCTATGTCTTGATAGCTCTGGGTCTAAATTTGGAGGGACACGACCAATACCACCAGCCCGCCACTTATTTGCATAATATTTTAGATTAAGAGAATGTGCCATGCAATGCAAAGGAGTGTTGCTCTTATCTCATCTTCTGACTAAAATTGAATGAATATGATTAAAAAAAAACTATAACTTGTATTTTTTCAATCATATTATCCCACATTTCATAAACTCTGTGAAGCATGGGCTCATCCTTATCAACTTCTCTTAACATTTCCCAAATAGGTTGCGTAAATTGAAGGAAGTATACCAATCTGTCCCAAAACTCATCATCAAGAATGAATTTCTTAATTTCTTGAGCCTTATATCATCATCAACACGATAGAATGTCCAATTTTCATCAGTCACCATGTTAATCAAAGCATTCTTCACTCTTTTAATCCTCTTCATCCTCACAACGATGGACGCAAAATGTGTTTCAGCGACCTTCAATAATTTCAAGTCAGAATGCCTATTAAATATAGCATTAGCACGATGGTGGTTAATAACAAAATTCCTAATGCTTTTGACATTTCTTTATAAATCTTCAATCCATGAACATAAAGCATATGCTTGTGAATTTTCTTCTTCTTTGGGGTTGCATATGCTCTTTAGGGCTAGATTTAAGCTGTGTGCTACACAGGGAGTCCAAAAAATATGAGGGTACTCACTCTCCAAACTCAACGCTGCACTTTTACAAACCGGAGTGTTGTCTGTAATGATTTGTACCACTTTCGGATCACCCACTTCTTTTATCACTTCTATAAACAATCCCTTCAAATACTCTACATTTTTATATTCCCCAGATGCATCAACTGCTTTCAAGAATATTGGGCCACTAAGCGAACAAAAAATGAAATTGATTAATGGACGCCTTTGAATATCTGTCCATCCATCAGACACAATGGAAACTCCATTTTGCTCCCATGAATATTTTTTAATTTCTAGCAACCTCTCCACGTTTGCCCTCTCTTCTGCAAGAAGTGTGGTTCATATTTTTTCTGAACTTGGAGGCACATAACCACTCAAATTACAATTTGCCAAGGATGTTACTAAATCCTTCCAATAAGGATTTCTAGCCGCATTAAATGAGAGTGAACCAGAATAAAAATACCTCCAAACTTTTCTATCCAATTCTTCTCTTCCATATGTATTGAATGTTGCTTGTATCGTTCCTCTACCTCCTAGATTGACTTTTCTTTTTTTTTCAGCATCTTCTTGGTGGCTTGCAAATGGCACACAAACTGCAGAAGAATCGGCCATTGCCTTTCTCTTCTCATATTCTTCTTGTATTTTCTTGTATTGTCTTCGCATTGCCTCATCAACTTTCCTGCAAGCTGAAATGCCATGTCCTGATATCTTCAACAAATGAGCTTTCACTCTTGTGTAAGACCCAACAAAATCTCTTTCGCAGAGCTTGCATCGAAATCTCTTGTTTCCACCACCTCCTTCTCCAGTTTTTGCAAGTTTATCTACATATACCCATAGTGGCCCCACATCATCAATCCCACTGCAACTATCAGCAGAACTCACATGTTGGGATGAGGATGACGCAAGTCCTTTCCCTTTATCCATCATTTTTATTCTGAAAACACAAAAAAAAAATACATTAAAATTTTCAAATCAATTTGAAAACACAGGGAGAAGGGGGGGCTCAGCCCCTCCCTGCCAACCCAACAAGAGAGCGAGAGCGAGGGGGGCTCGGGCCCTCCCCTGCTGAAAACAGAGAGAGCCAGATAGGGGAGGGGCTCGACCCCTCCCCTGTCGACCCAAAAAAAATAAACAGATGGGGGAGGGGCTTGGCCCCTCCCCTGTCGACCCAAAGAAAAAAACAGATGGGGGAGGGGCTCGGCCCCTCCCATGTCGACCAAAAAAAAAACATATGGGGGAGGGGCTCGGCCCCTCCCCTGTCGACCCAAAGAAAAAAACAAATGGGGGAGGGGCTCGGCCCCTCCCCTGTCGACCCCAAAAAAAAAACAGATGGGGGAGGGGCTCGGCCCCTCCCCTGTCGACCGAAAAACAGAAAAACAGATGGGGGAGGGGCTCGGCCCCTCCCCTGTCGACCCAAAGAAAAAAAACAGATGGGGGAGGGGCTCGGCTCCTCCCCTGTCGACCCAAAGAAAAAAACAAACAGATGGGGGAGGGGCTCGGCCCCTCCCCTGTCGACCCAAAAAAAAAAAAAACAGATGGGGGAGGGGCTCTGCCCCTCCCCTGTCGACCCAAAGAAAAAAACAAACAGATGGGGGAGGGGCTCGGCCCCTCCTCTGTTGACCCAAAAAAGAAAACAGATGGGGGAGGGGCTCGGCCCCTCCTCTGTTGACCCAAAAAAGAAAACAGATGGGGGAGGGGCTCGGCCCCTCCTGTGTCGAAAAACAAGGGAGCAGGGGGGGCTCAGCCCCTCCCCTGCCGACCCAACAAGAGACCGAGGGGGGGGGGGGGTGCTCGGCCCCTCCCCAGCCGAGCCAAGAAGAGAGTGAGAGACATACCTGCGAAAGGAGAGGAGGAGCCTGGGAGGCGGAGCTGGGGGCGGCGGAGCTGGGCCGGCGATGGGAGAGCTCGAGCTCAGGGGGCGAGAGAGGAGAGATTAGGGCAAAAAAATTTTTTTGCCCTAATCCTCCTCCTTTTCATCGGGGGGATTTTTTTTTTCGCCCAAAATTGTGGACAAAAATGACCCTGGGTGCGTTGACCGCACCCAGGGTCGTGTTGACCGCTCCCGGTGCCGCACCCGCACGCGATCCCGCGTCGCGTCGACGCGGGTGCGGCATCTGTTTTGCCGAGTCCCTGTGACATAGACGTGGGGTTTTAAAACATTTTAAAGGGTAAATAAGAAAATAAAAGTAAAAACGTGTTTTAAGGGTTTTAAAAGCTAACTTAGTTGCTCATTTATCAAATTATCTTGTCTATTTTAAGGTCTTTATTTTAGTTTTCTTTCATTTTTCTATTTTCAGTATTTTTTACTTATTTTTTAGAATTTTTATTTAATTTTTGATATATTACCGAGATATTCCTGAGATTTATCAATTTTTGAAAATCTCTCCGAGGAATACCTTCACTAAGAAATTACTACCTTTAACGATACAGGTGACTATGGTTCCATGTAAGAAAGTTGGTATTTTTCATTTTTTCTGATATTAGTTGAGGAAGAAAATAAGTCATGGATGTTGTAAATTAGGATCCTTTAGAGAAAGAAAAGTGGAAGTCCAGAGCATAAATATAGAAATTAGTGATACATTAGCAAGGAAATTGACATCAATAGCCATCAATATAGTGATCTACTTTTTTTTCCCTCAAATCCTAGAAAAGATTCCAGGAGCATTAGATCTGAATTATCTCAAATCTAATGTTGCAAAACTCAAAGGCCTTTTGATTGGAGACATGGCCAAATATAAACAATATACATATTTTGAAATATATATTGTTAGGACAAAAATGGTAGGAACTGGTTTCAAAAATTTTTCAGCCCAGAGTATGATGATGAAACATAGATGAAAATGAAGGATATGAACCAGACTGATATATAGGAAGGATTTAACAAACAAGATTTGAGAAGTTTTTGAAAGACGATTAAATCAAGGCAATGGCCAGATATAGGAAGAAAAAACAATGATCTAGGATGTAGAAAGAGTAATGATAGTAGTCAAAGTTCTGTCTAAACTTACCTGGAAAGATCCAATCCTTAAAATATTTCTGGTGCCATTTTATATTTTTATTAGGAAGAAAGAAGAGGATGCGAAAGGGTGAAAAAGGTTGAGACGTCCCTATTCCTCTCCATTTATATTAGATAAATCATTAAAATTTAGAACTTTGTGGCCAATTAGTATATTAAGGGTAAATTACATAAATTCTCTGGTAGTAATGCAATTAGCAAAATTGCAGAAATAAAATTTTCACTAATAGGAGTACATTATAATCTTGTCAATAGGGAACTTTCTTTGCTTTTTGCTCCTTTACCAACTAATGTCGCTTCTAAACTTGTCTGAAATATTTAAGTTTTGTAATTTCAGCCTGTATATAGATGGCATTTTGTAGACCTATCACTTAATTTACAGGTTGGCCTTTTTTCACTTTTTGATTCATTTCTACACCTTTTTGTCATTGTTGCAGACCTCTTGTTGCTAGCAGAACTCTTGCAAAACAGAATTCAACCAAATTTGTTGGCCATCTCTCAATTGAAAAACTTCGAGTTTTTAATCGGGAAGAATGGGTGTGTTCTTTTCCGTGATAGAAGTTTTAAGTTTCCACTTAATTACTTTTTTTTTATGTATCTAATTATTGAAATTCATATTTACAGAAGCGAGCTGTGTTTACTTCACATTGTTCCCAACCAAACACGATCGAGTATGAAATGGCCTTGGACTGGATGCTGCTCCAAGGAAGATTTGATAGGTGTTGGATGGAGCTATATATGGTATTGACCATCATCAGAATCACCTTTATGATTATTAGTTGCCTTTGATCTTCTAGGGAGAACAATAATAATATGTTTTATGTTTGTGTAGCAACAAGGTGAGGAACTCAAAAACCTGGAGAGCAAGTTGAAGAACAAATAATCTTCCATATCAAGCATTTTTCATAGTAAGTCGCAAAACTGGGGAGTATGAGATTCTAAAAGTATGCAAGTTCATTTTATAAGTTAATTCTTTACAGTTTTCTATGCATAAGCTTAAGATGATTTGTCTTTTTCGTCTTCAATATTTCTTTTGGATTCTTAATGGCTTTTTAGGTATTTTGAGCAGTTTTATTCTTTTGTGTTCATGTATTTCTTATGTAGTTAAGCACATAAATGAGAAACAACATTATGATTTCCTTGTCAAGGATAATCACATTAGACTTGAAGAAATTGTTTATAGAACAAAACAAGAAAATCTTGGAAATCTGAAAAATCTTAAAAATAACAATAATATTTAGAAATTATAGGAATATAATGAAATTGTGTTAAAATCATGATATATTAGAAAAAGTGGTAAATTGAAGTTATTATAGTTTTATCATGGTTTTCATTGTTTTCTTTCACAAGTATTTTTTCTAATGTCAAATTGTAATTAATCCTCAAGGATTCAAATATAGAATGCCTGCTATGGGCAAGAGCACAAGAACAACCCACAAAGGGGCACTCACAAGGCCGGCACAAGCACACACACTTAAAAAATGCATACTTTATTTATCAAATATGCATTAGGGAATGCATAGGATACAAAGGGACAAGATGTCCCTATTTATACACAAGAGAGGGCCAAAGAGAGGCCATTATAGCCGTTATGGAGGCCCCAACATCTATATGGTCCAAAGGACCATAATGCCCTTAACAAAAAAATAAAAATAAAAAAATAAAAAATATCCATTCTGCCTCTAATGGGCAGGACCTATTACATATGCCGAATTAGAAAAATACCCCCAGATGGTATTACCTATTACAAGAGAGAACATATTTTAACACAAATATGGTATCATAGTGTTAGAAGTATTCTTCTAAGGTGTTCATGGAATGGATTTGGTTCAATCCTTCACCTATGTCTATTTGTGGTTTTTATTTGTTATCTGCCACATCAGATATTAATTATGATCTATCGCCTACATAATTTTTTTAAAAGAAAGATCACTGTGATTTCGTTATTTGTGTTTAATCCTCTACTCTTATAGCTAACTTGCTACAAATTTGCAGTTTTGAAATGCCTTGGATAGTAGGCTGATTTTTGGGTAATTTACATATAGGCACCTAACATATGGAAAATATGCTTTTAGCTGCATCAAATTACAAATATTGAAGATAGACAAAAAACATATTTTCTACAAATTTTTTGTTTTGTGATATTTTAAAATTTTGCTTAAATTTAAGTTTTTGAATATATATCATGTTAAAAAAAGAAATAAAACCATCAAACATTTTAGTTATCAAAACTAAAATTGCTTTCACATGAAGATCCGTCGATGTGTGGGGCACTTTTATAGGTAGAGAAACAACTCCTCTCTTTACAGACTCGATATGGGACTATTCTTCATAGTCTCAAACTTGCATAAAACTTAAAACAATAACAAATATTAGAAACTTAGTGATATTTCTTAAATTTACAAAACCATCGCCCTTACCTTCTTTCTGGAATGAATTGGTGAAGCCTCGCTGCTTACCGGAAGTGCAGGCAACTCTCTCTCTCATGAAACGAGAGGAACGAGGAATCGCTTGCCATGTCCGGTGACCCCCTCCTCCCCTATCTCTAGAAAAAACAGGAAAGGGACTGCCCGCTCTTTCTGTCTCTATCGAGCAAAAAAAAGAATGGAAGGGGTCCTCGATTAATTTCCATCTCTCGAGCAACAAAAAAAAAAGAAACAAGGGGTTGGCCGACAACTCCTTCCTATCTCTCGAGCAACAAAAATAAATAAAAAAAGACATAGGAAGAGGGTCAGTAAGTGAACAAAATCAAAAGGGGGACTAATGGGCAAACCCCCTCCTCTTGTCTCTAAAAAAGGAATAATAAAGGGGTCGCTGGCCAACAATCCTCTTCCTTATCTCTCATAAACACAGAAGGGGGCCTGGCTGATGATCCCGAACACAAGGTGCCAGCTGTTGACCTAGCGTGAACCAAAAAAAATTATGTTATTTGCAAAAAATGTGTTTTTTTTTTCATTTATGTTATTTTTTATTTTTGTCATTTTCTTACTTTATCAAGAAAAACAACTTTTTTTTTAAATCTCCTGAGATTCTCCCTTGCTGAGAAATTTCTGAGAATGATATATGTGACTATGATGTAAATTACCCCTATTTTTTATTTAGTGCCATATACTTTATTAGTTTTTTTGTTGATATCCTAAGGGTCTTTAACTATGAAACATGGGTACGTCCCCATGCCCCAAGTACTTGTGTCAGCATGGTTAGGTGTTGGGTTGTACCACCTCAAACCCAAGTTCTAGACCCGACATTGTTGTGTGTGAGAGAGAGAGAGAGCAAACCAACAAATCGTCAAGTATATTTCTGAACTTCGACCTCGTAATGGTGATAGATTAAGTAGTGTCAAGTTCACATCTTTGGAGCAAGCTTACAACCTATCCAAGGACTTCCTAAAGACCCAACTCCAATTAAAAGTACTTTGGATCTAGATGAATCCAGTTCTATATTATTGGATCCTCCAAAACCCATTTTAGGATGTTACCCAATTCATAGATAAACCCGATTCAGTCCTAAAACCAAATCAGTTAGATCCAATACAAATTGAGGTCTCCCATATCTAGACCCTATGTCTTGACTGGATCTAGCCTATAGTGGATCCTTCAAATCATAACTAATATCCAGATTCTAGATTTAAGATCACCCTATACCTTGAAATTCTATTAGAGGGGGGGGGGTGAATAGTGAAATATGATTATGATCGATAAAATAAAATAACTAAGCAATAAGGCACAACACATAAAACACAGAAGTTATACTGGTTCGGTCAATATCCAGACCTACATCCAGTCCCCAAGCAAACCACTTGAGATTTCCACTATAACATCCGAGTCACCGGATAAATAGTACAACACCCTCTTCCCAAGAGGTCTTCTTCTCTCAACAGAGAAGGGGCACACCCTCTTCCCAAGAGGTCTTCTTCTCTCAACAGAGAAGGGCAACACCCTCTTTCACAGAGGTCTACTTCTTTAAACAAAGAAGGAATACAGTGAATAACAGAGTTACAATACTTCCTATAGAACCTTCAGAATGATATGAATGCACGAATGAAGGAATTCTAAGAATGTTCTGTTTGTCACTCAGAGGATACTCTTTGTCAAAGAGCTGGACTTGACTTTTTCTCTTTTCTTTCTTTTTCCTTTTTTTTTCTTTCTTTTTCAAGGCTCTCTTTTCAAATCACGAATAGAATTTTTTCTCTTTGTAAGCTCACACGTCTATTTCATTTCCCTGTGTGAATAGTTTATTTGTGTGTGTTTATATAGCTTATAAAAAGTAGTCGTTACATTTTGGAATTGTAACTTTTTGAAATGTGAAATGTTAGGTCATTTCAAAAACATCTTTTAGAGAAGTTCGAGAATGCCTTTTTCCATAAAGGTGAAATAGAGGGTACACTAGTCGTTGTAATATTTTAGGTAATACATATTTTATGTAAAAAGTCTATTTCTTACAATAGTACATTGAACGTTGGGTTGTAGTTTTGTCTTTATTCTAATTAATGATTTGAGGTACATTAGTACTTCTTTACTTTAAATGAGTGTAAGTACTATGAGTGCTTTGAGATATTTATTTGTACATAGTCATGTCAAGTGTTTTCTTTATGTTGTGTATTTCAAAGTCTCCAGAGATAATGAGAACCAAAAAGAAGGTCGACATTCTTTGAGAAGGATATTTAACAAGGATTTGTTGCAGAAGGCATTTAATGCTTTGTAGAGAGAATGATGACTTCAAGTAAGTCGACATTCTATGGTTATGAAAAAAGGTAACTAGAGTCCTTTTTAAAAACATATTTTATTTGTTTTTCTTATGTGTAGCCGATTTATGTTTTTGTCTTCTTCTTGTATTAAGAAACATTTCATTAAAGAAGATAACTAAAGTCTTTTTAAAAACATATTTTATTTGTTTTTCTTATGTAGTCGATTTTATGTTTTTGTCTTTTTCTTATAAAAATATTTCTTTAAAGAGGGAAATTAGAGTCTTTTCAAAAACATATTTTATTTGTTTTCTCCATGTAGTCGATGTTATGTTTTTCCTACATTCCTTTTTTCATGTTGTCTTGTATATAGTGTAAGGTACAATGATAAAATGTTTTTTTCATAAAAGGTTGTAAGAAGGTACAATTATTATATGACAAAATGTCTTTTTCATAAAAGGTTGTAAGAATGTACACTTATTGGTTTTCAAAAAAGGAGCTTTTTGAAACTATCGTATACTTTTATGATATAGTATGTATGAATGAGTATGTAATATGCAATATGCAAGTTCCTGAAGGTTCTGTTACATATGACTCTAAAGAAAAAAAATCTTCATCTTGAGGTAGCCGATTTCTTCATTTGAACTTTAGGAAAGCATGGCTCATCAAGTTTTTTCTTCAAGGAGTATGATTGCACCATAGTTGTACTTGAACAGGAAGTCTCCATCCTTATTGGGTGAGATATCCTTGCATCAAATACTCATTAGATTTATGGCAAAACATATTCAGTCATAATATAACATTATTTCAAGAGAACATATTATCATATCATATAAAATCAAATGAGACAGTGTATCATATTATGTGACATCAAAACCGAGTTTCTCAACATACCTGACTTGCCTAAACCAAATCCAGACTTTCCCAAATTCCAAATGCCTCGTGGATCACCAACAACAGCATGTGGGGCAAAGGATGATGGGTGTTTAGAGCATGAGATCAAAGTTGTCTTCATGACAACATCTTTGGGTTGGAGCTTGTTTTTATCAGATCCACTATCTCTAGATAATTTGATCCATATCAGTTTGGACTCATCATGAATGATTATGGTTGGTTTGGCAGGAGCATCCATGGTTTCTCTATGCTCCTTAGAGTGGTTCATGCTCAACATCTTCAGCGTGAGAAACATGGTCGTGTTTGTGTTTGCATATTGTGGGTCCATAACATGGAAAGTGGAGTGTAATTGGAAGAAGTGCTTGTAGGACCAGACTTAGGGCAAGTCTTCTCCAAATCAGCGAGAATGATGCAGGAGTGATAGCAGGATGCCAGCAGGTTAAAGGGTCCATTTTTATTATTTGTTTTTTTGTAATTAATTAGTTTAGGCATTGGGGTTTGGATTATGTTTTGGATCTTAGGATAGTATTGGATCCATCTCAGATCCATAGTAGGATTAAATTTCTTCTTGTTATCTATAAATACCATAGAGGGGTGAAAATCATGATTTTAGTTATTTTTATTATAATTTCTTGTTATTTTTCCTGCTTTTCCTGGTTAATTAGTTTTGAAGCTACGCTAGGGTACCAATTTTCACGGGGTTCAAGAGCTATCCTCATGTTCCCTGCATCAAGAACCCATGATTATTTGAGTTTTGGAGGTGCTTAAGTCTATTATTGAGCTCCCTTTACTCCCTTGGGAGTGAAATAAGCAAATAGTCAACCCACTGTTAAAGTATGATGTAGCTGCAGAGATGGTTGTCAGAGGGTGTGACCATCAATTGCTTCGAACCAAAACCCATGTTATGAAAAGAAGTGTTTTCTCTGGTTACGGGTCATGGATCTGAAGATCCAGACCCGTGACACCCACTTCCTCATTAATGGCATTATGTAATATTGATTATTGTAAAAAGGGTATTCTAGTACCCTAATTTTGTTTGTAATCTCATGTTAACATAAAGTAATACACAGCAGCCGACCCATGTACAGCAGGGTATCGGTTTTCCCCAAACCTCTCTCTCCCTTCCTCTACCTCTCTCTGTTTTGCAGCTCCAATGAGCAACGGACTGGAGGTTGCAAAACTAACATGGTATCAGAGCCACGCTTCAGCTGAAACTGGGATCGATTCAAAAGACACGTCTGAAGATCCTTTTCTCCTCTATTTCCTCTTCCAAAGTCTGAAAATCAATCAAAAAAAAAAAGGTACGGCTGTTCTTGTTTTCTTTTCTTTTTGGATTCACGACTGACCTAGTCAGTTTCATTCCAAAGTCTGAAGATCCTACACTTGTTTCCTATTTCTTTCTGGAATCACGACTGACCCAATCAGTCTCAGCAGATCCTACCTGTTTCCTATTTCTTTCTGGAATCACGACTGACCCAGTCAGTCTCAGCCTGTTTCTCGCCTCTTTCTGGGTTCACGACTGACCCAGACAACTGAGATTTCTTTTTTGGTTTCTGGGAATCACGACTGACCCAACTAATTCTGTTCTCCTTGGATTCACGTCTTATTCACCCCTTCTTTTCTCACCCAGCCAACTTTAGATTCACGTCTTATTCATCCTCTTCTTTTCTCAATTTTTCTTCCTACAATTTCCTTTTCTCCTACGTTGGTGGTGGCCGAACCTTAGTTTCGCCACTGTTTATTTTTATCTCTTGAGTGCTTCAGCCCAGATTCCCTCATTCAGCCATTAACAAGCCGATACATTAGGAATCTTCCAATTTTTTTTGGATTTTCATATCCGATATTCCATTTCATATACAAATCAGAAATCTGATTGTCTTTAAATTTCTGTTTCGTATCAGCAATCTGAATTAGTTCCTGCAAAAAAAAAAAAAGAAAGAAAAATTACAGAACTGCAGGTGTAAGCAGATTGTGCTAAATATATTCTTCATTCTGTGAAACATGAATTCTCTTCCTAACCAGTCAGTTCTTTCTTCAAGTTTCCTCAGCCAACTTGTGTCTGAAAAATTAAATAATGGTAATTTCTTGACTTGGAAGAGGCAAATCATACCTTTCATTAGGAGTCAGGATCTTTCTGGACATCTAGATGGATCCATTCCAGTTCCTCCTGAGTTCATATCACAAGAAGAAAGGGACAGCAAAGGGGAATCCGTATATGTTAGAAATCCTGAATTTGTGGCTTGGATGAAAAGAGACCAAGCGCTTGTTGCTTATATTACATCAACACTCTCACAAGAGGTTCTTGTAGCCATTCCAGATGACTGCACTGCCATGCAACTTTGGAACAGACTTGTTCAGACATACTCACAGGTTTCTCAGGCCAGGATTATGTTTCTTAAAAGAGAATTTCAAATGTTAAGAAAGGAGTCCATGACCATCATGGAATATTTGAACAAAATGAAGGTCATCACAGATCAGTTAGCAGTTGTTGGAAGTACAGTTTCTGATAAAGATTTGGTATAGCAAACCCTCAATGGATTGGGACACGACTATCATATGATTGTCACTTCTCTGTTATGTTTACCTGAGCTGCCCAATTTTGAAGATCTGCGTGCAAAATTGTTACAATATGAGATGAATCTAAAGGGATTTTTTGAAGAATCATCTATGCATACTGGGGCACAAGAAGTTCTTGCTACAGGGGTTACTTATGCACGAGGACAAGGAAACTATGATATCAAGGGAAAAGGAGCACAAGGTAGAAGTGGTCATGGAGGTCGTGGATTATTGCCTACCCCCAACTCATATACCAACCCACAAAGACAGAGGCCAATTCCTACTTGCTTTCTGTGTAATAAAAGGGGGCATATCAAAGCTAATTGCTGGTTCAATCCCCTAAATAAAGGAAAATCAACACAAATTGAAGCAAAAAGAGGCACAGACAATACAAGGACCAACGGAGAAGTAAAAGAGTTGTTATTGTCAGCCTTAGCAGAATTGAATCTGAAACAGAATGAACAAGGCACTTGGTACGGGGATTCTGGCGCAGCGACTCATGTTACTGGTGATGCAGGTAAGCTCCTAAAACTTGTTCCTTACATTGGTAGAAGTAGTATAGTTACTGGAGATGGATCACACCACTCTGTTTCGCATATTGGAAACTCCATCATACCCTTACCTGAATCTTCCATCAATCTTTCAAATGTTCTTTATGCCCCTAATATCAAGAAAAACATTGTTTCAGTTTCTAAACTTGTTGATGATATCAAAGCCTCAGTTGAATTTACTCCCTCTTCTGTTCTTGTTAAGGATCTCTGCACGAAAGAGACGTTCGCTAGAGGGAAACGGCAAGGCAATATGTATGTTTTTCAAGAAGATCCTTCAGCACATATTCGCTCTGCAGACCCAAACTTGAAGCTCCAATCACCATTGTCTTCTGAAAATCCTACCTGCGTTTTTAGTGTCTCTGAAATCAATAAGCCAAATCTTTGGCATGGTCGTCTAGGTCACTGCAGCAATAATTTCATTGAGAAGCTTGTTTCAAGTAACCTCATTCCCAAGTCAAGTTTAGGAATAAATGTAAATGACAACAAATGTTCTAGTTGTCTCTTATGTAAGAGTCATGTTTTACCATTTCATTCTATCAATAAAAGAGCTTCAAGACCTTTTGAGACTATTTGTTCTGATGTTTGGGGGCCTGCTCCAGTTGCTTCTATGTCTGGAACTAGATACTATTTTTTATTTGTTGACAGTTATTCTCGCTATTCCTGAATATTTTTCATGAAACATAAATCTGAGACTTTCAAGTTGTTCCGTAACTTCCATTCCTTTGTCAGAAACCAATTTTCTGAAAACATCCTAAGTTTCCAATGTGACAGAGGAGGTGAATTCTCTTCCATTGACTTTACTAACTTTCTTCAAAGTAATGGGATAAGGAAAAAGGTGTCTTGCCCGCACACACCTCAGCAGAATGGGATTGCTGAAAGAAAGCATCGCCATATTGTTGAGAGTGCGATGAGCATGATGCATGATAGTAATCTTCCGATCACTTTATGGACAGAGGCTTTTCATTCTGCAGTTCATGTGATAAATCGATTGCCCATGACTATTTTGGAAAACAAGTCTCCTTACTTGTCTCTTTTTGGTATTCACCCCAACTACTATGATTTGCATGTGTTTGGTTGTTTATGCTATGTTCATGTTGACAGTTCAAAGAGACATAAGTTTCAGGACAAGGCTTTGAAGTGCAAGTTTGTGGGTTATGCCGATGACTATAAAGGGTACAGATGCTATGATCCGGTGAGCAAGCGCATCAAAATATCAAGAAATGTCATCTTTGATGAATTGAATTTTGATTGTCAATGTAATAGTTCTTCAGAATCAAAACATGAAGTCCAGGCTTACTATCCTTGGTTGAACTATAAACTTCTCACAGGAGCTAGTGATGCTTGCTCAAATTGCACTCAAAAGGATAAGATACCTGTGTCTACTGATGGGATGATTGATCATGAAAATACAGACTCAACTTTGAATCCAGGAAGATATAGAGGCTTTGTCTATACTCGACGAGAAAGAGAGTCACCCACTATAGTTGATTCAGACATGGACACATCCTCAACATCCAACATTGTTGATACTAGAAGATCCACACGTCCTCGTCATCCAATTGAAAGGTGGGTCAGTTATGAAAATTTCTCATTAGATTTTCAACTCTTTCTAACAGCCTTGAATAAAGAAGATGAACCCACAACGTTCTCTCAAGCATCAAATTCCAGAAGATGGATTGAAGCTATGAATGAGGAGATGGAAGCTCTACATGAATGTGGTACGTGGGATGTCGTATCAAGACCACCTGACAAAAATGTTGTTGGTTCGAAATGGGTGTACAAAATAAAGTATAAACCAGATGGGACTATAGAGCGATACAAGGCGAGACTTGTAGCCAAAGGTTTTACACAGGAGCTAGGACAGGACTATGATGAAACCTTTAGTCCAGTGGTGAGGATGAGGACAATCCGAGTCATACTTTCTTTAGCTATTGAACACCAATGGACCATTAGCCAACTTGATGTGAAGAATGTCTTTCTTCATGGAGATTTGAGAGAAGAAGTTTACATGGAACAACCCACTGGTTACGCAGAAGGTAATCCTACAAAATATGTCTGCAGACTTAAAAGGGCGATATATGGATTGAAGCAGGCATCTCGATCTTGGTTTGACAGCTTTTCTCTTGAAATACAAAAATATGGTTTTAAGAAATCTCTTCTTGACCACTCCTTATTTATATTTAAGGACCAAGACACAATTACTCTGTTGATATATGTGGATGATATCATCATTACTGGCAGTTCCAATGACCACATTGAAGAAGTCAAACATCTCTTGAATCAGAGGTTCAAAATGAAGGACCTTGGCAAACTACGGTACTTTCTTGGAGTTGAAGTTGACAGTTCCTCTGAAGAAATGACTCTCACTCAACATAAGTATACTATTGATGTTCTTAATAAAGCGGGTATGAAAGACTGCAAGCCCTTAAGCACTCCTAGCGTTCTTCATCAAAGGCTTAGCTCTCAAGATGGAGATCCATTTGATAATCCCACACAGTACCGTAGCATAGTGGGTATGTTACAATACCTCACTTTTACTCGCCCTGATATAGTATACTCGGTGAATCAAGTTTCTCAGTTTATGCATGCCCCATGTGAAGGGCATATGGAAGCAGTTAAACGGATACTACGATATCTGAAGGGAACGGTTGGAGATAGTCTCATATATAAACAAAAGACAAATGGGCAAAGTGCACATGAGATCACTATTTATTCTGATGCGGACTGGGCGGGAGATCCAGATGAACGCAGATCAGTATCCGGCTATTGTGTATTTATTGGGATGAATTTGGTTTCTTGTAGTAAGAAACAAAAGGTTGTTGCCAGATCCAGTACAGAGGCTGAATACAGGTCAATGGCAGCCGCCACTGCTGAGGCTACTTGGGTTAGACATCTACTGACAGAAGTAGGAGAATCGATATCTCGTTCACTTCTTTTGTGTGACAACCAGAGTGCCATTAGTATGTCTTTTAATCCAATTCATCACAGTCGTGCCAAGCATATTGAAATAGACCAGCATTTTGTGAGACAAAAGGTAGAAGAGAAAGAGATTGAGCCTGAATTTGTTCGAACTACAGATCAAGTGGCGGATATATTTACAAAAGGATTGACTAAAGACAGATTTTGGACGTTAAAAGGCAAGTTGTTCATGATTCAAGATCATGCACAACTTGAGGGAGGGTGAAAAGAAGTGTTTTCTCTGGTTACGGGTCATGGATCTGAAGATCCAGACCCGTGACACCCACTTCCTCATTAATGGCATTATGTAATATTGATTATTGTAAAAAGGGTATTCTAGTACCCTATTTTTGTTTGTAATCTCATGTTAACATAAAGTAATACACAGCAGCCGACCCATGTACAGCAGGGTATCGGTTTTCCCCAAACCTCTCTCTCCCTTCCTCTACCTCTCTCTGTTTTGCAGCTCCAACGTGGAACGGGCTGGAGGTTGCAAAACTAACAGTTAACTCTACAATCTAGATCACCAAGAATTTGGGTATTCACTAGCTGACAAAACATAGTGATAGATTGTCATTTTGTTGACTGAAAGGTTCTCATTGATCATCATTTCAGTTGCTTATTTTGCTTCCTCTGATTCAATTTTAGATGTTTTTCAAAGGCTATGTCATGCTTCTCTCTCCAAACTCAAAATGCTTGTTTGAGTTTGGTGGGAATTGTGGAAGTGTAGAAAATTTATGTGTTGCACCTTCATTCCCTTCACCAATGTAATCTTTTTCATTATATTATTTTTACCTTTTCCTTCATTTGTTTTACATGTTTAAGGGTAGCTCAGAAATTTTGGCCTTTATGTTCTTTATGTATCATGTATTTATATATTTCAGCACTTGAATGTGATTAGAATGTGTTCTTCTTCCTCCTCTCAAACTGTTTGTTGTTTAGAATAATGATTGTCACGTCCCAGGTGTTTCATTATCTGACATTGTATTTGGTATCTATTCAGCTTTTTAACATGACCAACTTTTTGACATCTAGAAGCTGAGAATTTTCCATCGATCACCTGAAATTAACTAAAAGGTGCTCATCTTATAGAAGCTAAGGTATGGTATGCTGGCTTTAATGCTTAATCAACATTTCAAATTCCTCTTGTTTTCGTAGTTGGATATTTTTCTAATATTCGGTTTTGTGTTTTGCAGCTTTTTGATGTGATAACTGCCAAGTCAATGAGTCTTGCTCAATATCATATTTGCAGGTTGGCTATGTATTTGACAATGTAATCTTCTACAGTCGAATCCTTAGTCCAATTTTTTTGTCTCATAAAACACAATTTAATCCCCTTTTAGTAATTCCTTGCCTCTCTGTGAATATCCGGCTTCATGCTGCTCTTTTCTGTCAACAAAGGGGAAATCTTTGTTAATTGGTTTTGAAGAGGACAAAAAAAGCATATCATGTTTTCTAAATAACTTGTTCCATTTTCTCTTATCTCATTCTCAGTTTCATTATGCAATTCGTCATGGAAATTCCATGAAATCAAGAGGACCAGTTGGTTTCAGGTGAGAAATACCAACAAATTAGGTCTAAGTCTAGCTCGTAGTAAATTTCAAATCTTTGCCTAGCAACTTGTTAGACCTTTGTGACCCACTTTGGCAGGTTTACTTCCAGTAGCATGAGGTTTAACAGCCTAATCTGTCATTGCTATGATTTCCTTTTTAATTTGTTCAGGGTTTGTCTTCCTTTAATATGTGGAAGGCACTGCTACTATTTCTTTTAAAAGGGTGTGTTCAGCTGGGGAGGTACTGAATATCTTACTTGTGGCCGAGTAATAGAAATATTGCAATCCCATGTGCATGCAGCTTCCTTTCATTTGTGGAGCGGAAGATGAATCCATCTGAAATTTAACTTTCTCAACTAATTCTCTGTTTGTGAAATAGGCATCGGAGAGAGCTGAGCAATTGAACAAAGTGAAGGACCTCCAATACCTGGAATTGGCAAACACCTGGAGGTGGTATTTCTTAGAGGCATTGAAGTGCAAATTGAAAGGGTCTAGATGCCATAACTGCCTTGTCAACTCCTCAAATGCCTCTCCCAAGCAACCATTGTCAAGAGGCATGTTCCTTCTTTGGTAGCTCAGCTCTATAGCTTTTCTGGCTCATAATGTACTATTTTGCTATGGTAAATATGGCATTTAGTGCCCTTTAGAGCTCCTCACTGAATCCGAATATATGTAAATGCTAGATTTTAACTGGATTTTAAGTTCGTCGGATCTGGATTCTATTTTATCTGATGCCCATCCGACCCCTTAATGGGTGCCTAGCCTAAAGGATGGCAGTGCCATGGGCTTCTCTTGTAAGTAGCAATACCCCTTGCTCCAGTGTAGATGCTTTGACCCTCATCCCTATAAGTACTTGTGGCATGAATTTTCTGGTTGCTACATGTAGACATTCCTGTGGATTCATGGAAGACATGTTGAACATTGCCATGCGCTATGACCTTAGGCCTTGTTCATGACCAGGTGGGCTTTTATTTAGTGTTTGTGCAACTAAGGGTCCTCACCTTGGGGCTGCAAAATGGTTGATTTCATGCTGGTTGTAGATCAGACATGGCCTATCCAGGTCCGGGCCTATATCAGATCCTCTTTCACCAAATATGGATAAGCTTAGATTGTTTAAGATGCATGATTCTTAGATTCTGATATGTTTGTACTCCTTAGATAAGCATGGCTTAGTTCTGCTTAAATCCATGTTAGTTTATGCTTGATCAATATATCTATATAATGTCCAACCAGTCTTCTAAGGAAGCAGATCAGGTCATGCTGAAAATGAGCGTTTTTGCTCATGCTGACATCGTGGCCTTCCGATTTGTATTTTAAAAAGTTCAAAAGTCAACAAAACCACTTGGCATTCATCCAAAATGCTAACAGACGGCCACTATGTCCACATGAGCAAAAACGCTCATTTTCAGCATGACCTGATCTGCTTCCGTCTTCTAATTGGTTCCTATCAGTAAGGCATGTATGGAGGGAATCTGAGCTAGGTCAAGATACAGGCTGGTAACATGCTGTTAGAGATTCTTACCAACCAGATTAGTCCTGAATCAAAATCCACCTAATAAGCCTTTATCCTTTTCATGCTAGGTCTAATAGATACGGGCCTGTATTTGCATCTATATTCAGTTTTACAAGTGAATAAAGAAATACAAAGGATCTATAAAATCATTTCAGGTATAATTCATGCTTCGGCATACAGATGTCCAATCTATTCAGGATCTTTGCTGGGATCCGGTCCAATGACAGACCTTTTCGACTTCAACACATTTCTTCACCAACATACTAAAACCATTTATGTAAGGACAATGGGAGTTGTGATGGGGGAAAGCCAATAACTTTAGGTTGAAAATCATTCTCATGTTGTGCATAAATGTTCTCTTTTCATCTACGACTTGCACACGTATAAGGAGTTCCGTGGTTCTATATTTAGGAAAGACATTGAAGTTCAAGATTGACTTGTGGTTCATATGTCAGCTGAGGCAAAAGTAAAACTTACAATGAGCAGTCGGTAATTTGACCTAGAATTAAGTTCACATGATGGATGCGTTAATGTTTAATCTCTAAATATTTTCCATTGTTTTAGTTTAATCTAGACCAGTGGTTTTTCAAATGGTCATAGAGATCAACGCCTAGTTTTGACACATCCCAAGCTTATTGTTGTCAGACTGCTCAAGAATGCCTCCAAGGAAAATATGAGTTCTCTAGGGCTTCAAAGCAATGCCTGCCTTATATGCTTGTTTATTTGAAATGACGACCACTTTAACGTAATATATATATATATATATATATATATATATATATATATATATATATATATATATATAAAATCATGTGTTGATATTTCAGTTTTCAAAAGCTTTGCAGCTGATAAACTATCATATTTCAAGATGATGCATTTACAGTGTTGAATCCCAACCTGAGGTCCACAGATCCAGAACAGATTGATCTGGCTAGTGCTAGTAGGTTTTAGATTCAGGATGTGTAGCATCCAAGTAGGGCTGGGAAATGAGACGAGCTGCTCATGGCTTAGCAGCTTGGCTGGTTCTCAGTGAAATAGGTTTGGGAATCTGAATATGAACACGGAGTTTTTGGGCTTGGTTCAGTTTGTGTAGGCTTAAACTTCCCTCAAAAGATTACCTTTTTCCCAAAAAAACTATTAACAGATATATTTTATATCATAGAATGTAGATGGTTGAAGTTCAAATCCTATTCCTTTTACAGTTTTGAAACAATGTATTTGTTTGTAAATGCGCTAGTTTTAGCGTGGCTCAGTAGGTTTATAGTCTAATTTCTATTATTTTTAATCTTAAAATATATCTATCTTTTTGTTAATGAGCCAGCTCGAGCTTAGCTTGTCCAACTTGGGTTTGTGATGAGCTCAAACTTAGATTGGCTTGCCACAAGTATGAACTAAGTTTGAACTCCCTTTGTTCAGTTCATTTGGCTCGTTTACCAGCCTTACATTCAAGGCAAACTTGAATAGTAATCTAACTTAGGGGACGTTTCCTGCAGAGCCAGATTTTAGCATCCAAATTTAGATTGTTACACCTTTTTTTGTTTTCTTTTACACTTGATTTATGACTGCCATATTTTCCTACACCGAATATGTACATGCTGCGGAAGAGAAGTAAACAGGTACACAATGATTGCCTTCTACGCAAATTTGTAATCGTGATGATCTCATTAGTACCATCTGCTGCTTAATTTAAAACGCAAACTCAGTGGTATGCTATATCACATGGACACGACTTTAAGGACATGATATATGCTACCTTCCACTAAGAATGGTATATGAAAGGACACGAAGAGGAAATAAATTGGGAGGGTTGTGTATGTTCGCCCCCGATGATTCACTGAATCCCACGTCCGTGTTCGGGGGATCGAATGAGCGCCACGTATTCATGCACATGGGGCTCGTATTCCCGTGTATGTTGACATAACTTTGCATCGGACTCTGGTGATGTTGCAAAGACTTAATCACCCTTACTTGCTTTTCTTGCCCTGAAATGACGGTTCGAGGAAATGACAAAAATATCCTCCATTCAAAAGTTGTGAAACGACGGGTGGGGAAAAGGACAAAAAAGCAGAAATTCCAGAAAGTTTGATGTTAACCATTTAAAGTGGAGACGTTCGTCTGCGCCATCTGCTGTAACAGTGCTCCCATTATCAACGTTCCAGTGTTACAAAACATTCCAGTGTCTTCTCTTCATTACTGTTGTCGTTAGGCATCATGGAAGAAAGCAATGATTCACAAACATTCCAACCAGTGCCATCAAGGCACAGTGAGTAGCTTTTCATCTCATCATGCTATCGATGAAGAAGGCACGTCGTCTTGTGTGCCATTAAGGCATTGTTTGGTTATTGCAGGTAGATCTTGTTATTACGAAGGTTGGAAACTTATCGATATTTGTAAGACGCTGAGACCTGTTAACAAGAACGCTTGTTTGCAGATTCTAGGAAGGGCCTCTACCCCATCAGGTATCCTACAGTCACTTATCATATGCATTGTATCTCAAACCGCTGTATTAGTAAGACTCTCGTTTTTGTGAGATACATTTTTGTTAGTTAATATCGATTTGTTTGCTATTATGTTCAAGTTCTTCCTTATCGATTTGTAATTTATTGTGCGATATATTTATCGACCTTTTAGATAGTATGTTTTTGTATCGTCGAGTTATAAGTTATAAAAACTGAACTGCTGTATCGATTTTCAATATCTGACAAATCGCTATACATATCGTTTTGTAAGATATTATATGTTTTGTAATATGTATTTGTAAGATATTTATACACAGACTTTGAAAACGTTTGGGTGCAGAAACACATCTTGACACGCATGGCGGGGTGATTTTCGCATGCATATCGTTGCTCTCTCAGCGACTTCTATTGAACTCGCTTTAGAGCCTCGTGGATATTATGAGAGCGTTATCGTCAACACACATGTACGACATGTTTATTTTATTGGCATGGTAAGCGACACGTCGATGCTCAGCACAAGCAAACATCAAACCACACTTGCTTTGATACTTTCATTCATTAAATTGTTGCTTTGACTTGCGTAACCCTAGTGGTATCCGTTCTTATATGCATCCTGATTAAATCGTAGTAAACCTATGTCGCTTGCTAACGGAAATTGATATATTGCTTACAAAACATTCCACTGTCTTCTTTTATTTGTCGTTATTGTTAGGCATTAAGGAAGAAAGCAATGATGCACAAACATTCCAACCAGTTCCATCAAGGCGGCGTGAGTAGCTTCCCAGCATCATGCTATCGATGAAGAAGGCATGTCGTCTTGTGTGTCATTAAGGCTTTGTTTAGTTATTGCAGGTAGATCTTGTTCTTACGAAGGTTGGAAACTTATCGATATTTGTAAGACGCTGGGACCTGTTGACAGGAATGCTTGTTTGCAGATGCTAGGAAGGGCCTCTACCCCATCAGGTATCCTACATTCACTCATCATATGCATTATATCTCAAATCGCTGTATTAGTAACAGACTCTCGTTTTTGTGAGATAATATCGACTTGTTTGCCATGTTACTGCAAACACAAATTGATATATTGCTTAAAACATTATTGAGCTTATCATCAGGTTGTAATAAAGACGATGTAGCTCAATCAATAGAAAGATCTGGAGAATTGAATATCTATACTTATGACCCAACTGAAGAATTGAACATCTGCACTAACGATGCACATGAAAAGAAAGGTGCAGGCATTAGACCCACTATTGACTTGAATGTTCCAGTGGAAGAAATGCAATTCAATGATGAGGTAGACTACCATGACAGCGCACATAATAAAAGTGTATGCACCGGGAATGTACACGGAAGTACACCTGACTTCAATGTTCCAGGAGAAGAAATGCAATTCAGTAATGATCCTGATTTTGATGTCAGTACACTTAAGAAAACCGTAGGAACTGAGAATGTACATGGAATTGCACTTGACTATGTTCCTGTAGAAGGAATGCATTTTAATAACGAAGAAGATGCATATAAATTTTATAATGATTATGCCTTAAAAGTTGGCTTCAGTGTGAGAAGGTTTTCTTGGTCAAAAAATGCACAGGGTGTCTTGGTTAGAAAGACATATGTCTGTTCTAAGCAAGGTTGGAAGAAATCAATGGGAAATCCAACTAGGAGCACGCCAGAATCAAGATGTGGATGTCAGGCGAGATTGGTTTTGAGAAGACATCCGAATGAGAAATTTGTCGTGCGTACTTTAATCAGTGATCATAATCATGATTTATCTGCATCATTTATGACTCCTATGCTAAGGTCACATCGTAAAGTAACTGTAGCTCATGCTGCAATGGCTGAAATAGCCGATAGCGCCGGCATTGCACTAAGGAAGACATACAATTTGTTTACCCGCATAGATGGTGGTCGCGAAAATGTGCCATTCACACCTTTGGATCTTAGAAACCACTTGAGCAGGAAGATGACAGATAACATGAAGAACGGAGAAATATGTTGTTTGGTTCGTTACTTACAGAATAAATCAAGCAATGAACATGGTTTCTTTAGTGCAATACAAGTGGACGCAGATGGATATGCCGTGAATATGTTTTGGTCAGATTCAAGGTCTAGATTAGATTATGAATGCTTCAATGATGTGCTTGTGTTTGATACTACAATAAAGATTAACACTGAACAGTGGCCATTTGCGCAGTTTGTGGGAGTGAACCATCACGCACAGAGTTGTATATTAGGCGGTGCTTTTGTGTATGACCAGACCAAGGAAACCTTTGAGTGGTTGTTCAGAGTATTTACACAGGCAATGAACGAGAAGCATCCTAAAACTGTACTCACAGATGGTGATCACGCAATTGCGGCTGCAGTGCTTCATGTGTGGCCAGATGCACATCATCGCCTGTGTTTGTGGCATATCTTTCAAAATGCAGCAAAGAACATAGGACACATATTTAATCAGAATACAGGGTTTGACAAACATTTTACAAGGTGTGTACTTCATAGCGTAGACGAGGTCACCTTTAAGTCAGATTGGGACAAAATGATTAAGACATACGACCTTGCTGACTGTCTGTGGTTACAAAATTTATATACAGAAAAAGAGAAGTGGGCATTGGCATATGGAAGACAATACTTTTGTGCAGGTATGATAAGCACACAAAGAGCCGAATCTATGCATGCCACGCTGAAGAAAACCCTGTATTCATGTTTAACAATGTTTTGTTTCATGGAACAATATGAATTATTTGTAGACGGTCTAAGACAGAATGAGCTTGAACAAGACGTGAAATGCTTCAATACACGACCTCTAACTTTTGGCATGAAAATATTGATGCGACTTGCAGCTCTGTATACACTAACTGTATTTGAATGGATCAAGAAAGAGGTGTTTCATGTCATGAATTGCAGAATAGAAGAACTGGTGCAAACCGAGAATATGCACAAATACCATATTTTTTGTCAGGGCGAAAAGCATCAGGAAAGGCAAGAAGCGCATGTCACGTACAATGTCGACAACGGAAGGGTAGAATGTTCGTGCAAAATGTATGAATTCAAAGGTATCCTATGCTGTCATGCATTAAAGGCACTCAATCAAGAGAAGATACAAGAAATACCTGAGTCTTACGTAATGCGAAGATGGATGAGACGCGCGAAGATTGAAATGCTCGTTATGGACAATGCGAGTAAATCTGGTGTTGACGAGAAGTGCCACATAGCCTCCCGTTACCAACAACTGTGTAGGTCATTCATGCATGTTGCTGATTTGGCATCGAGAAGCGAAGAAGGCTATGCATGTGCGAGAAAAGCTGCAACGGAGTTACTTGAAAACGTGGAGTTAATTCACATTAAGTCTTTTGCAGCGAATGAATACCAGTCGAAGATATGAGATCGAACAACGTAGGTCAAAATCATGTCTCGCTTGACACTCCCGAGAAGTTGCGCCGAAGCGTAAACATTATCTTCAACAAGTCAGTAGTGAACGTTGTTGATTATGATGGACATATTCATGAAGCAAAGGGTATCAAAAGAAAACCTGCCTCTGATCGCAGTCGTCGGAGGGCAAAGGGTGCACTAGAATTGGTTGGCAAGAAAATGACTAAGAAACAACCAACCTGTAATAAAAAACAACAAAGCCCTTCGAATGAACAGGTATGTAAAACATTATATTGCTCCCCATTGCGTGAAGCTTGTCAAATAGCTAAGTCGTGTAATGTCCATCATGCAGCAATACCCTGCAGAAGTACCGGCAAACGTTCAAACCTACATTCCTCCCGACCAGATTTCCGGCAACGATCGCTACAGTTTTACAAGGCTTTTGGTATGTTATCGATGTTGCGAGGAGGTAGGCATTTCTTGTGAAACTTAATTCAGTGTCTAATATTTTCTCTTTCATGACAGGCTACGATGCAGTCGACCGATTAGTTTGGGACACAGGAATCTCGTGTGGGCTATTAACTTAGTTGGTATGCCTCTTTGCATGACCCGATCTCTACAATGCCGGGTTTTTTGAGAGTTTATAGTCGTTTGTCATTGACGACTTGCGGTTCGTGGTTGAATTTGTTAAAATCGATAGATAGCGGGTTTTTGCTTCTAGTTGTTCTATTTGTTTCAATAATATACCTATGTTTTCTTTCAGCTAGACTGTTTTGTTGTGGTGTTTTTGGACAAGATCTATGATGAACTATTCTATGGTTTTCAAGATAGTTTTTAAAATCATTTGAAGGATACTCTCCTCCGGAATCAACTCTAAAGATTTTTAAATTTCATTAAATTGATTTTTAATCATCATATGTTATGTCTTAAACGATGCAAAGACTTCATGCTTATGTTTAAGGTAGTATATCCAACAAAATCTTGAATAATCATAAAAAAAATAACATAGTAAGCAAATCCTCCCTTAGATACTACGGGTGTTTTCGCCTCGAAAGAATAGCGCGCAAAGTATTGGCGAAGACAAATACAGCGATTGTTTGCCATCGCTGACTACAGCGATGCAAATAATCAATAGATAAGGAAAGGATTTGTTGCCATCGCTGGATACTTCGTGCTTTGAGTCGGACAGCGATCTGTGGCATCGCAACATAAATCCGAGTGCACAAGTTGAAAAGATTTGTTTGTAAACGTAGATCTTTGTTCGGAAGTCAAGCTTCTCATTTTTCCAAAAATGCAATGATTATAATTGAAATTACTATTACAGAGATCTTTGTCTTCGCAATCGCTGTATTTGTCTTCGCCTCAAAAAAATAGCGCGCAAAGTATTGGCGAAGACAAATACAGCGATTGTTTGCAATCGTTGATTACAGCGATGCAAATAATCAATAGATAAGGAAAGGATTTGTTGTCATCGCTGGATACTTCGTGCTTTGAGTCAGACAGCGATCTGTGGCATCGCAGCATAAATCCGAGTGCACAAGTTGAAAAGATTTGTTTGTAAACGTAGATCTTTGTTCGAAAGTCAAGCTTCTCATTTTTCCAAAAATGCAATGATTACAATTGAAATTACTATTACAGAGATCTTTGTCTTCGCAATCGTTGTATTTGTCTTCGCCTCGAAAGAATAGCGCGCAAAGTATTGGCGAAGACAAATACAGCGATTGTTTGCCATCGTTGACTACAGCGATGCAAATAATCAATAGATAAGGAAAGGATTTGTTGCCATCGCTGGATACTTCGTGCTTTGAGTCGGAGAGCGATCTGTGGCATCGCAGCACAGTGATTTGTGGGTATTGTTGCGATGCCACAGATCGCTCTCCGACTCAAAGCACGAAGTATCCAGCGATGGCAACAAATCCTTTCCTTATCTATTGATTATTTGTATCGCTGTAGTCAGCGATGGCAAACAATCGTTGTATTTGTCTTCGCCAATACTTTGCGCGCCATTCTTTCGAGGCGAAGACAAATACAGCGATTGCGAAGACAAAGATCTCTGTAATAGTAATTTCAATTGTAATCATTGCATTTTTGGAAAAATGAGAAGCTTGACTTCTGAACAAAGATCTACGTTTACAAAGAAATCTTTTCAACTTGTGCACTCGGATTTATGCTGCGATGCCACAGATCGCTCTCTGACTCAAAGCACGAAGTATCCAGCGATGGCAACAAATCCTTTCCTTATCTATTGATTATTTGCATCGTTGTAATCAACGATGGCAAACAATCGTTGTATTTGTCTTCGCCAATACTTTGCGCGCTATTCTTTCGAGGCGAAGACAAATACAGCGATTGCGAAGACAAAGATCTCTGTAATAGTAATTTCAATTGTAATCATTGCATTTTTGGAAAAATGAGAAGCTAGACTACCGAACAAAGATCTACGTTTACAAACAAATCTTTTCAACTTGTGCACTCGGATTTATGCTGCGATGCCACAGATCGCTCTCCGACTCAAAGCACGAAGTATCCAGCGATGGCAACAAATCCTTTTCTTATCTATTGATTATTTGCATCGCTGTAGTCAGCGATGGCAAACAATCGCTGTATTTGTCTTCGCCAATACTTTGCGCGCTATTCTTTCGAGGCGAAGACAAATACAGCGATTGCGAAGACAAAGATCTCTGTAATAGTAATTTCAATTGTAATCATTGCATTTTTGGAAAAATGAGAAGCTTGACTTCCGAACAAAGATCTACGTTTACAAACAAATCTTTTCAACTTGTGCACTCGGATTTATGCTGCGATGCCACAGATCGCTGTCCAACTCAAAGCACGAAGTATCCAGCGATGGTAACAAATCCTTTCCTTATCTATTGATTATTTGCATCGCTGTAGTCAGCGATGGCAAACAATCGTTGTATTTGTCTTCGCCAATACTTTGCGCGCTATTCTTTCGAGGCGAAGACACCCGTAGTATCTATGGGAGGATTAGCTTACTATGTTATTTTTTTTATGATTATTCAAGATTTTGTTGGATATACTACCTTAAACATAAGCATGAAGTCTTTGCATCGTTTAAGACATATCATATGATGATTAAAAATCAATTTAATGATAATTTAAAAATCTTTAGAGTTGATTCCGGAGGAGTGTATCTTTCAAATGATTTTAAAAACTATCTTGAAAACCATAGAATAGTTCATCATAGATCTTTTCCAAAAACATCACAACAAAACAGTCTAGCTGAAAGAAAACACAGGTATATTATTGAAACAACTAAAACTTTACTCATTTCTCAAAACATTTCAAAAAGTTTTTGGGCCGAATCGGCTCTTACATCCGTTTATCTTATAAATCACATTTCTTCAAAAAATCTAAACAAAACTTCAGCTTTTAAAATTTTATACCAAAAGGAACCCGACTAAAATAGGTTAAGAATCTTTGGATGTAAATGTTTTGTCCTTACCGACAAAAATGACAAACTCTCACCAAAAGTCATTCCTAATGCATTTCTTGGATATTCTGAAACTCAAAAAAGATTTAGATGCTATGATGTTAAGAACGACAAACTATACGTTTCTAGGAATGTGACTTTCTTAGATAATGTTAGTGGTTTTGAGAATGATGAATCCCATAAAGAGAATATGGATTACTCTTTCTTGTTTAAGTTACTATCTAGAAATGATGATATTTTTATTGATGATGAACTCAATTAGTTTAGTAAAAAAGAAAATATAGATGAAGACAATCATCCTTCTTATCAACCTACTAATCCTCCTATAGAGGAAAGTTTATTTATTACCGAGACCCAAAGTCGGAAAGATGTAATAATAAAGAATTAAAAAGTAAAAGAATTTCACGTTACCGCAACTCATTATACAATTACAACAAATGTATAGCGTGATAAAAAATAAAATCTAGGATTTATTCCGAGTCACTGGACGAATCTGATGAAATTTCATAGACTTGTCTCTCACTTTTTATTGGTGGACCGTCTATCCTGGGTGGCCTCCACGTTGCGACACCTTGCCTAAGAAGACTGGTCATCATGTCCACTTCTGCATTCAATTGGGTCCCCATAGTGCTTACTTCTGTCCTTAATTTCTTATTCTCCCTCTCAATAAGTTCGAACCTTGCGGCAGAGACAGTCTTCTCTTTTGGAGCAAGAGTTCGGTCTTTCTCGTGATTTGTTACTGATGGACTAGTCGTATTAACCTGACCGAGGCGACGTTTTGGTTGTAGAGGCTGGGCTACAACATGAGAAGGGACAGTTGGGAGGCATGGGTTGACAATTTTCTCAATCTTCCGATTTCGCCGCATTGGTTCCCAATAGCTTTCGAAATAGAAGGGATCAAATTGTCGTCCTTCATGATCATACGGTACGACACGGACACCACCTGAGTTCCAATTCAATAATTCGTCCCTGTACCGATCGCTCCAATTCACGTGCCTGCCCCCACCATTATTCATCTTCCTTCTCACCTCCAAAGGCTTATTTGGGATAGACTGCCCCAAGCCAGATTGTAGGAGAACTCGACTACCTTGCTGCATCTCGGCTTCAAAATTGCATAATAGCCACAAATCGCGGCCAGACAATCTGGCAGCCTCCGCAACAACGTCTTCATCATCGTCCTCCCCATCTCTATAAGGTCTCCACAAAACTTGTACATTGGTAATTCTTTTTAATAACGAATGACAAATATATTAAAATTTATTTACGCATGATATGGAAACAACGATATGCACTACGGAAGACAATCCTGCAGCGATGTATACTTAAGAATGCTGAACATTACAACGACTTATAATACTCAATGGTAAATGCTGACGCGATTGTAAACAATTTTAGAACGTTTACCTCGTTTAATTGCAGCCCATCCAAAATGGACTTAGCATTATAAACTGTGACGTTTATTCTGGCCCAGCGACCGATCTTTGGAAAACCACAAATCGGAGGGCCACACCGTGGACGCAATGGGATAATATGTTCCAACGCCCAGGCCTAACAAAAAAAATATTATTAGCAACGCCACAGACTGCAATGAGATTTGTCTACAAATACTAAGTATGTAATCAACAAATACCTGAACAAATGGCCAAAATCCGCCAACTGTTTTCGTACCATTACTCGCACAGTGGAGTTGACTGTACAGGTGTGCGAGCATAGCGGCACCCCAGGCATAGTTGTCGACTTCGTCTAAGTCTGCCAGGTACTGCAGCCACATGGAACTTATTCTCGAACCAGAACAATCAGAAAATAATGTAAGAGCAAAAAAATATAGAAGGAAGCCGCGCAACACTTGGTCAGCTGTTTCAGATGCATAAGTAGCGGAGTGGCCTTCCCATTTATTACGGAAAACTGAGACCTTCATTGATGTGGAATTGCTTCCACCAGAAATACATTGACTCCATTCGTCCATCGACATTTCTAGAAGGGCAGTGCAGTTTTCCCTTGCGTTATAGTTTGAATGTCGTAATAGGACAGCACTGTCAGCGCACTTAAGATCAGTGATCCTCGCCACATCTTCTAGAGTCATGGTGATCTCAAAAGAATCAAACTGGAATATGTTAGTCTTATCATTCCACTTATTTACCAGGTGAGTCATGGTATTCCAGCAAGTTTCAAAATATTGCTGGTCCAAAAGGCCACCGAAGTGCATATTTCGTAGTCGGTCCTTCTGATATGCACTCAGTTGACCATACCAAGACAGAACTACAGGCCATTGACAGCGACCTCCGAGCTTTTCACCTGGTGCTCTACTTCTCCTATGACCTCCCTGTAACACAAAATAACATATTATTCCTACAAATTATAAATTACTTCCATTTGTACTTATAAATACTATTCTACTAACCGCTATAAATAATATCGGTTCCAGACATACTATCGCAGTAATCGCTATAAATATCAATACCTAACACAGTAATCGCTATACCAAAATCGCTAAACATATTATTAAATCTTCGCAGACAGGACAGGTATATTTACCTTGGTCGCTATTTTCTGTTGTTCTCACTCCAACCTGGGACTTTCTGGTGGGTCCACTACCTCGAACTGGCTTTCAATCTCCATCTCTACCGGCTCCACCGTCGCCTTCCTTTCTCTCGCCTTCCTTTCTCCCGCTTTCCTTTTCTCATCCTCCTTCAGCTTCCTTTCTCTGTCCCTATTCTCCTCCTCCTCCTTCTGCTTCCTTTCTCTCTCCTTTTCTGCCTGCTCCTTCTGATTCCTTTCTCTCTCGCGTTTCTCCTCCTCCTTCTCCTTCATTTCTCTCTCCCTTTTCTCCTCCTCCTCCTTCCTTTCTCTCTCCCTTTTGTCCTCCTCCTCCTTCTGCTTCCTTTCTCTCTCCCTTTTCTCCTCCTCCTCCTTCTCCTTCATTTCTCTCTGCCTTTTCTCCTCCTCCTCCTTCTGCTTCCTTTCTCTCTGCCTTTTCTCCTCCTCCTTCTCCTTCCTTTCTCTCTCCCTTTTCTCCTCCTGCATCCTTTCTCTCTCCTTTTTCGCACACTCCTCCTTCTCCTTCCTTTCTCTCTCCTTTATCTCCTCCTCCTTCTGCTTTCTTTCTCTCTCCCTTTTCTCCTCCTCCTCCTTCTCCTTCCTTTCTCTCTCCCTTTTCTCCTCCTCCTCCTTCTGCTTCCTTTCTCTCTGCCTTTTCTCCTCCTCCTTCTCCTTCCTTTCTCTCTCCCTTTTCTCCTCCTCCTCCTTCTGCTTCCTTTCTCTCTGCCTTTTCTCCTCCTCCTTCTCCTTCCTTTCTCTCTCCCTTTTCTTCTTCTGTATCCTTTCTCTCTCCTTTTTCGCATCATCCTCCTTCTCCTTCCTTTCTATCTCCTTTATCTCCTCCTTCCTTTCTCTCTGCCTTTTCTCCTCCTCCTTCTGCTTCCTTTGTCTCTCCATTTTCACCTCTTCCTCCTGCTTTTTCCTTTCCCTTTCCTTTTCTTCCTCCTCCTTCTCCTTCAGCCGCCTTTCTTTCTCCTCGATTTCTTGTTTCCTTCTTTGCAGCAGTTCTTCCACCTGCTTCTTCCTTTCCCTTTTATTTTCTTCCTCCTTCTCCTTCCGCCGCCTTTCTTTCTCTTGCAGTTGTTGTTTCCTTCTTTCCTGCAATTCTTCCTCCTGCTTCTTCCTTTCTCTTTCCTTCTCTACCTCCTCCTCCATCTCCTTACGTTGCCTTTCCTTCTTTTCCTCATTCTCCTTCTGCTGCCTTTGCATTTCCTTAGCTTCCTCGAACTCCAACTCCCTCCTTCGCCTTTCCTTTTCTTCCTCAAACTGAGGAATATTCTGTTCCTTCTCTTCCTCCTTATTCATTTGCCTTTGCCTCTCCTCCGCCTCCTTCTGTCGCATTGCTCTACTCTCCAAGTTTCTCCTATGAGCCTCCGCCATCATATTGCTAACATCCCTTTCCCACTCCTCTGCATTCTTCTTCCTCTTTTCCCTCGCATGTGCGTCAATCCTCAGCCTTCTTCTCAAATTCTCAGCAATATTTCTTGCCTTTGCCTTCTCTTCGTCATCCTTGTTCTGCATCTTCCGTTCTTCAGAGTTCTTCCTTTGGTCCGCAGCCTCGATATCTGATGGATAATCCTCCGCAAAATACGATTCCAAGGCTTTTTCCCTGTCTTCATCGTTCTCAATCTTAAGTATATTTTGGTATCTTTCAAAAACTTTAGATAGATGGGACTGGCGGATCACTTCTCTAATAGACAACCCATAGAACGACGGGGTATCTCTAATCTGATGAGGTGCAGACATTGCTAACCTGCACAACACAATACACGATCATCATCATTAGAAATCGTCGGAATATTTGGGTTTATAATACAAATCCTTGTATAAGAACCAATCTTCAGATTGAAGAAAGAAAACTTACACGAAACTCACCAAAACGATGAGAATTTGGATATTCCAACTGTAGAGTAAGCAACAGTAACAACTAATACGCAACAGAAGGTGGCAACGATGCTGCGACTGCGCGTAAGACGGAAACAGATGCTCTGGTAAAAAGGAAAGGATGCTCTGGCAACTCGAGATGAAAGCAAAGAATCTCCGGTAGAGTGCTTAGAGCGGAAAAGGATTTTTTTGAACTATTTGTATCATACAACATAACGCTTGCTACATATGCAAACTCTGCGGAACGTTTTCCCGCGATATCGATGGAGGGCAGTTTTGTCATTTTCACGAACCGACGATTCAGTTTTCTAGAAGGAGGGCATTTATGTCCGTCCGAGGAAGAGGAACCGACGATTCAGTTTTCTAGAAGGAGGGCATTTATTTCTGTAAATTTTCAGCGATATCTATTGTAATTTCATTCCCCATTTTAACTTCAACGATACATTACAACCACCTGCGGAACGTTTTCCCGCGATATCGATGGAGGGCAGTTTTGTCATTTTCACGAACCGACGATTCAGTTTTCTAGAGGGAGGGCATTTATGTCCGTCCGAGGAAGAGGAAGCAAATGGCGGTAAAGGTTACTTGAGTCTTTGCTGCGGCACCAAATTACGATGCAATATGATGGCGACCCACATGGGGATACATGCCGGTCTGCATCTTATACGTGGCCCGGTTTGGAACCCCCGAACATGAGATCTCAGTACCGGCTCTGTAAATAATTCCGCAAATCGCTATAGCGATTTGTAGTGTCTTCCGCAAATCGCTATAGCGATTTGTAGTGTTATTCAGTAAGCAAATCGCTGTAAATCCCGACCCGAATTAGGACCAACTTGTCAGGGCCATATCTCCCTAACCGGAGGTCATATTCCAAATCCGTAAAAAGTGGTGTCTTCGTTATTGAGTCTAGTTTATTTCTGTAAATTTTCAGCGATTTCTATTGTCAGTTCATTCCCCATTTTAACTTCAACGATACATTGCAACCACAATCATCAAAAGAAAGATTGCCCAAGCCTTGCCGGATTCTGCACTGTTGCTTTAGAAATTGTTGGGGTCCTCTCGAGCGAGCTCTCCAAGCAATGGGAG
The DNA here is from genome assembly GCF_984573655.1 of Nuphar pumila. NCBI lineage: Eukaryota > Viridiplantae > Streptophyta > Magnoliopsida > Nymphaeales > Nymphaeaceae > Nuphar > Nuphar pumila. The sequence continues at coordinate 36,259,134 of NC_143255.1, forward strand.
TCCCATCATCGCCAAATCTTCCAAGGTGATCGTCATCTCTCCCCACGGAAACACAAAGGTGTTGGTCTCGCAGCACCATGCTTCAAACAGAGCCCTTATCACGTTGGCCTGGCACTTTATGTTCCCTAAGGATGCCTTCAAAGCCCCGTAGATCCCAACCTTGTTCCAACCTCCTCCGAACTTGGGTTCCAGTCGCCGGAACCAGTCGGACAGCCCGGGCAGCGGCCTCATTGAACCTTCTAACCTGTAATTTCCGGACCAATCTGCCCTGCCGGACTTGATTTCGGCTTCGAGGGGTGGCATTTCCATCGACGTCTCAAACGCCGCAACCTCCTCTTCTTCTTCCACCTCTCCAACGATTGGCTGCAACAGTTGGGCTTCACCCTTCCAAACAGCTATGCTCAGAGCAACATGTCAACGTCCCACCGATAGGCAAAACAACATTTCAAAGGTTATTTATCATAATGCCAGCTTTAGTTGAATCTGTTTTGATTGCAATGTTTGAAGCATCTCTTTCTTGCTTTGATTGTTTGTGTTTGTTGCTTGCTGCTTAAGTGCTTCTCAGTAAGCAGAATCTGGCCCTCATGCTCATCTCGATTGGATTACTGAGATTCCACCAGTAAGATCCGTAGTCCTTCTTGCTGCTAACTCTTTATATTTGCAGGTTGTTTCTTCAAATGATTATAATAATGACAAATATGCGAAGGAGTTCAGTATCAGTGTTTCTAATGCGCTTGCTACTTGTCCTGCTCGGGTTTTGCCAACTCCTCGTGTGAGTTGATCATATGCAATTTATTGTTTTGTTCATTATTCTGATCAAGTGCAGTAAGGACCCAGAGTCGAATAAATACAACGACTCAACTTCAAGTGCAGTAAGGACCCAGAGTCGAATAAATTTAGAGGCAACTCATCAGTAAGGACCCACAACAGTCAATGTGCAGGTCAGTCGGTGCTTGATGGAGCAATGTAGGATCTTCTGATGGATGTGCACAGAAGCATAAATAGAAGGGAGAGAGAGAGAGAGAGGGTTGATGAGCCCCCGGACCCCCCTCCTGTAAGGGCAAAAGGCCATGAACACGCTGGGAGGAGCCCTCAGACCCCCCTTCTGTAAGGTTAAAAGCTCTGAATCAGACTCCATAACTCTTCAAGTTGAATGATGCTACCCACACTGGGAGGAGCTCTCAGACCCCCCTTTCTGTAAGGGTAAAAACTCTAAATCAGACTCCACAACTCTTCAAGTTGAATGATGCTACCCACGCTGAGAGGAGCCCCCAGACCATCCTCCTGTAAGGGTAAAAACTCTGAATCAGGCTCCACAACAGTAAATGTGCAGGTCAGTCGGTGCTTGATGGAGCAATGTATGATCTTCTAATGGATGTGCACAAAAGCAGAAATAGAAGGGAGAGAGAGAGAGTTGAATGATGCTACCCACGCTGGGATGAGCCCCCAAACCCTCCTCCTGTAAGGGTAAAAACTTTGAATCAGGCTCCACAACAGTCAATGTGCAGGTCAGTCGGTGCTTGATGGAGCAATGTATGATCTTTTAATGGATGTGCACAGAAGCAGAAATAGAAGGGAGAGAGAGAGAGTGAGAGGGTTGATGGCACTGGTTGGAATGTTTGTGAATCATTGCTTTCTTCCATGATGCCTAACGACAGCAGTAATGAAGAGAAGACACTGGAATGTTTTGTAACACTGGAACGTTGATAATGGGAGCACCGTTACAGCAGATGGCGCAGGCGAACGTCTCCACTTTAAATGGTTAACATCAAACTTTCTGGAATTTCTGCTTTTTTGTCCTTTTCCCCACCCGTCGTTTCACAACTTTTGAATGGAGGATATTTTTGTCATTTCCTCGAACCGTCATTTCAGGGCAAGAAAAGCAAGTAAGGGTGATTAAGTCTTTGCAACATCACCAGAGTCCGATGCAAAGTTATGTCAACATACACGGAAATATGAGCCCCATGTGCTTGTATACGTGGTGCTCATTCAAAGCCCCGAACACAGACGTGGGATTCAGTGAATCATCGGGGGGGAACATATAACCTGCTTCGAAATAAATTGGAGCATCCCTTTGACATGGTATATAGTAAGGAACCAATTTGTTGAACTTGGAGCCTACATCTACACAAATTAGATAATTTTTACAACAGACATTCCAAGTTGGGGAACTCCATGTTCTATCTATAGCGTTCAAATTCTAGAATTTGGTCAGGTTCACTGAAATTATTTACAGAGCTACACTAAGTAATGGCTCATCATCCTTCTTTCACCTTAGCAAAAAGAAAAAGGTAGGCAAGAATAAGAATAAATATCCTTTTTTTTTTCTTTTAAAAACATAGCACTTGCCTGTGAGTGATTAACCAACACATTATAACAAGAGACTATAGCTAACAATGTTGATTGGCAAAACGATACTTAAAAATGACCATATTTTTCCAGAAGGTAGATCAAGTAATAAAGTTACTAATATCACTCTTTTGCTTGACTAACTAAATTCAAATTTTATGCTAGCTCAAGAGGAAAGCCATCAAAATCACCCCACTAACTTCATTCAATATCTCAACAAGGAGAAAGCCATCAACTGTATTCCTCCAATAACTACACGACACGTGTAAAAGATGCATTCCCAGCTATGACCATCTAAACCCTACAGTTGTCTGCGAATGCTTCCCTTACATCCCATGTAAAACACAAAAAATGTGGAAGCAAAATATTCAGAACAGGAACACAAAAAATAAAAAACTGGATAAATCAGAACAAGTCGGACCATCTCCCCTCGATTCCCCTGTGCAGTATCATTTTCCAGATTCTAATAAGCACCAGAACTCCAGAGAGGTCAACTGCACCACATGTTTTCTTCTTCTCCTATCTTTCTGTATCCACACGTAAAACTCCCCGGGCTTCCAGCATGCTCGCCACAGCCGGGATCTTCCGCGCTTGGCTGAAAAGCTGCCACTCTCGCTTCAGCCTCCATGCCTCCATCCCTTTTTTCTGTCATTTTCCGGCCACCAAGAAAAGAGACACACTTGATGCCGCCTAGAAGAAAGCAAGCAAGTAGTAACAGTTAAAGTAGTAGGAAGACAACACTAGGAGTGGCAGTAGTGGGGAGTGTTAAGAAGGGGGAAAGTAGCAAGGTAGTAAGAGAAAAGAAAGAGTGTAGTAGTTGGGAGTGTTAGGAGGTGCGTTATGTGTGAGCAAAGTAGAGATTGGTAGGTGTGTTATGAAAGAGAAGAGAAGAGTGGCAGTTGGTGTGTGATGTGTGGTGAAAGAAGAGTTGTAATGGGTGAGGCTTAGGGGAAGGACGAGTAGTGTAAGCATATCAAAGGGAGTATTTATTTTGGTGGGTTTGGTAACTTGTATGTGCATTAATTAATTCTCTTATGGATTCTTGGTCTGTTCTCACCAGAGCATGCTTTGTGGGAAAAAATGTAAATCACCAATTCCCATTTTTCAAAGCTGTCTCTCTCTCAACTACGAAAGTATGGCCTTGCCAATCAATCCCCACTCATCTATGTTGAAATATTAATAAAGCTGTCCCAGTGTCGGTTTGTAGAAAGGAGCAACAAGGGGCCCGGTCAGGTCAAGAGTTGGTGCTCTCCGATGTTTGACTTTGGAGTGGTCAGCCCTGACTCCGAAGATTGAACCGGTTCTGCGAGCTCATGAAAACTCAGAGTTTGACCCGGTTAAGTCAATCAAGAGATGGCTAGACTCGATTCACAAATTCGTTGGCTCAGCAAGGATAAGTCAAACATTAAGCTAGCTAATCTTAACCAACCATACCACAACCGGTACTCCTTTACTTGTGTCCATTTCAGAACCAATCCGGACCGAGCCCAGCCCGAGTCTATGCCCACATCACATACTCACCCTTTAATTCAAGATTCTTATTAATTCCATATGAAAAAAAGGTCACTGGGATCCACTGGCCACTACGTGTCAATTATCTGCTGGTGGATGAGAGCACGGGGCATGGGCGGGACCCACGTGTGGCAGAGCAGATCGGGTTGTACAGGCCCTTGGTGCGGGACCGAGTCATTATCTTGATCCGAAAGCAGGGGCTTTAGTGCAGTCTCGGTGGGGGCGGGTATGGTCAACATCGGAAGGACCGGGCCCCGATCTGGTGGGTCCGAGACACCATTGCTGGAAGCGTTCATGCATCGGATCCTGTTTTGGTTCACTTCACTTGGACTGCTCCAGAAAAGAAGAGCAGTGAAATAAAGAGGAAAGAAAAAGCAAACCAGTTGGCCCATGTGACCATGCTTTTCCATCGCTTCTCCTTTTCCCCCTGTTTTTGCCGATCAAGATGCAGTCAGCTGCCCTTTTGTGGGCAATGGATCGGTTCCAGGCATATCTTTACCCAGAACAGAAAATAGAACCCTCTAAACGGTTCAGGGTAGTTTGGTTAAACCATATGTAGTTTGGATTTGAATTTTGACATGACTAGGTTATGAATTATTACAATCTATGAAGCCTGATTTGTTCAGGGACATATGTGTGAATGAATTGGATCCAGACCCAATATTGAAACACCTTAAGCGGTTTTAGCTGCACTTGGTCTTTGGATACCAGAGAAATCGGGTTCTGTGTGGCATCATCATGTCCGACCTAATCCATTTAGCTAGTTGGACTTGGATCCAACCGACCCGATATGCTAGTTGGACAACAAGGTGAGTTGGAGACGGGTCTTAGTCAGGATAGGTCTCAACTGTGTTGACAGCCCTGTCTGGTTTGAAGTAAACTACAACAAGGACCTTCAATTATGATAAAATCAAGGAAAATTTGAAAAAACGTACCTAAAGTTTGGACATTAATTAAAAAACACACCCAAGTTCGCAACATTTTAAAAAAGCACCTAAATTTTTGCGCCGTTATTCAAAAACATATTTCTACCCATTTAACATAGGTCATCATCACTAACTTAAGCCAGTTAATTTACTAGTTAACCCTTCAAAGATTCCTTCCTTCTTTTTAGGTGCATTTTGTTAATATGATGTTGAGGGTGAATTGGTAATTTCACATCACATTTAACAGCAAACTTGACGGTAGTAAACTCCTGCGCCTTTTTAATTAACCATAATATTTTTAGGCATTTTTTTTAAAATTTTCAAAAATTAGGTGCCTTTTTGAAAATTTTCCTAAAATTAAGTACATTTATGAGAGGTTTTGATTAGCATAGTTTTTTTCGATATAGGCTAGCACTGGTTGAACCTTTTTTTACATGATATCAAGTTAGGCACACACACATGCACATGAGCCTTTATTTATGTGGCTCAATATAATAAGAAAACCCAGTTCATCTCTTTTGTGGGTGTTTGGGAATGAAACTACTTTTGTACTGAAAAATAATTAAGTTTGCACCTAGAAAAATCCAATGTCCTTGATTTAATGCCCTTTTAGGCCATCTCTCACACATTGCACGTTTGTACTGAAATCTTGACCTATAATTGAACATAAAAGTCAAGTCCCCATCATGGAAGCTGGCAGTTGTACAAAATCAAACAGTGGTTTCAGGGAACAAGAAAACAAGTTGGATAACTTAAGGTGGCACAAGCAATTGTAGGGAACAAGAAAACAAGTGGGTCAAGACTTATTTTGCTTGCACATATACTCAGTATATTTTTTGGGGCAATGGCATAGATTTTGGGTTATCAAAGTTAATAAAAAAGCCTAAGCTGTTCACAAATTATATAATCACCCTCCCTTTTAGGAAAGGTGTGTACTTTTCTGCTTTTTTAATTGTGGAGAGTAATTAAGGAAGCAACTTTATTGCTATTATTGAGAATGGATCTGACCAGTAGCTTTCATGCTGGTCATAGCTTGACTAAGGGTTTGGGTGACCCAAAATGATTGACTAATCAAGATATGCTGTTGCCCACTAACTTAGTCATGCAGATGATGTGGCAAGTGCTGATTGGTTGTACTTGCATATGTTGTCTCCTTTGATGCTTGCCTAACTTTGCATGTCTCCCCACTCTCAATGTAGGGCCACATTCTTGACATGGATCAAGTCTAGGATTCAACTAGGAACCATGCATTGTAGAAGACCCAAAACCAGTCAAAAGGCTCAGTGGCGTAGTCTTGGTTAAAGCTCAAGAAAGGCTCAGACCACTTAGCGAAGCTGTTCTGTCGGCGAGCCGGTCGAGAGATGGGTATAGAATCACCATGAGCAATGTTGGGGTTGAGTTTTTTGCATCAATAACAGGCCCATTGATCCTAAATTTCAAGCTCTGTTTTCAGAATCCAAAAAGCTGGAAGTGGCCGTGGATGTGCAAATCTTTAGCAGATGAAACTCATTTTGAAGTTGTAGATGATGCATTTGTATGGCATTGACCATTAAAATTTTTATTATGTGACATAAGACAGCCTGTTCTGAACTAAATTGGAAGTGTTCTAAGCAAAATTTCAAATAGCTGGCCAACTATTCTCATGAAGGAAAAGTATGAAGTCATGCATGCGAGAGAGAGAGAGAGCAAATAGAAATGAAAAGCTGATTGCTTCACAGTTAAATTCTTAGTCAGAGAGGATGCACATGCTTGGAATTGCAAATCCAGCCTTTATTTTTAATCTGCCAATAATACAAGATTCAGTGAAGCAACAGGCCTAGATACTGTGTTCATAAGCATATGAGGATCTCTCTCTCTCTCTCTCTCTCTCTCTCTCTCTCTCTCTCTCTCTCTCTCTCTCTCTCTCTCTCTCTCTCTCTCACACACACACACACACACACACCATGGGATTCAAACCCAATAGACCACCCCTCGTTTTTACTGTGACCTAACCATCCACAACAGGCCTAGTTTCGTTTCTCCATAAGCATACGAGGATCGCACGTTTTAAACTTTATTTGTTTATGCAAATATAGCTGGAACTTAATCACTCCCAGTAAATCCTTTTTCTCCTTTGAAACCATCATAATGCAGGACCAAAAGATTTGCGACGTCTGGTTATTGAAATGTTATTAGCTAAGGTAGGGCTGCACACAATCCGAGCCCGAGCTTGGGATGTTCAAGATCAGTTCGGAGATAACAATTCCAAGCTTGAGCTCAGGTCGAACTTGGGCTTGAGTGATCAAGCTCGGCTCAAATCAATCCTGCCAAAGCTCGGGCTCCGCTAAGCTTGAGCCGAGCTGAAGTTCGACCTTTTCTTGGAAGAGAAACATAAAGAGAGGCGTGGGGCTTCAAGTTCGTGACCTCCTCATGCATCAACAAAACCACTACACTGAATATCTTTTGTGCTAACATTCAAGCACTGCCTATAAATATATGCATTTTTAAATGAGCTTAACAAGCTTAAATGGGTGTTGTTCTGTGAAGCAGGTTATATGTCCCCCCCCCCCCCCTCCCAACATGCAGGTGCATTTTCGGGGGTCCGAATGAGCACCACGTATGTAAGCACATGGGGCTAGTATCCTCGTGTGTGTCGGCATTAGCTAGCATCAGAGTCCGGTGTGGTTGCAAAGACTTAAGTACTCTTTCTCGCCATTTCCGTCATGAAACGATGATTCTAAAAAAAAACAAAAATATCCTTCATCCAGAAAAAGAAGGATTTTCTTAACTCTTTAAAATCCAAACATTCTGCTTTCACCCTAAGCAGTAAACTCCTATGCTGTAACAGGAGTTCCTCGCAATATTTTGCCCTAAACATTTCGGATCACCCTTTGACAATGCACCATCTGTTGTAACAGGAGCTCTCTTTGATGACACACCCTTTGTCGTCGTCTGCTGTTGTAGGAGTACCATTTACTGTCGTATGCTAATATCGGAGCACCCTTTGTCATCGTCTATTGTTGCTGGAGCACTCATTGTCATTGTCTGCTCATGAAAAATAGTTGAACTATCAGAGGAATCAGCATTCTGTCTATTATTTATCATGATACCAGGGTGCAAGCATCGAACTGAGTAGACAAAGAATAGTGATTTACAAAAGAGATAATGGTGGCAGCATCGAACTGAGTAGACAAAGAGCAACGATTTACAAAAAAGATTAGATTAGAGAGTAGCGATTTACAACAGACGACGACAAAGGGTGCTCTGGCGATAACAGATGACGGTAAAGGGTGCTCCGACGACAGCAGACGACGACAAAGGGTGTGTCATCAAAGGGAGCATTATCAAAAAGTGATCCAGAACGTTTATCGTCGAGTTCATTTTCTTCTACAAAGTGATTCTATGTGTAGCTGAGGATACATCCTCTCCAAGCAAACAAGCTCATTAGTAATGGCAGCCCACTGCACAATTTTCCTCGGACTGAGGTTGATTCTTAGAGACTCTAGCACTGGTGCACTCTTGAGAATATGCTTCACAAACATCAACTCAGGCACTATCCCCTTGAAGGAGCTGATGGGCTCCGACTCTGACAATGATAAGAGTCGCGAGAATATGCAAAGCTATTTACGGGAAAACATTTCCATCAAACGAATATCTATTTTATGGGAGAACATTTTCATCAAACACATATCTACCTTTTTTTATGTTATTTTATTATAAAATCATCATAGGTAACATTGGCATATGAATTATCGCGGGTCACAGGATATTCCTCCGTACACACCGAAACACGCGAATTTGTCTTTAGAGGAGAACACACAACACCCCCCGTTGTTCTGAGCTTGAATTTATTTAATTGAGCTTTTGTTTAAGCACAAGCTCAGCTTGTTTATTTACTCGAACGAGCTCAAGCCAGTTTTAAACCAGCCAAGCTAATGGTGCCAAGAATACATGCAAGTTTTATCCTATTATTCATGAATTTTAGATATGTTGCACTGCTAAATGTTTTTGCAAATGTAGACATACTTCACTTTTTACATCGGCTAAGATGCACGAATGATGGCTTTCACCACCATATACATGAATGCATTGCAGAATACCTCCTAGTGTTGATGAATGTCTAATTTCTAATCTATTTTATGTATCTGCATTATCTATGCTTCACCTTTATGGTTTTGATATGCTAAAGGTCATATTTGTGTTTTACTGACTCAAAGGATCTTATTTCATGGTTCATGATTAAACGTTAAAATCAGAACATTTTTCTATTGCCTACTAAATTAACACTTTTTGTTGCCATCTACCAACAAGCTTTCAATACGTAGTTGAATACCTTGTAAAAGAAGATAGTTTTTGTACTACCCAGTGTTGTGAAAAGCATTGAGGCTTAGCGAGGCGCTCCACCAAAAACTGAGGCGAGGCGTAAAGCGTAAGCCTTAAATATTTTTTTTGAAAACTTTAAAAAAATTATAAAAAAATATCTAAAAATATAAAGAAATAAAGAAATACTTTATTGATGAAATAACAACCAATAAGAAATAGAAAATCTCAAATAAGTACTAAAAAACATGAGATTAACATATAAAAGTAACTAAAAACTGATTACATAACTAGAAAATATATAAGATTAACCAAAAAAAGTTAAAATATACTATGAAACCGATTACATAACTGAAATAACTGGAAAATATATAAGATTACCCTACAAAAATTAAAATATATGAGATTATTCTAAAAAATATGAGATTAACATATAAAAGTAACTAAAAAAATGATTACGTAACTGGAAAAATATATGAGATTAACCAACAAAAGATAAAATATACTAAGAAACTAATTACATAACTGAAAAATATATGAGATTAACCAACAAAAGTTAAAATATATGAGATTATTCTAAAAAATATGAGCTTAACATATAAAAGTAACTAAAAAACTGATTACATAACTGAAAAATATATGAGATTAACCAACAAAAGTTAAAATATACTAAGAAACTGATTAGATAACTGAAATAATTAGAAAATATATAGGATTAACCTACAAAAGTTAAAATATATGAGATTATTCTAAAAATTATGAGATTAACATATACACTACAAGAAAAATGTTAATTAGCGACGAAAATTTGTGACAAAGATAATTTGTCGCCACTTTATAATGGATTAACTAGAGAAAACTAGGCGTCCCTAAAATCGGAATTAGATGCGGAATTAGCGACAAAAAAAAATCAATCGCTAATTAGCAACAAAAAATTTCTGTCTCAGAATCCGTTGCTAATTAGCGCTGAATTAGCGACATAATATTTCGTCTCAAACTCTGTCACAACTTCCTGATAGATGAGAGACAAAATTTTTCCATCGCTACGTTGTCGCTAATTAGCGATAGATTTTGAGACAGAAATTTTATGTCGCTAATTTTCCTCATAAAACCCTAATGTGAGCCCCTTTCTTTTCCTTTCTGTTTCATCCATTGCACACAGCCGCCACCCGAGTTTTCTCCTTCACCTCCTCCTTCTTCCCTCACTCCATCTCTCTCACCGCCGTGTGCCACCATCATGTGCCGCCGTCGAGAGCCCCGTCTGTGGCGCCACCTCCTCCCTCTTTGCTTTTGCCGATCGGCTGGAGCGTCCTCCTTCCTTTCTCGTTTGTCGATCGACTGAACCCACGGTGCCACCGTGACCACCGCCGCCTGCACGCCGGAGATATTTTCTCTCTCCTTCTCCACCCCCTCTTCGATCGGACCCCTAAACCCTCTCCCTCGCTCAACTCTCATAGTCGAACCGTCACTCACCTCGCCTGTCGCTTACACCTGACGTAGGTGCTCTCCTTCTCGCCAACCCCTTTTTAGGTAACCTCTCACCCCTCTCTCTTTCTCCTGTGTCTTTTTCTTCTCCTTCTCTTTCTTTTCTATCGGCATATTCTTCTTTTTTGGCAAACCATGGTCGGCCAGCAGGGGATTTTTCTAACAGGTTGACAAGGGAGACACCCCGACCGACAGAGGCTTTCACAGCTGGCGTTTTTATTGGCCAGGGAGGGGAGGAAACAGTTTTGCAAATATCAACCATTTTTTGAAAATCTCCCAATTTGATCGCAAGAGGAAAAACAAATTTTCTTATCAGTGTTAGTGTAAGGAACAATAATGGTCTCGACAGACTGGGCATTGACATAAATTAATATCAGTATTTTGTTCCATGTCAATTTTCGTTGGATTTTTCAGTGTTAGTTTCAAAATATAAAATTAATTGGGGTCATTAATTCCTACAACTAACTCATTGATAGTTGAGTTTATGTGTTAAAAGTTTACGTAGAAATGAATTGTGTTTAATTAGTGACAATCGGTTATGGTACTACATTAAATGTCAGTGGCATGTTTTACGTTTAATCCATTGACTGAAATTGATTCGAGTTTATATCCAAAGATATAGTGATGTTTGGTATTAATTACATGACATAAATCAATTGTTCTGCTGTGTTCATTTACAAAATTCAAGACTCATGTGTATGCTTTGGAACGTTCTATTTTTATTTCTTCATAATGATACTCTATGTCATGTTCTAATTAGTTTCTGGGCTTAAATTACTGCAAGCTCAATAATTGGAATATTCAGATTATTGCCCAGATTGTGGGTTAGTACATATCAATTTTTGATATCATAGAAGCATGTACAAAATGTATAAATGGGTCAATTATAGTGTAAGAGGCATGTGTCTGGGTCTTTGAAGGTTAGTTCCAACTGTATGTCTATTTTTCTATATCTTCATACATACCGGAAATCAATCTTCATTGTCGGCATTTGAAACTACCACAATATGTGGTAGTGTATTTTATATTGAAAACCCAGCTATATGCCTGTGCTTTTTTCATCTTAAAATACATCTTTCTACACACATCTCTGTGTACATATAGACAAGAAATGATTCATGTTCATGTTTAAAGGTCTTTACATTCCTGCGACTTTCTCACACTCAGTGATGACATACTATTACTATACAGATTAGGGTATGCTTATGGAAGTATATAGGTGGTATATATATATATATATATATATATATATATATGTGAAGTTGAACACTCTCTGAAATGTTCAATTTCCATTTAGATGCATATTAAATTGAAGGTTCAAATGCATTTTCAAACTGCATATGAAGTTGATGCTCAAAATGCATATTAAGCCACATATTCAGTTGTGATTTAGCTGTATATTTGTTGGGGATCAAATGCCTATTAAGCTGCATATTCTCTTATGTTCAAATGCCTATTAAGCTGCTTATTCTCTATTGTTCAAATGCATGTTAAGTTGCATATTTTTCTGAAGTTCTAATGCCTAACAAACTACATATTTTTTGACATTATCGAATGCCAACTAAACTGTGTATCTTTTAGAATGTTCAAATGCAAATGTGTTTGGAGAAAGGTATATAGTTGTATTACCAAATCTCTAAGATTACACTGCATACTCCCTAAAGGAAACAAATCGGTCTCTGCTTATTTGACAAGAGTTGTCAGCGCACGTCACCATGTGTTGGGACACTGCAAGTTTAAAACCTAATGGTATGTTGAGGCAAATGGCCACAAAAAAAATTAAAAATAATAAAAATAATATATATATATATATATATAATAAATGATGATCTCGTAACCGAGCCTGTGGGTCGGTGTTCTATGGTGCATAAGTGTCAAGTCAGGGTGTTGAGGGTCACCTGTAGCCCTCGGGTTTATAGAGTGATTACACATATAAATTGAAATACTATAATTCTATTGCCTGACTGGTTTAAAGGTACTGGGGTATTTGTGTTTGACAATTTAAAGATACCAGAGCACTTTGGGTGGCTCTGCACAATTAAATGAATAAAGTTTTGGTTAACATACCTATTTAAGGTATAAATGGTTGTGGATCTACTACTCCGGTGGTATGATTCAAATTTTTTGTGAAACTTCAGTGTCTTTAAGTTACTGGGTTCAGATATGGGAAAACACAGTCACATCGAAAAATATAAATTAATAAGAGAGCAACCCACTCAGATTCAGGCTTACCTTGGAGAGGGTAGGTGGTACACAACTCCGAGGACATGTGTTTCTTGCTTTGAGCGACAATGGCTCATTGGTCTCCAGTTCTCGGAGTTAGGGAACCCGAACTACCAATTTTATCCTAGGTGGTAGCTCCACATTTTTTTTTGCAGAAATTATGGATGCATCCTGCTGTTTGGGCCTTTGGGAGGTTCTCTCGGTTATTCAACCATTTCCTTAGGATTTCAGTTTCAGTTACAATGTTCGGGTTAATAAAACAATAAAACATAATAAACCCTCGAATGTTCTCTTCTGTTACGGTTGCCTTGACCCGCTTGTACCCATGGGTTAATTCAAGAGAAACATTAAATTGAGTATCTTGTGTATATCTGTTAGACAAAGGATTGTAAGCCTTGCACTTTCACAAGCCATTAGTTGTTTACAACATGCGATTAGTTAACTAAGCATGAGATGAATTCTTTAAACATGTGATTTATGTCACATGGGTGCAGGTGCGGGGGTGCGACACTTTCAAAAACCTAGGGTGTGGGGGGTGCGACAGGGGCAAAATGTAAAATATATATATATATATATAGATAGATAGATATAGAAGGGGGGTCCAAAATTGAAACTTCTAAATAAAATCATTTAAAACTTCAAAATATGGGTTTAATTTACACGTTGGACTTTAGGAGACCTTTCTTATTCTCAATGAAAGCTTTTAATTTCCAAGAATCTAAATAAAATCATTTAAAACTTCAAAATATGGGTTACACGTTGGACTTTAGGAGACGTTTCCTATTCTCAATGAAAGCTTTTAATTTCCAAGATAGATTTTAGGAAATCGTTTTCTATTATCAACACTTTACAAAGCTTCCTTGTTGAGAAACTCGTTTTATGTTTTTGGTGGATGAGATGAAGTTTTATTACTATTAAATGAGAGAGAGAGAGTTTAATGAGAATTTATTCACTTGAAAATAATGGTGTTCAATGCATTTTAAATGAATTTAAAGCAAGGGTCACTTTTTTTTATTTTCCAAAGCAGATTTTTTAATCCAAAAAATAGACCAAAATGACCCTGGGTGAGTTGACCACGCCCAAGGTTGGGTTGACCGCACCGGATGCCGCACACGCACCCGCATCGCATCGCATCGATGCGGGCGCAACACCTGTCTTGGCGAATCCCTGTGACATAGCCTGTGATTATTGATTTGATCATGTTATTGTTCATGTATGCTAGTTAGAGACTTACAATTGTGAGATGCATTAAATTAGATTCATGTTATTTATTTTCCTATGCCATGTTTAATATCATGCTTTGCTGCCTATATTTAATCAACACATTGCATACTTGTTACATAGTATATCTAAAAAATCATGGTATTCTCTACGCATCTGACATAAATCATCTTATAATTTTTTCAGGAGAAGAGTAAAAGTCCAAGAGCGGTTGCGGGATGGTGTGCGGACCAAGATATATGATCTATTGTGTTCTTGGGATGTCAAAAGTTAATTTGGTTATTATTAATCAGTCATTCATAAACCCTGCCTTTATATTTTAAACTTTTTATTAATGAAATGAATGGTAATTACTTTGATGATTCCTATGTGCGCCCGAAATGCTTAGTCTGGTTAAATTAAATATTTTTGCTGTTTAAAAAAAATTCTCAAAAATTTGGGTTAGATTTTTGGTCATTACACGAATAATCTTCATTGATGCTATGATTCTTCAGAGTACATATGTTGCATTATCTAATTGTGGCAACAAACACCACCTGATATTTTCATAGTTTCATGATATTTTTTTGAGATTTTAACATAGAAATTTTAAGGAAATTCAGCAAATATTTTGAAGATAATGGTAATTTCAAGATACTAAAATGTCACCACAAAGATGTCCCAAATATCAAGATTTTTATATTCACCACTTGTTTATACTATTTAAAGAATAACAAAACAGTTTCATGTTTTTCCAACTCTCCAGTTTTATTTAAGTTTGTAAAAAATTTCCAGTTAAAAAAAATGTCTTTAATTTCTCTTAAAAGATTTCCTTATTAAGTAATTACCAATATTTTTTCATCACTCTGCTGCTTCATCTTTCATTTTGCAGAAATATGTTTGTTTTGCCCTCCCGAGTTGTATTCTCTTGAATATATTTGTTCATGAATATACTTTCAAAAAACAGTGCTTTAGGCGCCCTGATTTGAAAAGTTACTAGATCACCATCGGCTAGCTATATTTAAAATCAACAAGCATGGAGACTTTAATCTTTGATAGATAAATCTTACTCCTGCAAATTACGAACCAAAGAATTTTCAGGGAAAATAGTGAAAAAGACCATGTCATGGAAGTTGTTGGGAAGTTATATATGCACATTATAATTGAATGGCAATGTTAGAACAAACGGGTTTGTACGATAATTAATAGAATGTATTAGGAAAATTGTCCATCCTTGGTTAAATGGCACACGGGAAAATACAAATCAAGCTTGTTTAGGAATTTGGGACTTCTGAGTAATGAGATGCAAATACGAGAACTGAAGACCTTTCATGTACCTTCTAAACTCAAGCATATTTTATTCGGGAGCTTCAAAAATGGAATATAAGTGGAAGACCAATATGATCTCTACTATTTTTTTACGCAGATGAATAAATCCAATTGTTAATAGAAATTACAATGGAGGTAAAGAAGTCCCCATCCACAATTATGGATTGTAAATTCTTTTAGGAGTCTTCCTAGATAACTATATCAAATAAATCGAAAAATGCCCTTTCTTACAGATTTAAAAGGTTAGAGATAGGACTCCATGCAAGCAGCCATGATTTTTTATCAGAATGTGGCACAAAATTCAGCTCAAACATCTCCTTTGAAACATGCCCTGATTCACAAAATCCGACAAGCTTCGCCACAATTTCAGCACTCTCTTGGATGTGTTCCATATCGTTAGGATCAGTCCAGAGTTTACAAATCAGCTGCAACTTCCTTTGCTTCCCATCAAGAGGGATTCTGTACTTTCTGTACAACATCTCTCTCTCCCCTGGAGTTAGCCGAGAGTTAACCCTTTTTGCAAGGCTTTCTCTTTCATGCCTCAGATTCCTCAAGCTGCAGAAGTAAAAAGATTATACCCAAGTCAGAAAAAAAAAATCCATTAGTGTAACACAGACCATTTGAAGCTAAAAAATGGTGATATATATATATATATATATATATATATATATATATATATATATATATATATATATATATATATATATATATATATATATATATATATATATAAGGGGCTGATATATATATATAAGGGGCTGATTCTGTACACTCATGTGTATAGGCAGCCCTATATACTCTACAATTTTCCGGCCATATTGTTGCCAGAAACTGGCAAAGTGAATACCATCTTAAAGGGTGTGATGCCCTCTACCCATATTCGGTCTTATCACAGCCTGTAATTGGCCATAAAATATTTAGTCTCATGAATGCCCCTTTACTATTATAGTTGAGACAATTTTGGACCCAAGTTGATGTTAGGGAACGAGCCTTCAACCTACCGATTGATCTAAGAAGGAGAAAACAACCTACACAAAACACGTGGTTCGGCAAAAACTGCCAGAGGAGGATGCCTCCTTAAATAGGAGTCTACAAATTTTAATTTAGAGTCTACTAGTGTTGCTGGAAACAACGAGTCTAAGGTAAAATTACATAACTATCCTCCAAAAAACTTTACCTCATGGCTAACACCCCCGAACCACCACAACTGCACTGAGCCTTCTTTATAGATTGGGATACAAAATATGGATGCCTCCTTAAATAGGAGTCTACGAATTTTACATGGAGTCTACTAGTGTTGCTCGAAACAACAAGGAGTCTAAGGTAAAATTACATAACTATCCTCCAAAAAAATTGTCTCAGGGCTAACGTCCCCGAACCCCCACCTTATGGGCAGGAGGGCACACCCCTCTACAACCCCCAGCCAACTTACCGTGAAGTTAAAAATGCGGAAATTATGGATTTATATTCAGGTAGGAAACTGGCTCTTCACTCCAACAGTTGACCTGAAAGAATCCACTCCTTGACTTGCATCCTTTCGGCATCAGATTGGCTGGAAACCATTAGGGTAGCACCGTCCATGCTGGCTGGTGTGACTGTTGCAGCCAATCTTATGGTGTAATGTTGCCAGAAATGCTAGTGTATCACCGTTCTTATACACTCAACTGTACAATATATATATATATATATATATATATATATATATATATATATATATATATATATATATATATATATGGAACTATCTTGAAATCTTGAAGACACAAGATGAAAAACGTTGCACATGTCCAAGTTACAGCAAAGACCAAAAGAGCACACTAAACATGATACATAAAAATAAAAACAAGAATACAAATTGATGAGATCTTCAAAAGTTACAGCAATATATCAATGTACTGAAAGATACAAAGAAATGTGCGCTCCCACCTAGGATAGCCACGGTTCCCGACATGTGTGTGAACATGCATTTGTGTGTGATATGTATTTCGATCTTTTCCATTTTGCAAGTATTCTTGTCTTTTCATAAAGAGTTCCTGATATTGAGTCCACACATACCTTGAGGAAAGAGAGATTGCAGGTTCATCTCCTGTCTGGGCAGGGCTAGCATTACCAAGCTCAGCAAAGTGCTGCTGCAACCAAGTCAACCTGCGAAGCTCTACCTCCATATATATCTGATCAGCTGGATCTCCTTTGAACAAGAAGTAAAACTGTGTTCTATGTACAATTGAAACTTGACATAAATCCCATAACTGGATTATCTGCCTCCTCTGATTCTCAAAATGTAAGTGCCATGATGCAGGAGAATTTTTGTGAATGTCTGACAAATTCTCTTCAGATGTCTCATTTCCAGCAGCCTCATTTGCTTCTAATTCTAACACCTACAGGCAATTACATTGTTTAAATAACATGGAACTAGAGAATAAAAGCATCTTAATTTCAGTTTTCACTTTGGGTTTTTGGCATCCTTAAAAGTAGTGTTGAAGAATACCTGGCAAACAAGAAGCTTTTTCTGGTATTGAAGTTTAGCAATACGTTCTTTGAGCTCAGTAACATAAGCTCCTATGCTCCTTATGTTCTCTTCAGCTGCATTCTTGAACATCTTCTGTATTTTTCTTACATTTACAGAATTTGAACGATGGTAGCAAGGTGTTCCCTCTCTGGAGAATGGATAGTCACCATCCCCATTTTTAGTTGGTGTCACTTTATGTACTTCTTGTGAAGTGTCACATGATGTAAGATCGTCATTCTCTGGTGGCCTGTTTTCAGGCTCAGGCTCCAACACATTACGAGATGATGATAGTGGGGAGCATGGTGATTTTATAATGTGTTGTTTGTTCACACTATTGCTCAAAGCGAGTGGAATCATCTTTTTCTTTCTGGATTGAGTTTTGGACATTGGTGTCTCAACATTGGACACATTATCGTTTGGCAGAGCCAAAACCAGCTTATCTATAGATCTCTGAACATTTTCCAGCTGAGCTTCTAAATTGGCAATTGAATTTCCCTGTGAATGCAATCTAGTGATCTCTTCTTTCAGAGTTGCATTGGTTCCCGGATTACCTTCCATCTCTGTAACATCAAGCTCTCTATTTGTTGACCGAACAACATGCATTTCCTTTAGTTCTGCTTGAAGTTTTGCCACTGTCTCAGCCACATCTTGGTTGCCCAATTTATGAGAAGCTACCTCTTTCTGAAGAACTTCAATTGCACGGTTAGCTTCTTCACCAAGCTGCTCCTGTAACTTCTCAAGTTTTCGTATTTCTTGCAGAAGGATGGAGGGGGACGTTATAGACTGCCTCATAGTTTGTCTGCCCAGTACTTTTCTCAACTTCTTTACTGTTCTTGCTTCATCAGTAACTCCCTGGGGAGGTGATGCTGACTGACCAGAGAAAGAGAGGCACTTGACCACTCGGTGAGGTGAACCACATAGGATCACACCCTGAAAATGACAATGGTAAATAATGCAGTGGGTGAATTATAGTGGAGACTGAAAAACTGACAAAAAATTATCAGATAGATCAATTGTTACCTGCTGCTCTTCCGATGTTTTTCTTTCCTCAAGATTTCGTTTCAGTTCCTCATTTTCGATCTTCAACTACATAAGTACATCAAATATGTCAATTAAGAAGCCAATCTAAAATAAAGTACGATTTCTCCAAAGAGGGCATTCCTTTGTACCTTCTGAATCTCCATTTCTTTTTCCATCAACAGAGCTTCTGCAGATGGTTCTGGTGTACGTAGTTCTGCTTCAAGCCTGGCTACTTCATTTTGCAAATGTCTAACTAATTGCTTGTCAGAGATAACCTGGTACAATTAAACAGCAAGAAATGCAACAGCAGGAATCACATTCTCATAGAGCCTTAAATTAAAGTCAGAGAAAATCAGGTCTAATGCCAGACTAGTGCAGCTCATATTAGCAATGATGGAATGTTCAGCAAACAATTCAGCCAAGCAGACTTCAGGCTCTTGTTCCTTGGTAGTCGTTGATGCAATTAAAGTCAGAGAAAATCAGGTCTAATGCCAGACTAGTGCAGCTCATATTAGCAATGATGGAATGTTCAGCAAACAATTCAGCCAAGCAGACTTCAGGCTCTTGTTCCTTGGTAGTCGTTGATGCAATAAAGGGAAAGAAGTGGTCCAAGTAAGGTCAGAATAAGAATAGACAGGAGTTTAGAATATATTACCAAGTTTACTTGTGCATTGTTTGTGACTTCCTTTGCACTTGTTGCAAAAGAGAGTGTTTTGCGAGATTGTTCTACATGACTTGATGCCGGACTCATGGTACATATGATTGCTGTTCGAGCATTTCCTCCAAGGGAAAGCTGTAAAATACGTGTGAGCTTTGAATCTCTATAAGGTATGTGAACATTCTTTTTTCCACCGCTGCAGCCGAAAGAAATAATAGAATGAATAATCCAACTAAAAATAATAAATAATGTAAAAAAAATGGTCTGAAATCAAGGCAATAGAGAACAAATTCAAGAATCAGCCTCAGTTCTAAACTATTAATACTAAAGCATCTAAACCCAGCACCTCATGGATCTAAATCTCAGTGGGTGTGATTGTCAACCTTCTCTGAGTCCAAGCAATACCAACTCTTTGTTAATTCCATGACGATGTGAGTCCATGTCTCTCAATAAGTTTGAGCAACACTTAAGATTCAACAAGTTTGAGCTGTCTCTCAATAATTGGCAACAATTTCCATCCATGTCCTAAGAACCATAAACTAAAATTTATAATGTAAACTGGCATCCAGGCAATCTGAATCTTCTTGGCCCCTAGCACACGAACAAGCCATTTGATATTTCTCAAAAGATTGTGTGTAACTGATATACCAGAAGATGGAATGAGACTTGGCCAACACTTGTACCCACAATGTGGGCAGGGGTTCATCCAGTAACCACTTATTTAGAATAGGAGGGTCCAAGAGTAGAATAAAATCAGATTTGCACATCTTTATAAAATAAAAAACAACAGAAGTGCATGACCATAGCTTTGGTCCTATGTCACATGGGTGTGGGTGCGGGGCTGCGGCACTTTCAAAAAACTTGGGTGCGGGGGTGCGGCAAAAAAAAAAAGAAAAAAAAAGAAGAAATATATATATATATATATATATATATATATATATATATATATATATATATATATATATAAAGTCCAAAAATTAGACATAAATGACCCTGGGTGCGGTCAATGCACCCAGGGTCAGGTTGACCGCACCAGGTGCTGCACCCGCATCACGTCGTGTCGACGTGGGTGCTGCACCCAGTTGGCCGAATCCCTGTGACATAGCTTTGTTCATGGCCCATGGGTTAAAAGAGTATGGCCATGTAGATGAGGTTTTAGAATTATCTTTTTTTTCATCTATTAATAATGTAACTTTTATAGATCAGCTGTTGAATGAAATCAGTTCGAGCTTTCCTCCATAAGGGATAGGTTTGACCAGAAACTTTATAAAACTAGTGTCATCTCAATGGCTCAAGCTTCTCAAAGTTTTCCTGCAACAAAATGTTTAAATTCACATTGCAGTATCAGTTAATTGTTTATAGAGCACATGCATGAGAATATGACCAATGGAATCTCAATTCTTCCTCTCTCATGCATTTTAAGTTTTTTGCATGGGCTTGACTATGTTAATGTCTCAACTCTTAAAACATGGATTAGATACTAGCATTCACTCAAATTTAATATTCCAGCAATATTCATGTGCATGATGTGAGGTTTGGAATGCAAGCCCTATGGGTAAAAAGTCAATGAAGGTAATATTTTGAGATGCACTGTGATAGAGATAACGTAGGGGACATCACCCCTAGGTATCTGATTCACTGTTATTTTTCATTCTTATGTGTGTCATCATCATCATGTCAATCAAGTCTTATTCCAACAATGAGCTTGTCTTCTTATCATTGGATACTGAAACTTGTGTGGATTGCTTGGTGAATCTAAAATTGATTGGAGGTAACTTCCACAGGGATAATTTGAGAAAATGGCTTCTGTATCTTTCATGTTTCCGACAGCTGCCACCTGATCCAACCGGGAAAGCCGGAACCACGCCATCTTTCACCCCAGCTCTATCTCTTCTAGGGTTTTCATGTGATAAATGTTTAACCTGTCTATTCAGTTGTGGAATATGCAAACCATATTCACTATTCTTCAGTTTTTCCTGCTTCATGATGATCACCATTTCAGCTGAGCTGGGGTAGCAAAAAACATTTTGAGATGTGCTGTTATTTTCATTCTTATATGTATCAACATCAACATCATCAATCCTTATCCCGACAATGAGATTGGATTCTTATCTTATCTGTGGATACGGCAAATTGTGTAGATTGAGTGGTGAATCCAAATTCAATTGGAGGTTACTTCCACAGGGATAATTTGAGGAAATGGCTTCTTAGGTCTCATACTATCATGTTTCCTAGGGTTTTCCCATGAGGAATGTTTTTAAGGTCATTCTTGAAACCTGTCTATTCAATCATGGGATATGCAGACCATATTTGCCATTTTTACTCTTTCATGTTTCATAAGGATTTTCTATGAACAAACATTTGGATAGATATTACATTCATATTTTCCATAACCTAGTCTATTCATGGGAAACATAATTACAAACACCAACTCAATTTCAAATCTGAGTCCAATTCATGAGAGAATCAAGTCATGCTAACCAATGAGTAGGGGTGGGCAACCTGCCGGGTGGCCTGATGGGCCAAGCCGACCCAGCCCGCCATTGGCTGGGTTTGGGTCAAGGTTTTAGGCCCGGGCCCGTTAGCTACTGGGCTGGCCCGACGGTCCTGAACTATTTATTAATTTTTAATAATATAAAAATTTGAAAAATTAATAAATTGCATAGTAACTTGGTAACTATTATTATTATTTACCTAATTAGTTGCATCAATTTATGAAAACTAGAAATATAATTAGTTGGGTACATGAAAAATTGTTGATTATTTATTATTTACCTAATTAGTGGGACTAATTAGTTGGGTTTGGGCCGGGCTGGGGCTGGCCCAATCCACTTCACATTGGCCAATGGGCCGGGTCATGGGCTGCTCTTCAAACCGGAGCCCGTTAAGAACAGGGCCAAAGCCCGTGGCCCTGTTAGTAAATGGGACGGGCCAGGCCACACTTAAAGTCCGGCGGGCCGAGCTCTAAACGGGCCTGGGTCAGGCCGGGTCGGCCTGATGCCCACTCCTACCAATGAGACCTTAGAAAAAGTCATCTAAAAAATAGTCAAGCCCTAGGCAAATGTCGGCACAAGTTATAGATGAGCCACACAAAATCACATGAAATTACTAAGTTATGCAAAGATCAGTTTAACAAGTTCATAATTACTTGTATGATGACCATATATTGCAGTTGCACGTATCAGCAAGTAAATTCCTCACAATATTTGTAGGTATTTTGATAACCTCATAAACATTGTTGGAAACTTTCATCATCTGAAAAAAGAAAAGAAAAGAATAGGTTTTCGCAATTATTTTTGCAAAAATGTGAAGAAAACGTAGAAAAATTTTAAAACAAAAGTTATAGGGAATAATAACAATAAATATTTAAAAAAAAGTAACTAAAAATACAAAACTTCCCAAAATAATGTGATGTTATCACAATAATATTGTCATACTTTAAATTGTTATTTTTGAATATGTCAGTACATTATCAGTCTTTCATTGTATATCATATTTCCATATTTTCAAAATATTTCCCATACTTTTGACAATGGAATATATTAATGTGAATAAGAGTTGCTATAAATGCCTGAGACAACAGTCTATATAAACCAAAAGAAAATAGTAATCAGAAGGTTAAACGAAATAATTATGTAGTCAATAGAATGCTACTAAACTTACAGAATGGACTCAAAATGAGCTTCTCCTAGAATGTGTATGTGTGGGTAGGACACTGTAAATGAGTATGTGAATGTGTACAATAAAAGCATCAACTACTGCAAACATGAGAAAACCGCACAGTGGTAAATGATTGAAGGTTCAAGGTTCAAGCATATACACGATAGAGACAGTAACAAATAGCAATGCTCAATCAAATAGCTCACCTGAGCTTTCTGATAACAGTAGTAAGGGTTAGCAAACTGCGGTTGATGTGGGAACCTTCCTTGAGCCTTATACCATCAGCTTGTGTTTGTGAAGCTCGCTCACTGCCTGCTAGGTCTACAAAGTTCTGCAGAAACAGGCTAGTCACATAATGCCAAGATGTTTTATACATAAATTTTCTAAAATAAGGAGATGAGCTTACAAGATTTGCAAAAAAGGATTTCACACAGCCTGATTTTGCACGGAGGCTACTCTCAACAGTCTGGAATCCACATGAAAGAGATCATTATTATTAACTATTCTTCCCATTCCATAATTTAAGACGAAAAGCTCTCTGGATCTTTTAACATAATGGAAAGAACAGAACTGACCAGCCTGATTATTTGATGAGATCTAGAGCTTGCATCATTTAGAGCAGTTTCACCCACCTGTCTTTGAGCTGCAAAACTTAAAGGTTTAAAGTGCATTTAAAACATCCATTTGTGAAAAAGAAATCAAGGCAGGCCACAGTTTAACTATATTTACTGTAGGTATGGAAATTCACTTGGGCAAGCTGTAACTGCTGACAGGGAATGGAGTGTCTTTTGCAGACTCTGAGAGCCTACAACTTCTCTTAGATGACACAAATTGAGGAAAACAGAAAAAAATGCCTTCATCTTCAACTTGAATTAGCTGTTATCATGAAGTTATTCTAGCAAACTGATGATGGGTGCAGACCTGGTTATGCAACAAGGACAGTTGTTCGTTGACTTGTATAAGCCCATCAAAAGCAATTGCATGTCCATACCAAACAGAAGTTTGCAATGGACCAGTCAATTGTATGCACTCATCCTTTATAGAACAGGATTGAGCAGAAAGTCATCAAGTTGATGCTAAACCTCTATGAGATAAACAAAGAATTAGAGACCCACATCACATTAAATTACCTTCACAAATGCCTATCAGATGTCTCAGATGCTGACTATCATTAACCGTCGCTTCCACTAATTTTTCAACAACAGTTCCTTTCTTCAAGTATAACAAAAACAAAAAGTTAAAAGTTTGCATCATGTGAGAACTGATTATTTGATTGACTTTTTCATGATAAAATACCTCTGGATCATCCAAGAGCCGGAGGGGACCTGATTCTGGAGTTAGGAGGTCTCTGACAATCTCATTATAAATCTCGAGTGCAGAGATCTTGACCATAAAATGCCTGTCTGGAGTCTGTTGAAGCATTGTATTAAATATCAGAACATTGAAAAGATTGTTATAGTGTACCTTAGATTGGTAAAACTGACAAAGCACATCCAGTGAAACTTGTACTAAGAGAACATTTATAGGAAAAACTCACACTTTTTATATGCTTGTATATGTCATTCACGGCACTTTCAGTAATCCCTCTCATTGTAAATGTCTTCCCACTGCTTGTCTGCCCATAGACAAAGATAGTGGCTGCCAAGTAAAGTAAACATTTAAAAGCATATTACAACTAGTGACTTTTCTTGTTCCAAAACACATTGTTGTTCTTATTAAATAACATAGAATTACCATTTATTCCTGTAAGTGCAGATAGTGCCACGTCTTTAGCTCCTTCCTCATAGACCCTCTCAGTTAGGCAGTTTGGTCCAAAAACTTTATCTATTTGGTAGTTGAAACCCACAAGTAGAACCAAAATTCAAAACAGGTGTCAAATGAGACAGAACAGGTTAACAAAAGGAATCAAGCTTTACCAAATGTGAAGGAAGCAGATGACCGCTCCTGAGATGGATTCTTGAGCACAATGGTATGATCATCTGGGCATTCCCAAGCTATCTGATCTCTCTGTGATTCTTCCAATCTATTAAGAGGCCTCACTCTAACAGTGACAAATATCTTCTCCTCCTTAACTTTTGGACCTCCGGGCGTGGAGACAGGAGTTCTGTCTATCTTGGAAGATGGTGTAGCTGGAGTCTTAATGGTCATCTTTACTTTTTTCTGGTCTCCTTCCCCTTTAGTGTCTATATTTAGAAACTCTCAGTAAAGGCTTCCAAAATTCAAGGAAAAGTGAATCAAATCCACAATCCTTACACTATCATTATCAAATCGGATATCTACAAAGCCAATAAATTTCCCCGAGTAAGGTTGCAATCATATTGGAAAGAAAAAATAGGGGTACTTTTGGACATCCATAAAAATATTTCCAGCCATGAATTTGAACAAACCTATAACATGGTCTTTTTCACTTTGATATTGTTTTCAAGACAAAATTCAAGAGAGGGAAAATGGTTGTGCAGTTTACTTTTAAATTTAAAATAAGAGACAAAAGCTTTATTCTTTGCATTTTTTTATAGGTGAGAGAAAGATCCACCAACAATAAAATGTGGATAAAACACAATAAAATAAGAATAATTAATCAACAGAAGAAATATTTCCCTGAATTACAACATTTTCTGCATGGAAAATTCAAAAGGGCATAAATCATTTTCTCTAAACGTTTCGACGAATTTCTTTATCATTTTCCTTACTTATAACAAGTGCCAATATCTTAGCTAAGGCCACATTTGTCTAAGAAAAATATGACCTCAAAAACTATGTTCTAAAAGGCAAGAATCAAGAACCTAAAGAAATCCGCCACATGACCAGCAAAGAATCATGCGTTTCCTTATAAGTCACACACACACACACACACACACACACACACACACACACACAGAGAGAGAGAGAGAGAGAGAGAGAGAGAGAGAGAGAGTCCCCACCACAAAATGACCTTTCTTTCCCAATGCTTCTCCTAGAAAAAATAGAAAAATCGAAGAAACAGATGCTAATCTTCTTTCCACAAGAACCTAACCTAAAACGCAACCCACTCAGATGCTCGTTGTCATCATTACGGAAACCAACAAATTAACCACCTGATAACGAGAATGAAACCGTACTTGCAGAAAATGGGCCAGGGCTCAAGAGAGGGAACTCACCCCCAAAATCTCGCCGGACTTTCTGCTCACAACCGAACAATCCAGTCGGAGATTCCACAAATCCTAGATCTTCCGGCAACGATTACACCCAGAGAGAGAGAGAGAGAGATGCCTAAAGGCTAAAGAGTTTAAGGAAGAAAAGCGTTTTAGAGAGAGAAAGTGTGATGGGGGAGAGAGAAAGTAGCCGTTTGCACTCTCCTTCGAGCAAAGGGCGCACTGCCGTTAGGGGTGACCGCTTTTTGAAAAAATGATCAACTTATCGGTACGGGATTCATACCCGGACTCGAATCCGAGAAAGAGTACCCCACGCAACTATGAAACAAAATGTCGGAAATATTTTTAAAATATCACAATTTATTGCACTTCTCATGATATTAAAACAAGAAAATAACTTTTCTACTTGATCTTTTTTTTAGTTCTATGTATTTTTTATATTAATGCAATAAAAGCATTTCTATTCTAATATTTTTCTATTTTATAAATGTTTATTATATAGACCAATTTTTGTTTGATTTTTTCTCATCAATAAAATCTTTTGTTTATCACAAGATTTTCCTTTCTAAGATTTTTCTGATTAAAAAAATGGCATTGCTACACAAAGTAGCAACTCAGCTGTTTTCTTTACTTCTTTTTCCCTAAGGATTTGAGCTGTGGAATTGTGCCCTTATTTTGTGTAGTTGGACTATATCAGAACAGGGAATGGTGTGGATGGACTGAAATCCTCACCTTTAAACTCAGGCTCTAAAGTGATTATAGAGGACAACAGAGCTGATATAATTAGATCTCTACGTCGATGGATTGAAGGTAGAGGCAATGCTAGAGAGCTTCCCCATGAGTTAATGAGGGAGTTTTATTAAACTTTAATAGAATTCAATTTTGTACAATGTGCATAGATTCAAATTATTTGGCTAAATCATTAGCAAAGATGGCCAAATTGGGTTTGAACAAACCCTGGAAGGATCATCCCCTGATTGGCAACCAATGTAACGAATCATCTCTTTTGTAATCTTCCATCTTTACTTGATACACTGGTAGGGGTCTGCCTAACCCCAGCTGGCTTATCCAAAAAAAAGAGAGTAAGAAACCTTTGCAAATGGGTCCCTCTGGTTAACAGCCGTCCCTCACTCCTGGCGGAAACCGTTAAGGGCAGGCAGGTAAATTGATGGTTTTCCCCTTCAAGAGGGCTATTTTGCAAAAACACCATAGGGTAGGGACTGATTTGCAAAAGTGAGTAAAATTACTGTTTTACCCTCATTGAGGACTGTTTCACACAAAAAGGAAAAAACTAAGGACTGGTTTTGCAAAAAAGTGAGTGAAAAACTGTTCTGTCCAATTGCGCTCGTGGATAGGGATGGCAGTGGACCGGGGGAAAGCGGGGGCCCACCCCGCCTCGCCCCGTTTGGACCGGGGATGAAGGGTATGAAACGGGGATGGAGGCGGGGACGAAGGTTAAAATCCATCCCCGTCCGGGGGTGGAGGCGGGGATGGACATGCACTTTTCCCCGCCCCGCCCCGACCCTGCCTCATCCTTGCCCCAACCCCACCCGACCACTTTTCCCCGCAATATCCCCACCCCGCCCCGCCTCATCCCCGTTTGAACCGGGGATGGAGGACATGAAACGGGGATGGAGGATAAAATCCATTCCCCGCCGGGGATGGAGGCGGGGGTGGAGGATAAAATCTTGAGGCGGGGCGGGGGTGGAGACCTTGTCCCCCGCCCCACCGCCATCCCTACTCGTAGAGGACTGTTTTGCAAAAAACCTATATGGTAGGAACTGATTTGCAAAATGTGAGCAAAATTGACCGTTTTGCCTCTTGTTGAAGACTATTTTGCAAAAAAAGTGAAAGAAAAAGACTGTTTGGTCCTTATGAAGGACTATTTCACTGTCTTCACTACCTACCTCTAATCTACCACCGTTTTCATTGACCACTACCTTTCATTTGCCTTCTTACATCCACTATCATTTGTAACACATGCAATTGCCCCTTTTATGGGTCTTCATAGCGTCAAGAAATGACCCAACATGCATACATATACCTTTGATATTGCCCGACTCACACCCAAAACTTCTTATTGATGATGGTCACTGGCCCCCAAACAATAGAAAACAGTACCATTTTTTTGCAACATCAGGAAATGAGATAACTCAGTTTGAAGCAAACACACTCCTACCTTCACTTTCATATTACAATGATACCATCGGATTTAGCCCTTGCCTCTTTTGCAATACAATTCAATCCCCCTCCTCCCCCGAGCCTGTGAGTTTGGTGCAGTGGAAGGGGCCTTGGCTACTAGATGGACGGTCAGGGTTTCATTCCCATAAGTGTCAAACCCCTTGTATTAATGAGGGAGCAAAGGATAAAAGTAAAGGTATAATAAGCTCTTGCTTATCCCTTGCTCAGTCGAAGCCAGGTGTGTGCCACGGGTTTACATTGTTGAGACCTTAAGTACAGCAGACTTAGCAAGAGCGACTAAGTCTCTAATCCAGAGGGTGGTTTCCCTATCCTTCATGGAAAAAACAGTCACTCACCCTCCACTTTTCACCAATAGTGTACAACTTTCTTCATTTTTATCTCCTTATTGCTAAGATGTTAAATTCATATTGTTTTCCATAAAATAGTAATAGAAAATCCATAGATATCTGTGAATATGTTTAAAATCTGCTGAATGGAGGTACATCCGTTTTTGTTCCTCAAAACTGCAGAGGTTAGAGTAGGGATGCAAGCTGGTCGGACCCAGATTTGACATCCGATCCAGCTGAAGGTATTTCACCTTGATACAGTCCATAAAAAATGTTCCTTTCATTAAGGGGTCTTATTTGGAACAGATACGTTGGGTTTAGTTAGATCAAGGTCGGAATCAAATCAATAAATAGGTCCAAAACCAGGTTGGAACGAGTCTAGTTAGATCGGTTTTGTTTATTTCACAGGAAAACCTTTGTACTTGACCTGTCTTTTGCGAATCCAGCATTAGAGAATGGTCAGATCATAACTGGATCCAGAACCAAACTCAATCATTGAAAGTCAGATCCAATGTCGGGTCAACACTTGACCCATATCAGACGCGTCTTGAAACCCTGGTTTAAAATTAGGCAACCGTTCTTGAAGCACCAAACTCTCTCTCTCTCTCTCTCTCTCTCTCTCTCTCTCTCTCTCTCTCTCTCTCTCTCTCTCTCTCTCATATGCATTCTTAATGTAGAGCCATGCTGGTGCCTGTCGAAACCTGAACCGTCTAGCGGTTGGGTCTAAAAAGGCCCTGCCGAACTCTGATTATCACGGGACCAGGCTCGTGTTCATGTTTGGCCTAAGTTTGGGTCAGGCTTGTCGGGCCCGCCCAGCCCAATGTCCACCCTGCAAACAAGGAACCCTTGGCAATTTACTCACAGGGGCACCCTGACCTAATCTGCACGCCTAATTCATTTTATCATCTAAAGACCGATCTGAATATCTGAAATAGAATCCCAATGCTTAAAGTGAATGCAGTTTCATTCAAATTCAAATTGGGTCAGATATCCATCCCAAGCCTGAACCATTAACAACTGTTACATTCTCAAAACGAGTCTCGCCACGAGGAGTCTATTCATCACACTGGGAGAACAAAGAAAATCAAGCAACAGAATAGCGTAGCTTAGCAAGTATCCAAACTAAGTTTGTTTATATAATTTATAGCATAGTTCGGAAGAACAGAGAAAGCTGGCAGTCAAGAGAGATCAAACACCATGAGAGGCGCACTCAAGTCTTCTCTCATCATATATCATCAAATACCAAAATTCTCAACAAATAAGCCATTAATTTAACTGCCATAAAATCCTGAAAAGGCTTCTTCTTGACAATCAATACTGCGCAGAAGCAAACGAGAAACTCACCCGGAACAGGTTTTTGCTGGTAGACACCTTTGCAGATCAGAAGCAAATCAAATGGACATGATCCAAGCATAAAAAAAACCAGTCCCCTGCCTTGATAGATACAAGCCGATTTTTGACATTTGCAAGCAGCAGTAAAAACAGAATTGCCTGCATGACATTGCAACTATCATCGCCCTTTTCTGCTCTTTATTCGCTTTTTCACTTGTACAGAGATCACTCCTCTTTTCTCACTTTTTCTTTTTTCTTTTTTTCTTTTTTCATGTAGTTTTTCTAATTTTTTTCTCCTATTTTTTACTGGAATACAGGAAATGCAAATCCACTAGGCAAACTGCATGATTCTATCGCTCCAATATTGATAAGCCTGGATATTACCTGGATGATGTGGTGGATCTCTGAGAGTGGGCTTGTCTTGCTTTCCAACAGAGTGAAAGGAACTTCAACGTTTTGTACTGCTCAATTGTCATCTATCTCTGCAGCATGCCATGTGAAGCGAAAAACTGGAAATCTGGATGAACAACCTGAAGCAGCCTCAACCAGTTGTCAGCGGCTTGAAGAAAGGAGCTTGCCTGCTGGCGCTCACTTCCTCCGTTTGGAATCCACACAGAACCCTTGAATTTGTAAGATGCCAAACCAAAGATTGGCAGAGATATCATTGGAGAGCCCTGGAATGTGTGCACAGTGTTCACAATTGGGGGCTGATCACCACCTGTACCTGCATCCAGTGAGCATGAAACTTCTCAGCTGAAGCAATATAAATAGTGCATGCAACAGCATTTATAAGAACACTGACAACATCAGGATAACCAACCTAGCTTCCCAGCCTGATGATTCTCTATTGATATGGATTCTAAGATGATTGAGCGCAGAGACATAGCAGATGGCCTTTCATTACTATGAGACTTCTCATGTTTATTCAAAGAACTTCTCACGCTTGTGAATCATCAGGATAACCAACTATACTCGTGCTTTGTAAATCATGGCTATCTTTTTTTGTTCATATCATGCATTATTCGTGATTGATTTCATAATTATTCTATTTTATATTTATTTCATAATTAGGCTTTCTTGATATTGCAGTTATTTCATTGTAGATGTTTTATTAGCTTTATTGTCAAATATCCTTTAGAAATTAATTTTCTTTAACATTTTTATTTTATCTTCCTTGAATTTTCAAGTCCTTTACCATCCATCTTATGATATGATATGCATGATAAACCTGTGCTTTGGACCCTCCCGATGCACACTATGACATTCTTGTTACAACATCGCCTCAATGTTTACCAATTTTCGTATTTGAAGCTATACCATCATAGATAACTACTCAATTCATAATATTAAGTTATTGCATAGCTGACTCTCAATATATGAAACAAGGAATGATGATGTGATGACATGTTATTATCAAGTGATCATAATCAAGTAAACGGTTATTATACATGAGAACCTAGACCAGTCAGGTTCTTTATATGTTTTTTCCAGAAAGCTTGTTACCAGGATCCATCTACTAGCCATTATCACAGAATTCCATTACATTGTTTTTTTTTTTGAGAAAGAAAGAAGGAATTCCATCACAAATTATGCAAAGTGAACTCACTGAGACTTTGAACATCATTCACCATAGAGGATAGGCATTGGCATTAATTGCTTCATTTCCTTTTTTTTTTTGGCAGACAAATATTCTTGAGGATCTCCTGGTGATTCTGGAGCTTTTATGCAAACAAGCAAGTTCGAAATTGGTTTAACTGTGATGGGTAACTGGCAGGCAGGCCACTGTCATGAATACTGGCCACCAACACCTCATGAGTAAAAGGAAAAAGGTGCCAAATCGGCCACTTATTAGATGTACGTCCCTTACACTTTCACTTGGTTTACTATTTTCTATTTTTGGTGGATGCAAATCAATAATTCACCTAATGCCATATCTATGTCACAGGGACTCGCCAACTAGGTGCCGCACCCGCATCGCACCCGCACCCCCGCACCCGATACGGTCAACCTGACCCTGGGTGCAGTCAACGCACCCAGGGTCATTTATGTCCAACTTTTGGACTTTATATATATAATTTTTTATATTTTTGCCCCACCCCCGCACCCCCACCCATGTGACATAGTGCCATATGCAAAACTACTACTACCATTAGTACTGTAATAATCTTTTTAAGCAGACATCAAAAACATCCATATCAAAGAACTGGTTAAGCCCAAACAATGAAAGAACTGCAGACACTGGCAAATGATCAAAGGGTTGCCATAAAGGCCCTAGGCCACATTATTGCAGATATAAACATTTAAGGACTTACGAGGCAATATATTTGAGCAAAAAATGCAGAAAAGGATGAGAAAAGAATGAAAGGAAACATAATTACCTCTCATAGGCGTTGAGAGAGAATGATAAGTCAAGAAACAAGCATCTAAATCCTTTAATGTTGGTCCTGTTGGTATTCTATATATTGGATACCTGCATGTATTATAACATTAGATAAAAGACAAGAAATATTAGAAGTAATAAAGGCAGACCCACTCACCAAAAAGGAAAAATAAATGGATAAAATAACATGAACACTTCTCAAATACCAACTAATTCTTCATTTTAAAATGGCACCTAACTTTCAGCATAATTCAAAAATGCACCTAAAGTATAGAAATTTTCAAAAAGGCACCAAAGTTTTGTTTATGTATTTCAAAAGAGAACTTTTTTAAATTTAGCTCAAGTTACTGCTAGCTTTCCACACTGTTCAAGTGCCCACCAAACCTTTAGCATGGGTTAAGCAAAACAAGAGAACCATGTAACCAAATGAAGCTAATCATTGCATCTGCAACTATAAGAATAATATACCTATGCCAAAAAAAAGTGACCACCTTAACTCCATCCGTTTAAATGATCCCTCTAAAGGGTAAAATCATAAAACTACATTTAATATCAGCCCAAAGATTTGAGTTAATAGTAGTATGGAACTGGAGGCACTTGCTTCATGTTAACAAATGTAAGGTGCATCTGAAGTGCATACAAAATTCTGGTGGAGTACATCACTAGGGAGTAAAAATTTGCTAGATATGTGAAATCACCTAATATATAGAAAATCAAAATGGAACTTACCACGCTACAGACATCCAGCTCGCTGGCAGCAAATCACAACTTCTAAGTGTCTTCAGGTCAGGAAATCTACGAGCAAGGTCAGCAATCTGTGATGCATATATATGTTAGGGGAAAAAAGGGAACAATAACCCATTTGAGTGCATTAAACAAAAGAGAGTAAAATAGAAAAGGAATTACCTTGTCTGCTAATGGTTCACGGCTATATGGTGGATCTTGTTCAAGAAACTCAAATAGAAGGCAAGGCGCTTGAGAATTTCCACCATCACTGTCATCACTAGAAAATCCTTCCTGAAAAGCTACATGCTTTTGCCTTGCAGATAATCTGTCCATTCTAAGAGTGGCCTCTGTTGCAGGATGGTGCCGGTTCCATTGCTCCCTTGCATACTTCAAACCCCTTTCAAATTCACAATCACTGCTTCCATCACTACTGGAATCTCTATAAGAATCACCATCACTATCCTCACCAGTCCGCCTGTATAACAACCAAGAAATCCATCATCTCATAAGCAATAACTTGAATTTTAAATAGGGTCACATACTTTTTGTTTCAGGCAGCAACAGCAATTGAATATATCATTACATACACCAGATAAAGCATGAAAACTTGGCTGAACATTGGTAACTTCAAACTCAAGAAATAACCACAAAGACATGGCAAGCTGACTAAGCATCAGTAGCATATCTCAACAGAACAGGCATAAAAGATTGAGCGGTAAATTGTAATCTCTCTCTATCTCTCATGATTGCAGTCATCACTTGAAAGAATCAGACCCTCTAAATGGGTTGGACATGGTTAAACAAACATGCCTTGGATGTTTTTTATCATAAAAGACTTGATTTTTTTTTTTGGTGTAATTTTGGTGCATCGTGGGCCATCAATATTTAGGTTACTTGAAAAACCTGTCTACACATAAAAACCTCTGAATCATGTTCTCCACCAAAAAAACTACAGAGATCACATCCACAATGTCAGATCTACAAAATACTTCACACAAACACTGGAAAATTGATGGGACTGCCAGAATGTATGGTACATCATCCACTGGACAAAATCAACAGACTAAATATGTTTTTTCCAAACTCGGGGAAAAAGGAAAAGCACCTTACTAATACAGGATGTCAACATGATGTACAAGATAAAACTTTTCCTTCCAATGGCATTTGAATTCTGAACACAAGATCTATTGCTCAATCAACAAACCTCAGAAGCGAACTCACATAATTACACATTCAGCTGTCTGGTGTTAAAAGATGGAAGGAAATGAACTTTTGACAAAGAATACATTGAAAACAGAAAGTAGAATAAAATAAGGATCCCAATTGCTGTGGACACAATTGAAAATTGGTCAATTCTTTGGAGAGAGTACCCACACAACTCCTTAAACAAAGGGTCCGCTATACTATGAGCAATTGATATTTATGCAAGATACTACTTGGCATCTTTTATCATTATACCCCTTATTTAGTAGGTTAAAGAAGCATAGTTGACTGGCATGGATGCTGAAACAATAACAAACCACTACCTTTAAGCATTTTATGGCTTCTTTGGCAAAAAGAATGGTGGAAGGCATATTTGGAAGATCTGTAAATGTTGGCTTTTTTGTAGCTTGGTGGACTGTTTTTAGAGCAAGAAGGAAGACATGCAGATGATCATCGAGAAGATCCAATGTCCCACTGCACGTGTTACTAAAAACAAGCGAAAAGGCTCAGATATTACCTAGATCAGAGAGAATTAAGGCCATGTGCTCTTTTGATATTACCCATTTATATCTCAGTTTTGTTAATCGCTTTCCTTTTTGACAGTTTATCTTCTATCTATTTCTTGTTTAAAGAAAAAGTGTATTTTTTCAAAAATCTGAAAGCAAAGCTTAGTCATTTTAATTAGCTGTAAAATTTAGAATACAAAGATGTACACGCAACAAAACCTATTTCTATAATATCACCGACCTTGAAAGGGGCAGACTTACTAAACAAATGATCTGAACAAAAACCAAAAAAAAAAAAACTGAAATATGTCCTCCAAATAAGAAGAGCAATGAAACAGATTGTGTATGACTGAAACAGCAGAACTTTTGAAAAAACACAAAAATAAGATACAACCAATGAAGGGGTAGAGTAAATGGTAAATAGTTGCTTAGACACAGCTTTGACCAAAACAAACTGTACTCAGTACTTAATACTATTACTCTCACCTTTAATCAAACACTCCAGTCATGTTAATAAGAACATAAACATGTGAAATACGGTCACACCTTTGAAGTATTCTCAATACAAATAGAGAACTCAAAAAGCAGAATCAACCAATAAGGACTCCACAAGCAAGCTTCTTGACCAACGGTAACCGTACATAGTGAAAAATAATAGTAATGCAATCCTCAATGCTACATTCAATTCAGACCTGAAACTACAGGTGATGTATACGATAGCCACATCCTACAGACTAACTAATTTACAAGAATGTCCAATCAAAAGACGACAAAAAGAACCAAAATCTACATAATGACCATAAAACTCTGAAGAATCGAAGGGGGGGGGGGGGGGGGATGAAGAAAAGAAACATAAATTGCAAATGGTGACAAACAAGAAGCAAATTTTACCTCTGTTTTGTTGTCGTCCTCAAGGATTCAGTATAAATTTGGATAGCAGACAAGTAGGGCACGTAGTACTGAACTGCAGAATCACTGCCATCCAAGACCAGCGGCACCCCTGCCCCATATGCGCTCCACTCCTTGAAAGATTCCCACAAATCTGCGAGAGTGAAGAAAGGCTGGAACTCGATATCGCACGTCCTCCGTCCCCTCATTCTCGTCTGTGAAACACAAAAAAAAATAATTGAAAATAATAAAACGAAAATTGCTGCCCAACTTCAGAATGCAATCCAATTCAAATTTAAAATAAACCAATTCAACAAAGAATATCAACCAAAAAGAGAGAAAATCCCTCCATCAAGATGGTAAACAGTTCAGAAACTTGGAAGCTCACCAAAAACTGAAAAATCATAAAAGCGGAAAAAGAAATGCAAGAACAAAATGAAGATAGATTCGGGAAATTTTTGTAAAGGCGCACCTTTGACAGATACTGCGCAGGCACGCAAGGCGTTGTCGACTCGAGGAAACGATCAAGGTTCCCGCAGGGCGGTCTCGTCTGCAAGCTCTCCGCAGGCACTGGCGCAGAAACGGGCTTCGAGCATTCCTCCGATCTGGACCGGCTCTCGGGCTCCCGGCTCTGCTGCGGCGCAGCAGCGGCGGACTTCGACTCCCCGATCGGGATGCCAGCGCTCCTCAGCGCCCTCTGAAGCTGCTGATTCCGTCGAGCCCTCACCGGATTGTATAATCTGTCCTCTCCCTGACCCCTCTCCAATTGCAATCCCGTTCCCAACATTCCCGGAAAATCAAGAAATCAAAACCAAGAAAAATGAAACGAGAAGGGAACACACACACACAACGCGGAAAGGCTAATGAAAAAACCCCAATTCTGCACCACGCTGACTATGATCCCCCAAGATTACAGACTCCAAAAAGATGATTAAACAAGGAAGAAATAAGAAACAAAACCTCAGCCTAATCCACACTTCAATGGAGTCACCCACAATGAGAGATCACGATCTGCGAACAGACCCTAAACTCGGGCGAATGAAACGAAGAAAAACTCCTAACTTTTGAAGTTCTATATGAAGAGACAACGATTCTCACAGTCTCACAGAGAGAGATAGACTAAGCGTAAGGAAAAGGCAAAAAAGAAATAAAAAAACCCAAACCCTAATCCTAACGCGTTCAGTAAATCCGAGGCGCAGGGATCGGAGCTCGCGTGAAATCCACGAACTCTGATCCCTTCCCGACGAAGGATCGATTCCCGGAAACTTCACGGAAAGAACTAGGGCAAGAATCGGAGAAGAAAAATGCGCCACAGAGAGAAAGAGAACGAGAATTCTTCAAGAAGTATATAAAAAGAAGAAGAAGAAGAGGGAAGAAAGGAAATTCCTTTTTTTTATTTGTTTTTTAACAAGAACAGGTTGAGAGATGGAGAAACGAAATCTATTCGTTGGACGAGGGGAACAAAAATGTCCCCACACGGATAAACACTAATTGAATGGTTCGGTTGCGGTCTTTGCGCCCATGCAACTACGACGCTGTCCGTGCTGGCTGTTCTCAGATCCAGACCCAACCAAACTTAGTCCCAGAGATGGCAGTGGACCGGGGTCAGACTCGGTCTCAAAATTCCGTCCTCCATCTTAGTCTTCATCTCTACAAGGATTTTGATTTTAACTTTTATTTTAGCTTTCATTTCCGTTTCATATCCATCCCTGTTCAAACGAAGCAAGGCCGAGCATGGCTCATTTTTCCTTAGTTCACTGTTATTTTTAAATAATTTTTCGCATTTTACTAACATGGATAGGGATGGCAGTGGACCAGGGAAAGCGGGCCCCCGCCCCTTATGAACCCGAGATAAAGGGCATGAAACGGAGATGAAGGTCAAAATTCATCCCCGTGCGGGGATGGAAGCGGGGATGGACTTACACTTTCCTCCGCCCCGCCCCGCCCCATCCCCATCCCTGCCCCGCCCCGCCCCACCTCACCTCATTAATAATATTACTAAAATACCTAAACCTAACTAATAAAATTACAAAAAACCCACAATAATATATACTAACTTACTAACCCTAAATCATGCAGCACCACGTTCTTCGGCCCTCAGCCCTCTCTCTCTGTCCACCATCGGCGACCATCATTGTCGGTGCCAGATTCGTCCACCAACGGCGATGAAGGTTCTTCATCACCATTGGTGAGCATCATCGTCGACCCTCTTTCCGTCCACCATCGGTGCCAAACACCTCCATCGTACTCGTCTCGAATAATAGGTTGGGACCATCCCTCTCTCTATCCATCGTAACCGTCAGTCGATCAAGATCATCCGTTTGCTACTTAGGGTTGTCATAGCCTCATTTTATTCTCTTTTATTCTCCGTTTTTTTATGGTTACTTGGTTAGGTCTTATTTCATTTGTTGAATCCTCACTTTTGTCTTTTAAGAATGTGTCGTTCCTTCGAAATCCGTAGCCATTTTTTATTTTATCTTTTAAAAACGTATAGTTTTTTTTTAAACCTATACCCCTCTTTTGAAAATTGCTTGAATCATGAGTTTTGTCCTTTAAAAATGCATAGTTTGTTTGAAATCCATGTGCATCTCTTATCGATTATTGCTTGAAGTCTGATTTTGTCACTATGAATAGTTTGCTAGCCATCTGTTTTGGAAGATTGTAGAATGTGGGTATATTATATTTTTCATGGTAGCCACTAGTTTCAATTGAATTTTTGATTCATGGTTCATGTTTTTTTGGCAAGCATTCTTCCAAACTAGCAACATCTTATTTTTGTTGAGAAGCAGCTTGAAGAAGGTCATACCCTAACTGACTACAATATTCAAAAAGGTAAGCACAGTTGGTTTTATGTCTAGAGTATTTGTTATTGTCCTTGTTTTCCTGATTGCCTTTGTTGACTTGTGTACTTGCAGAATCAATACTGCATCTTGTTCTGAGGCTTTGCGGTGGGATTATAGAGCCTGCTTTGATGGCTTTGGCTAGAAAATACAATAAAGAAAAGATGATATGTAGAAAGTAAGTTTTTCTTTTGTTATTGTATCATTCAAAAATATAGACAATGTATTGGGTTATTGTATGAAGACTATGAACAACTGTGCAAGTTTACAAAATATGATACTACTGAATAGTAACATCTATGTTGGAGTTCTACATGATTTGTTAAAGAAGCCTGACAATGAATTTACAATGGCTTTAATCTTGTCTTGGAGCTTGATTATTAAAGAAACTGAGTTCCTATTCATTTTTTTTTGTCCCATCTTCAAGGTCCAGCAAATGCAGTCTTTGATTTTATTTTTCATTTAATTAAATTTCAGTTTCTTCATGTTATAAATAAATATTTTTTTCTAAAGCTGCACTAAAATTGCACAAAAACTTAATGGTCGAAGATGCACTAAAATTGTACAAAAAAAACACTGGACAGCATCGGGGGCAAGGGTGAGGGCGGGGATGAGGATAATTAGTTTGAGACGAGGCAGGGGTGGAAGTCCAAAGTCCCCCCCCCCCCACCCCCCACCACCACGAGGATGGACCAGGGATGGAGGTTAACTTTTTGAGACGGGGCAGGGGTGGAGACCTTGTACCTCGCCCCCGCCCCGGTCCACTGCCATCCCTAAACATGGATCAGGGATGGGCGAGATAGAGCAAAACAAGTTTTAATTTTAACCTTCATCTCTGCCTTCATCCCCACCTTCATCCATGCACGAGTTTTAATTTTAACCTTCATCTCTGCCTTTATCCCCGGAGCAAGGTTGGGCGAGGCCCGTTTTCCTCCACCACCCTTTTGACCCACAACGCAGGTTTGATCTTGCTTTGACCAAGCGAGGCTCCTTGGCTCGGTCTGGTACGCTGGTTTGATCTTGGCCGTCCACGTGGATCATAAAGGCACGAGGGAGGAAGCATGAGTGGCAGCCACGTTTCGTTCTCATCCGTTGATGGCCATAACTCGGCAAAAAATCGGCGAGCTTTTACATTACGTGGAAATAGTTTTGCCACGAGGCAGAAAGTATATCCGAAGGTCGGTCGGAATAATTCGGTGCAGATACCAATGTAACATTTTTTAATTTTTGGCTGTTTTTTTTTGTATTGGAGGTGTATGTATCACGATATTTTCAAAATATCGCAATCTCATTTTTTTTTATGAAAATATTTTGATGTTTATGATTGTATCAGTACAATATTGGTATCAATTTTTTTGGCACGTTATTTAATAGAATGTTCCTTTTTCGTCGTATATTTCATGCTCTTAATTTATTTATGTTTGCCGAGAAAAACAAAGAACTTTTAACGTGTGGTGATAGTTTCATGGCCGAAATCGGCAGAAAATCGATACGCTGCAAGCCTGAATCGGTTATTTTTTAATAGATGTAAAAGAAATAACTAAAAATAATTTTAAAATATTATTTTAAAATTATTTTAACACATGTTTGATTGACACGTAATAATTTTTATTATTTTTTGGCCAATACAGAAGCGATTCACTTGAGTATCAGTACCGATACAGCTGAATCGGTGGCCAAACGATTCAGGGCCCGATACCTATACTGACAATATTGAGTAAAACCAATCTATTTAGGCTATATTCGGATATGATAATATTCGGATTCGAGTGGAGTGATTTCACATTCGACTCGGACTCCAATAAAAGCATTATTCAATTAATGCATGTTTAATAAGGTTGGATTTGTTAAGTACATATATCGGTGCCAAATCCTCCAATTTAATCACTAAATTGTTGTTGCCTACCAATTTTGATGGTGATGTGCCCCTGAAATCTCATAGCACTCCAATTATTTTTGTTTCCATAGATATCTAACCAATCTGTTACAACTTACCTAGATCTGGTTGGACCCTCATATGCATTCGGATCTGGATCGAGTTTTTTGCATCTGCAGTAAGCACAAATCCAAGTCCATACACCTCCAAGATAAAATACATCGAGATCCATAACCGATTAGCATAGAAAGTTAAAGGGGTTTGGATTTGGTAAAATGCTTTCCCTATAATACGTCTAGGTTGCATATGATTATATAGGATTAAATAGTGCTGACGTGGGAAGTGGACCCGAACTGTATAGATCCATAATAATTAGGTTTAATGTGGGTGACATGGATTGATTTGGACTTCTCATCCACATCCATCTAGCCTAAAGTAGCTGATGGCAGAAAAGTTAAGGGACTGATTTGTGAAAACGCATAAGCCAGAGACAATTTTGAAAATCACACATAAGACAGGGACCATGTGGCAGAAACCCCTAGAAAGAATTAGCACCAGTACTTTAAAAAATTAATTTAATTTTTGTAGTGACCTAACATTTGTCACATATTTCTTATCTAGCTAGAGAGTGGACCATAACATCATAAGTTAAATGGCATCATGAGTTCAAAACTCGCGGTGCACATTCCATACTGCAAAGTAGCAAAGTAGAAGCTGGGCCCACTCCCTAGTGGGCTAGGGAAAGCTGAGGCTTTATATTGACAGAGATGCCTTGAAGGGTCCATGTGTCAACCGCTTGTTTATTAGATTATAATATGAATCATGAGACCCAACTACAAATTATTGTAATAAATATATTTCGGCTAAAAAGTGGCAAATTTTTACTATACAAATGACTGTAGCAAATACATTTCGGCTAAAAGGGGTAAATATTAGCAACATAAGAAACTAATGAGTAGAAATCACTATTTCTTTAAAAAATTGAAACTTTGTATAGATCAAATATTATGGATATGATGATCTATATGGTTTGTTTAGTAGAAAACTTGTTTTGAATCATAGATTTATAACAAAATAATTAGATTTTTAAAGGAGTTCAAAAATCAATGGCCCACAATGTGCAAAAATTTCATAACTCAAAAAATTATGTTTTTACATCAGAAAAGCAAGATCTAAGGCTTGATCCTTAACAAACAGACCATGCTGAAAATGTGTAGGTGATTAGATTGAGTTTATACAACTTGCATCTATGATCTCTAGTTCTTTAGTTCCTTACCTTCATTAGTAGCAAATAATTTCTCAGCTAAAAGAGTGGCAAATTAGACCCAAGGGGTTTCCCTATAGTGGAATGGGGCCTAGACCCCGTTTGACGGGTAGTCTAGGTTCAAATCCCATGCGTGTCACCCCCTGCGTAAGCCGAAGCTTCGGCGACTTCTTGGAGTCAAGGGTTAAAACCTCAGAGTTTTACAAAAAAAAAGAGCTCAATATATGATAAATCCCTTCTATCATCCAATGAGTGAGGGTTGCAACTCGGTAGGGACAGATGTCTTGAATTGATTGGTTCCA
The DNA here is from genome assembly GCF_984573655.1 of Nuphar pumila. Taxonomy (NCBI): domain Eukaryota; kingdom Viridiplantae; phylum Streptophyta; class Magnoliopsida; order Nymphaeales; family Nymphaeaceae; genus Nuphar; species Nuphar pumila. The sequence continues at coordinate 36,301,280 of NC_143255.1, forward strand.
AACCGTAGAGATGGATTGGGCCCAAAATCTAGACTAATCTCAAAACTGGGTTGATCCTTACAACAACAAACAACAACAACAACTACGCCTTCATCCCAAAACAATTGGGGTCAGCGATATGAACCAAAAAAGAAATTCATTTTGGGTCTTCCACATGAATCCTTTTCCTCCAATCATTTCTATCCAACGCCATGTCCTCGGTGAGGTTCAAAGCATTCATATCCTTTCCTATCATCTCCATCCAAGTCTTCCTAGGCCTACCCCGACCTCTTTTAACTAATATATTTTCCCATTTCTCCAACCTTCTAACTGGAGCATCATTAGGCCTTCGCCGAATATGTCCAAACCACCGTAAACGATTCTCTCGCATCTTATTTTCAATGGGTGCAACACCTACCTTCTTACGTATCTCTTCGTTCTGAATCTTATCTTTTATTGTATTTCCACACATCCATCTAAGCATCCGCATCTCAGCTATACTCATTTTTTGAATATGATGTCTCTTGGCAGCCCAACATTCCGTACCATAAAGTAAAGCGGGTCTAATAGTCGTCCTATAAAACTTTCCCTTCAACCGCAATGGCATTCTACGATCGCACAGCACTCCAGTAGCACTTTTCCATTTCATCCACCCAACCTTTATCCTATGATTTACATCTCCATCAATTTCTCCATACTTTTGAATGATGGATCCCAAATATTTGAAATAATCATTCACCGGTATATCTTGCTCACCAAGCTTCACTACACTCCCATCACTACTTCGTTGCTTACTAAACCGACATTCCATATATTCAGTCTTACTCTTACTCAACTTAAAACCTCTAGCTTCCAATGTCTGTCTCCATAATTCTAACTTAGCATTAACCTCAGCTCTAGACTCATCAATCAAAACAATATCATCAGCAAACAACATACACCACGGTACATTTTCTTGAATTGATCTCGTAAGCTCATCCATCACTATCGCAAATAGGAAAGGGCTTAAAGCAGATCCTTGATGTAACCCAACCGTTATCGGAAAATTGGTTGTCACCCCTCCACAAGTGCGGACATTGGTTACTACTCCTTCATACATATCTTTAATTATACTAATGTACTTGAGAGAAACACCTTTCTTCATCATTGTCCACCAGAGAACGTCCCTAGGTACTCTATCGTATGCCTTCTCTAAATCAATAAAAACCATATGCAAATCTTTGTTCCTTTCTCTATATCTTTCAATAAGTTGTCTAAGAAGATGTATAGCTTCCATAGTTGATCTTCCAGGCATAAAACCAAATTGATTCTCCGATATCATGACAACCTTCCTCAACCTAGACTCAATCACCCTCTCCCAAAGTTTCATAGTATGACTCATGAGTTTTATACCACGATAGTTTGTGCAATCTTGTATATCACCCTTATTCTTATATAAAGGCACCAAAGTACTCTTCCTCCACTCATTAGGCATCTTATTTGTTCGCCAAATCAAGTTAAAAAGATTTGTCAACCATTCTAAACCTTTCTCTCCCAAGCATTTCCAAGCCTCGATAGGTATACCATCTGGGCCAACTGCCCTTCTTGATTTTATTTTCTTCAAAGCCTCTGCAATTTCTTTCTTTTGAATCTTGCGCATGAAGTCACGATTTATCTCATGAAAAGGAATGGAGAAGTCTCCAAGATCTTGAGCATGACTATCATTAAATAGCTTATCAAAATAATCTTTCTATCTCTCCTTAATCTCCTCATCTTTGACTAAAACCCTTTGCGTTTCATCTTTGATACATCTAACCATACCCAAATCCTTCGATTTCCTATCTCTCATCTTTGCAAGCCTATAAATATCCTTCTCGCCTTCTTTGGTATCCAACTTGTCATAAACCTCCTTATATACCTTAGCCCTCGCGTTTCGAACAACTTTTTTAGCTTCCTTCTTTGCTATCATATACTTCTCCAAATTCTCATTATCACGACTCTTACTTAGATTTCTATAACACTCTCTTTTAACCTTAATAGCTAATTTGACATCCTCGTTCCACCATGATGTATCCTTACCTAGTGGTGCACCGCCTTTAGACTCACCCAATACCTCCTTAGCTACTTTTCTCATACCACCCGCTATCTTATTCCACATTGATTCTGAATCCTCCTCGAGACACCAATCAACTTCCTTAACTACCTGCTCTACAAACATTCCTTGTTTAGCTCCTTTCAGTGCCCACCACTTAATTCTAGGATCTATCCTATGTCTATCCCTTTTGCGGCATTGTCTAATTCTAAGATCTAAAATTAAGACTCTATGTTGTGTAGCTACACTTTCTCCTGGTATAACCTTACAATCGATGCAACAACCCCTATCTCTCTTTCTAAGTAGGAAAAAATCTATCTGACTCGTATTAACCCCACTTTTAAATGTTACTAGGTGAGACTCCCTCTTCCTAAACCAAGTGTTTGCTAAGATCATATCATAGGACAAACAAAAATCTAAAATCCTTTCTCCACTTTCATTTTTTTCTCCTATACCATAGCCTCCATGGATATTCTCAAATCCATCCCTACTAATGCCTATATGTCCATTAAGGTCACCGCCGATGAAAAGCTTTTCTCCATAAGATGTCTCTTGTACTACTCCATCTAAATCTTCCCAAAATTGATGCTTAATGGAATCATCTAAACCTACTTGAGGTGCATAAACACTAATAATATTAATAATATCCGTACCTAATACTAATTTAATAAGTAAAATTCTATCACCCTTCCTACGGACCTCAACTACATTATATATAAACTGACGACTCATAACAATCCCTACTCCATTCCTATTCCTATTTATTCCTGTATACCAAATCTTATATCCCCAAGGTTCTATCACTTTAGCTTTCTCACCTACCCATTTGGTCTCTTGAAGACATAAAATATCAATCTTTCTCCTACACATAACATCTACTAACTCTACCAACTTACCAGTTAAAGACCCTATGTTCCAAGTGGCTAACCTAATTTTATGGTCTTGGACTAACTTCTTTACCCCCACCCGTCCAACAAAGCGAGGGAACCCTTGCCTATTTGACACCACACCCGGGCGCCGGTGTGACGCGTCGCTTCTGGGCGACGACCTAGCAACCCTTGCACATTTATCACTGCCTCCGGGCCTAGAGAGTACAGCGCGTCGCTCAGTAGGGAACGCCCCAACGAAATTCTCATATTGGTTCATTTTCATAGGATATGACAAAGTTTTTATGCTGGCTGTCACAGGCCTACCGCAACCCTCCTCCTTTATCCGGGCTTGGGACCGGCAGTGTATAACTACACAGGCGGAGTTTGATCCTTGGGTAAGAAAAATATGAACATGAATTCGTATATTTACAACATCTTTCAATGAGAAGCATAAAATAAGAAGGATGATGCAAAGTAGATGTCACACAAAACCAATATCAGACACCCATTGAGGTAGGACCTGATAGATGAAGAACCATGAATTTGACTCAATCATCTCATGGTCTTTTTACTTCAAGTCCAATCTTATCAGATTTATTTGCCATCCCATTGGTAGTTCCCAACTCAAGGATATCTCCAATTAATGACAATGTTCAATCTCATGAAAATCAAAGAACATCAATTCCAGCAGAAGTGTGACAACTCCCTGTGGGGGTAAGGGGTAAGCTCACAGAGTTTTACACTGCCAGGACAGTGACCATAAGCACGAACAGGCAGATCCAGCGCAACTAGGTCTCTGATATGTCAAAAAATCTGTCTACTGGCAATCCAATGATTTAAAAAGTATGTGCATTATCCATGCAGTTAATGATGGCATGAGTATTTAATAATTTCATTGCTTGGACCTCGTTGACAAGTGATTTGCATTTATCAAATTAAAGAGGAACCAACTGATCCTTGACTATAGTACACAAAAAATTCAAAATGCTTTTTTTATGCAAGCTAGGACAACCTATGATTACAGAAAGATATTTACATCATCTTTGAATGATGAGTAAAACATATAGGAAATACTGATGCATCATATATGTTACAGAAACCAAATTATCTCATTGACTATTCCTTTCATCTAGTATCTGTTGCTTTAGTCCAACCTTATCCTCCGCACCTTATTTCTCATTCCAATGGCAGCTCTCAGCATAAGATATCCCAATAGTGACCCACTTGCAGCCTAAATATTGCACTTGTTATCCAATGGTTTCAAATACATATGGTAATCTTATCCATGCCAATAACTATTGATCTTGTCCTGTTAATTGATCTCCACATTTTTACACAAATGAACACTATAATTCTAAGTTTCTAACAAATTCCACAGAGTTAGCTCTTAGAAGAAGCTAGAAAAGGCTTTGGAGGAATTTCTAAGCTTTCCATATCATCTTCTAGCATTTGAACAACCTTTTTCATGCAAGGGCGGTCTGCAGGGTCCCATTGTATACACCACAATGCTACAATCGCTAGCTTCCTTGCAATGCTCTCTTCTTTCTCAAAGCTTGCTTCAATGGCTGGCTGACTCTGATCTAGGTGGTTATAAATCCATTCAGGAAAATATATTTCATTAGAATTATCTGCTGTATTAGCAATGTACCTCCTCCTCCCAACCATTTCAAGCAATAGCATCCCAAAACTATAAACATCTGACTTGTAAGAGACAACTCCAAAGTTCCGAAAGAACACTTCAGGTGCAATATATCCTATTGTTCCTCTAGCCGCAGTCATTGATACAATGCTCTGATCTTTGCAACACAATTTTGCCATTCCAAAATCAGATATCTTAGGTACAAAGTTATCGTCCAGTAGGATGTTATGTGGCTTGATGTCGAAATGAAGGATTCGCTGATCGCATCCTTGGTGCAGATACTCAATGCCACGAGCAATGCCCATTGCAATGCCATAAAGCTTCTCCCAGCTTAAACTGATGCCTTGTATAGCTTCTTTAGAGGAAATGAACTTTTCTAGAGATTCATTGGGCATGAATTCATATATAAGGGCTTGTTTTGATCCCTCAGAGCAGAAACCAAGAAGGCGAACTATGTTTACATGATGAATTCTTCCAATTGTAGCCACTTCATTGATAAATGCTTCTCCATCACTACTTGTCTTGTCAATCACTTTTATGGCTACAGAAATCCCATTAGGAAGTTCTCCTTTATATACAGTTCCATAACCACCTTGCCCAAGCTTATACTTGAACTTGTTGGATATCCTTTTAATCTCATGGTAGGAATATCTTCTGGGTACAAGGGATTTGTAATCATAGAGAAACTTTTCAACTTTGTGGCCACAATGGATTTGCTTCCTTCTCCTGTGAAAATGTCTTCTGCACATCAGCAGAGCAACCACTGAAAGGACAAAAATGGTACTGATGGTTGCCGATACGCCTACGTGTCCAAACCATGAAATAGAGTCAGTGATCTAAGCAAACTCAAAATCAGTTATTCATTACAAAAAAATAAGGAAAAAGAAGACTCCTAAAGGAGTTTCTGGTCAAGTCTAAAGTGCTGGCTATGTATAGAGATAAGCTTCTACATAGTGGGGGTCGAATGGAGATAGCTGGATGGATAGGTTGGCCTATCATAACTGAGGGGTCTCTGATTGGGATCTAGCCTGCAGATACTGAAAGAACAATAGGTTGCTCTTGGTCTTCTGATCTAACTAGACTGTAAATCAGAAATCCAATGAATGATGTCAAGAAGATTTAAGAAAAGAACAATGGCATAAACATTTTCTACCAGATTATGAACATTTAAAGGAAAACAAAGTATAAATAAAATTTTGATAACCAAATTGCTGAATATATTCACTAATGTTCTCCGTCTTCTATTTAAAAAGAAAACTGCATGAGTTTTACAAATAATCAATTTATACCAAATCAATCTGCACTATAATAATATTTTAAAAGGGGAATATTTTCTCAAGCTCATGGTCCTATAAGTTCTAAAATAGGCCATATTTTCAAGGTCTGTGTTTTCTTCACTAGTTATCATCATCATTCGTATTCATATAGACCATTATAACAAGAATAATAACATTAACTTGAAAACTAAATGACATGGGACAAACCCTTGCAGTTCTATACATTATTCTTCTGTAATCAATAAGAAATTTAGTCATTCTTGGAGAAAAAAAAGTTTGTATCGATGTCACAAAATTCAAGAATTACAATTACTACCGGTACACAAGTACTTACATTGGCTGCTAATTGTACAAGTGTTTTACCTTATGAATTTTGATATATTTCACTACTTCACATGATGTTTAAACAGACATTAGCTTATCTGATTTCACTTATGAGGCTGGTTTGCATACTCTACAAGCCCCCCCAAACTCAATATCAGGAGATGTAGGGTATCATTCCTCTGGGACATCCCAGAATCACCTTGTCTCCAACTGACACGGGTAGCATAGGTAGGAAACTAAACTTGAAACCGGAGACATATTTACGTTTCATAAAGTTGGTGATCTTGATGCTTAAGAGGCTTACCAGCTATGATCTTCTTCTTCCTCGTTGTTGCTTTCATGAGCTTGCCTGCAGATGGAGGATCACAGAAACTATGTCAGTAAGCCAATAATAATGGTTCCATTTGCAGTTATAAAGGTGGCTTCAACAATCAGATTGATGACAATAAAGTATACCGAGTTTCTCCATGTAAATCAAATACGAGCTCAGATGTCATGGTTGGCTCGAGCCAAGTTTCTTCTGAACAAGTTATGCTTAGTCAAAGTAGGTATTTAATTTGGAGAATCAGCCGTGTTAGGATCTTAGGAAAGAAAAGCCACCAAGAAGAAACAAAGTCTATATGGTCCTGGCATTGTTGAGCATAAGTCTAAACAGCTTCAAAGACTTGGTATGTAAGACACTGAAATTGATCCATTCCAGCTGCAGCAAAGTAGGCTAAGACCATGGCGGTTTCAAGACGAAACCGAACTTGAGGTGCTGGTACTGAGTCTGGGACTGACCTGATCTAGCATAAGCATGACCACATCTGGGTCAAGATATATAAATAGCATAAAGTGGATCCAATGAAAACTTAATTTGTTTATAGTTATTACATTATGAAAATAGCTAGTGTGTCTTAATTATAACTAGTCTCTGATCTGGAATTAGTTTGAAAGTTTATAAACCAGAACATGTCCATATCTGACTCTAAGCATGTGGGTCCGCTCGATTAGTTCATTGTGCATGATGAACCAGGTCTTATCAGACCCTTGGGTTGGAATTGGGCCATATCCGACCAGTTTCCAGTCCTAGTACTATCCCCCCCAACTCTAGCTCCCAAACAGAACCTTGGATAAATCCTAACTCAAACACTCGATTTCGTATACATCATTTTATGCATAAATACAACCTTTTACATCTAGAAGTGAGATAGTATGAGACGTCACCCATACTCTCTGGCCGATACAATACCTTCTGAAAAGGGTAAGCTATCTAGATCCGACCCCAGATATGCCTATACCCGACTTGGCTGTGAGTTGTCACTACCATATCATTTTCTTACTTAAAAAGTATGTTATGGAAAAAGAGATCAGTTCATATCATAGTTACCAGAAAATGAAATGGATACGAGAAGCAATACATGATAGTATGAAGCCAAAAGCCAGATCCGGTTGATAGAAGCATGCATATGAAAGGAGAAAAACGTAAGAAGCCAGAGAGAAGTGCTAAGGATGCAAGGGGGAATCTATTTGCAAAGTGGGATATTCATTAAAGTGGAGCGGGTTTCCCATATTTCGAAAGCGGGTTTCTTAATGCTTCCTCTTGTTTCTAGAAAGTGAAGAGTTTCTAGCTTTTGAAGTGTGCTTTTAGGGAAGCTTGCAAATGAAGAAGTGAGCTTCTCCATCTAGCAACTATGATTCACACATTTGTGAGTAGCAATGGGTCAGATTTAACCTGGACCTGACCCATACCAAACCCTATAGGGTCAGGCCATCCAGTTATAACTCTGGGTCATACTCAAAGGGTCCGATGAATATATAGAGTCGGGTATGATTTGTGAAATTTCATACCAAACCCGGGACTGACACAAATTCTGACTAAGATCTGCCATTTTTCAATGTAATGAAGATAAAAGATATTATTTTACCAGGTAGGTCCATAAAGATAAAATATATTATCTTACAGTGGACCTACTTAAGGGTGGGCATAGGGCCGGCCCAGCCCAGTCAACACCGGGCCCATTGGGAAAACCTTGGTCCACGGCCCACTCTATGGGGCTAATCCGGCCGGGCCTATTATATAATATATATATATATATATATATATTATGTTATATATATATAATAACGGGCTGGACTGGGCCGGCCCGTGTTGGCCCGCTTCGGGCCAAGCCAGGGCCAATTATACTGGCCAAAGGCCCGGTCCATGACGGTCTGGGCCGGGCCGGCCTAAGTCCCACCTCTACGCCTACTGATTGCCAGAACGGACTTGGGGTATGACAGCAAGTGAAGTGATGAACCCTTATCACCAGTCAAAAAATAAGCTATGAGTGATATATCATCCTCACCATCCACGTCCATCGCAGCAATTCCTCGGGCACAACATGTAGCAATCAGTGGGATCCACTTTATATATGATGCGAGATGTCATCATTGGGCCCCAGAGGTTGCTCCGATGGACGGCGAAGATGTTGGTGTCGGTGATACGGTATTTCACCTTCTCCCCAACTCCACACCACCAGCTACCAAAACAAGACTACTTTGTCTCTTATTCAATATATCGCCAAGTTTAGGTGAGCTACTGTCTGCTTGTGAGTTAAAAGTCATAAAGACTCATATATCACGTGTAAATGTGGTGTGATGCACCTTTTTCAAATACAATGGGCCTAGATATAAAAAGGCCGGAAAACGAATCAGGACTACCAAAAGCTTATATATCCCAAATATCAACGATATTTTAAAAATAATATGATTTTATCGCCATATTAATGTTCAAAAAGGCTGATCTTTTTAAAATATAGTCAATATTAAAAATATTGTATTTTTATCACAATCTTCACGCGGTTAGAGTTGTTCTCATATATTCAATTTCTTAAATAGTTTTACATATATTTTTAATAAAATGCATGTGCCAATACATTCCCGATATAAACACATTTTAATTTATCGCAAGATTTTCCTCTCCCCAGAAAGAGAGAACACGGATCCCAGCACTTGAAATAGGATGGGTTTCATCATGCATTCAATCCTATCCATTCGATCAATGGCTAGATGGTTTTGCTGGATGGCTAGGATTGAATGTATGATGAAACCCATCTTGTTTCAAACGATGGGATCCTTGTTCAGAAAGAGATAATGTGGGCATTACTCAAAATTAGTCCTAATTTAATTTGTCTTTTTTTTTTATTTATCAGTCATTTCATTCAATACAAACGGCGCTAAAAAACTACTACCAATAATACAAAAAAAAAAAAAACAAGAGAAAAAAGAGAGGAAGGAGCCACTCACCGGCAAGTGCGGGATCGGCGGTGCTGCAATTCGCCGCCTGGAGAGGCCCGTCCTCGCAGAAGCATACGAAGGACTTAGCCCTGCTATCGAACCCGCATCGCCCGCCGGACGCACCACAACTGAGACAGGCCAGCGAGTCGCCGCCGACGTTCCACTGCAGCGCGAACCCGGCGGACCACGCGGCAGGAAAAGCGCCCGCCCCGGCCGTGACCGCCGAGGCCAACACTGGAACCCTTACTATCTGCTCGCAGCTGAACGCCACGACGGATGCCGAGAAAGAGTCGTCGAGAAAGGCGTAGGAATAGAGGCCAGCGCTGGCGTTGGAGCAAGGCGGCACCACATTGGCGGTGAAGTCGAAGGAAGAAATGTAACCACCACCAGTGGGAGGAGTGGTGCATTTGTAGTAGAACGTGGTGTTTCTGTTGGTGGGCAGAGCGAGGCTGAAGGGTGAGTTGGTGATAGTGGAGAAGGTGATGTTTCGGTTGGGGTATGTGCAGGATTTGTTGCCGACCATTTGGCTGGCGTCTAAGGCGATGGTGATGGTTTGGGAGGTGTAGTTTATGGCCTTGACGGTGAAGTTGAGGGTGGGGGTCTTGAGTAGGAGGGTGGTGTTGCTTTGGCAGATGAGGTTGAAGCCAGGGTGACCGCAGTTGGGTTGGGATGGAAGGTAGAAGGGGTATCGGATGGTGATGCCATTGGAGCAGGTTTGAGGGGCGCAGGATTCGTATTGGGGGTCTACTGCACAATCGGCCAGCAAGAAGAAGAAGAAGAAGAGGGTGATGGTGGTTGACAGGATTGTGAGGGATGAGGAGAGGCTGTTGTGGGGAGACATTTAGAACAGGAGATTCGATCGATGCTTGGATATGAGAGAGAATGAGAAGGGGCGAGGTGTCGAGCAGGAGCAGAAGGAAACTGTTTTCCAACTTTTAACAAATCTACTATATAAAAATTGGGTTCTAAAATTTCAGAATTGTTAAGAAATTCAACAGTGAGGAGGGGGGAGAGAGAATCAAACTTATGGTCAACTCTACGGGGGAAGAGAGAGAGAGAGAGAGAGAGAATCAAAATTCTGTGTGATGAAATCCAAGCCGTTGGATTTTCAGGACAAGAGTCTAGGTCATGGTTGGCGGTACCGAGTGTGCAGTAGTACATTCATATTAAGTTTGTCAAAGCTAGTTGACAATGAGAGAGGATCACGTCAAGTCAGCATGAACGACACCCATCAAAACAGTGATCAAGCTCATTGTGAGCCGTTAATTTTAAACCATTAGGTTGCCGTTCATCTGAAATGCGAACGACATCAAAAATAAAAGTGGGGCCCATCCAAGTGATGGGCATACCGTTCATCTTGAGATCAACGGCATCCAAAAGTGCTCTCCGTCAGAACACACTCTGACCTGATCCGGTCTCGTTGACACCGGGCAAGAGTTTAGTGGACTAATCACAAATGGGGCACGCCTACTCCCCACAAACCAAAACGAAAATTGTATTAGAAAAGTATTTTTTTTTCTAAATTTAGGAAACTACTTATATATATATTTTTATACTAAAAGCAAAAAAAAAAGCAATAAATTCCTCTTTGTTTTCTCCTCAGGCAGCTCTTTCTCTCTCTCCAACCAATTAATCTTCAGCCTCAAGCATTCTAGCTTGGCTGGTCGGTGGTATACAGCTGTCGTTAATTTGGAAACTATCGTGACCGATAACCGCGTTATGGAACTGTGTTAACTTAAATATAATACAGTGCCTCAACTCGTCATATCTAGCAGCTATCTTATTCAAAATTGCGAAAAGAAAGTTTATCAGATGTTATTCTAGAAGGCTCTAATTAGGGTGTCAACGGGCCTGGTTTACCTGAACCCGACCCAAACCAAACCCTATAGGGTCCGGATATGGTGATAGAAAAAAAGACCCGGGTCTGGACCCAAAAGTCTGATTAAGACATGGACTCAGGTATAGTTTGTGAAATTTTATATCAAACCCGGACCTGTGATTAAGACCTGCAAATTTTCAATGTAAAAATGATAAAAAGATATGGTTTTACCGGGTTTGGTTCATGTATTTTCTATCGGGTCCGCATATGGTTTTTCTTATAGTGGACCCGATTAGACCCGATATCATACCCAAAAATCTGGTACAAGTCTGGTTTCACTTGGATCTAAACCAAACCTGACCCGTTGAGACACCTAGCTCTAATAATGCAATAAAATATATACATTCAATGCCACCCTCATGGATTCCAAACCAGAAAATCCCTCATCTAAAAACTCTAAATTTCTTTTGTTTATTTTTTTTTTTGGCACATCTGAACCTCCATATATGCCCCTTGAAATATTGTTTGGTTTAATACATATTTGGAATATTTTTTTCTAGCATATATATCAAATTTTCTCGGAGTTGAAAAATCAACGGCCATAGATGATTTGGAATTTCAACTATCAAAAAATCATATTATTGAAAAAATTACGATCCAAAGGACCGTTCCTGCAATTTTGACTAAGTTGAGCACATATATAAATATGGGATCAGAATTAGTCAAAACAACCTCCCCTAAAAGTTTCAATAAGGGGTTTTGGAAAGCCACAAGGGTTGCCGATATTTTCTCTTTATAAAATAGGGAAATGTTATGGTGGTTCAGTACCATGATACCATAATGCTATTACACACTCTTATTTGTATAAATCTAACCACTAAATGGTAAATCTACCCATACAGACGTGTTTAGCACATAATGG